>NC_137041.1:14084312-14461812 GCF_032717465.1 Coenobita brevimanus
GGTGCATTATACACTCTGATGCCATGACACGGATCTATATTTAAGTTATCGGTGTTCGAAAAACTTAGAGCTGCTACAAGGTCTGTAATTATATGCACTGGTACGTTTTGAGTATATATACATATATATATATATATATATATATATATATATATATATATATAACATTTTTATATATATATATATATATATATTAAAGTTCTATTATAGAACAGTCGGTCTAGTAGAGAATGATGGTGAGTATCTAGAACAGGGGTTCTTAACCTGGGATGTATGGACCCCTCAAGGGGTCCATGGATGGGATACAGGGGTCCGTGAAGGTCAGAATAATTGAGAACAATTTGGCGAGATTGCGTGATGCCGTTAACAAAAACAAACATACTAAACAAAACTCGAAGTCACTTGAAGAATTTTGGTGTTCGTTGAAACAACCTACTCCTTGTCTGGCAATAAAGCAAGCTATCGGATTACAGCTTTGATTCCGTTTGCAACTACTATACCTTTGTGCAGTCAGGGATTTCAGCGCTTGTGTCTATCAAAATAAAAAGTCGAAATCAACTGGATGTCAACGATGACATGCGTGTTGCCTTGTCAAAGACCACTCCACAAGTTCATCTTATTGAAGCCAAACAGCAACAACAACTCTCTCACTGAAATGAATTTTGGAGCAGACTTAAAAGTTTTATTTTGTTTAATTTGCTGAAGTTGGATGTATTTCATTTTTTTGAGTGGCCATTAGTTTTTGCATGAAAAAGCAGTGGGAAACATAATTCTCTGTAAAGACTGTTTTATACCATTGTGATACACTGCACGTGATGTAGTTTTCAGTAAAATAATGTATATTCATTGCATGCGAAATGTTGCGTTTGTGCTTATATTGCATTTTTTGTAGGGAAGGGGTTCATAGCGTTCACCAGTTTCTCGAAGGGGTCCGTGACTCAAAAAGGTTACTGAACCACTAAGTCTAGAAAGGATTCGGTCTAGTGGTAATGTGGATATCTTACTCCTCTTATGTCCTATTCAAGAAGGCACCCTATTATGTAAAACTTGTAACAGAAAAACAATATATCAAAAGGCAAAGTACTTATACATTTTCAAAATTGTAAGGAAACCAGTTTGTTGAGTTACGATAATAAAGAAATCTTGTAACGGAACTAAATGAAATTTCGGGAACCTATCGCTCGAGGACAGTCAGGAATATGTTGCGGAGTTTTAATTCTAAATATGATAGTAAGTATTATTTTTGGTGGCTTAAGACTGAAGAGGAAAGGACCTTCAGTAAAAACTAGAAAATCTGTCATTTTTATTTGTAAGATAATTACCGTTAGAATACTAGCGAATAGATTTGTAAAATTCGTTTATTTCCGTTTTTGTTTATCTGCATGGACGTCAGACAGAAAACGGGAATGCGGATTGCGGCGTAAGTTAGTAGGCTATTTTAAATGGCTCGATCAACAAGCACGAAAGAATACAACTTTTTCTCACAGACATGCAGTTATTACACCACATTTGGGCATTTTTCTACAAAGAAAATCTGTTGGGAAGACTTAGTATAAGCAGCAATACTTTCTGTAGCCTGAGAACTATCGGTGAATGAAATAATATAAAAGAACCTCCTGCAAATTTGCCGAGAGTCGGAGCTCCATGGAGAATGCAAACTTGTGTCATTGTCTAGTATCTTCGGTGCCTGAACGACTGACAAGTGTAATGAAATGTAATAAACATATCAGTGAGTTCAAAACTTACTAATCAGCATTTTCAGTTAGACAGGAGATAGTGGTTTAATTAAAAAGAAAGATATTCCAGATTTAAAAGATCGAACATGTAGCCTATGTGCTTTTGCATTGCACGAGTTTGTAGTCCCATGTTTTAGTCCTATTTACTGCCTAGTATAAGAGAAAAAGATATAATCTGTCATGCTTAGTAATTCTGCAACAATAGGGAATAAAGTAGATAACTGCATTTATTATATGCTGGGGGGAGGCAAGGAATAAGAGACAGAAAAGGTATTGCTGCAGCTTCGGGTAGGAATTATCCTAAGAATAAATTTAATTTTTGCGGCATCCTCATTGT
The DNA here is from genome assembly GCF_032717465.1 of Coenobita brevimanus. Classification (NCBI taxonomy): domain Eukaryota; kingdom Metazoa; phylum Arthropoda; class Malacostraca; order Decapoda; family Coenobitidae; genus Coenobita; species Coenobita brevimanus. The sequence goes on from NC_137041.1 coordinate 14,086,386, forward strand.
GCCTGTATCATCACCATAGCATTTGAAAAGCAAGTAGTGTATTGCATTCACTAGAATTTCTAGGATGGCCTTCGAAACTAGGCAATCAGGTTTTCAAATCCTGGAACGAAAACATTAGCACGGGGATATGCAGTGCACCACACGCTAAGTAATACATTACACATTCAAATTGGGAAAACATATGTTACAGGTTAGCGTCTAATGTATCATTGCCTCATGTTATTCATCTCTCATAATTCTTAGCGTGATATATTGCGTTTTTCTTTTTTTTTTGACATGATGTGAAGTAGATTTTTTTTTTTTTTTTAACCTTGAATTCACTAAGTTTTCACGGAACGCATGGCAGTGGAGTGTCTGAAGCAATCTGAAACTCAGCCATCACTTCTTTGGAGACTGTTCCATGCCAGCTATTGATATTGCAGAGCAGTTGGTTGGATGATATCCGCCCAAGAGCTGAATCCTAACTTCGCTGCCTTACGGGGAAAACCACTCGTGTGAACAGTCCCATAGTAACGCGTGGCATCGAAGCCCGCCCGGCAGTTTTATTGCCGCCGCGGTCTAGCAGTGCAGGCGGTAGGTGGCGGCTGCTGCGGCTATTTTGCGGCTCCCGCTTCGTGTGAACGATCCCATTGGACTCAGTGTATTTGGCATAAACCAAGCGGGCAAAAACCGCCGCGGCAGAAACTGCTCGTGTAGAAAGCAGTTAGGATCTATTCAAAGCTCCCTCCCAGGCGAGTACATGGCAAAAATCTGGTAATGTCAAGTTGATTCCACAATGCTTAGAGATGTCCTGCACCATGAGAGGGTCACAAGGATGCCAACGTGGAGAAAATGAGAGAGATATGATACTATGTGAAGTGTAAAGGGGAGTTAAAAAAAAAAAAAAATCCTAGTGACAGAGGTAACACTGCATCAAAAAATGTTTGCACATTCATGCAATATCACAAGATTTTGTTTACCTTGGAAAAAAACTTTCTAAGTAATGAAGGGGATGATGATGGTGGCTTCTTCTAACCCACCCCATTTATAAAAGTCCCTTGAAGCTGAAAAAAAGATGATCTGTAAAAACAGCAAGAAACAGCAAGAAATACTTCTGTCCAGGTAAAGGAGGTAGTAAAAAATACGAATATGTAATGGAAGAACAATTCCAAAGGCCCTCGACAAGTGCAGGACCAAGAGGGACGTAAAATGAGACGTCGTAAAAGTCGACGGGAGTAAAATACTACCTGCGTCCGAGTGATTGACAGGCAGGGTCACTCCAAATGATGTTCCAAACATTTAAGGGGGGGAAAAAAAAAGGAGGAGGTTGCTCGGTCAAGTGAAGTTCGTAGAGATAGTTTTCTCAGTAAAAGGAATTGTTGAAAAAGCAAAATTAAGCGTAGTAAACAACTTTCATTGCATCATTATCCTGCAACTTTAGGTATATTCAGTCAATATGTGGGTTCTAAACACACACACACACACACACACACACACACACACACACACCCACACACACACACATACACATATAAAGCAAACTTTTCCTGATTGGTGTCCGTGTCATTGCACCTGTTCTGTTTGATGACAGTTTACAGGAAGCCTTCTATCACTACATCTAGCTTAATGGAGGCTTCTCGTAGTTATGAACCTGAACACAACTCCCTTCTGTCACTTTTAAAGGCACGATACGTAACAAGCTTACATACAGTTTTAAGAATAAAAAATGTTTTTGTCACATTGATCAGATTCAAACATCTAAAGAGTTTAGACATTCTTAGTCTTGACAGAATGCGGTTTAGAGTACTGGGCTATCTAAAATCAAGACACATACCCACAGAGTCTTGTAATCAAAGAAATATATTTTAATTGTTTTTAAGGTGAGGAAAGAGGATTCATTATGATTACCTGAGAGTGTTTTAATTGCCATAGAACTTACTGTATGTACTCGTACAACCAGTAAAGTGTGCTTTGTGGGCGCTTGATGCGCGAGTAAGCGTTTGTACATACGCCTGTCATCATAATTACATCTTGGTGTAAACTTTCAACATTTCTGGTGAGAGATTTGAATAATAACAGAAGAATAATTGAGCAAAAATATTTATTTCTCACGTTCTCTCTCACATACACAGTTGCTGATTTCATCCCCTGAACATAGAAATAATGTTCATGTAAAGTTATGTGCATAATATCCGATATTTAATTATTAGAATTCATGCAAGAAAACATAATTTTACAACAGAAAATCGTTTTTAATTCGATTTCATGGTGGCGCATGCCAATTGAAGCCCTCGGTATATTCTCTTGGAAAGCTGGGACTCCAGGCAGTTTCTTTGGTCTCATGAGTACATATATTACTAAAAACGAAATTCTTTTAATGTAACTTCTACCTGCTGGAAGAATCTCATTTCTATGTCACATTGTAAAAAAGTTATTCATCTATGAAAACCATTGCGGTCGGGCCGTGTCGTGTCGGACCGCTTATTTCTCAGCTGAACTTAAACATAGCATGGCTACCCTTGCTCACCTCGTTCGCTGCGCTGGCTAGCTCGTAATGACCATTTTACGTCTGCACACAGATAAGGTGACTGGGAAATTTTACAAACAGGTGTGTGTGTGTGTGTGTGTGTGTGTGTGTGTGTTTTATCTATGCCTGACTTGATTAAATTAGGAACGGTTGGAGATATGTTTAAAAGAATTATCATAACTGAAATTCACAATGCTCGCTTCTGTGACTGTTTAAAGCAACTGTACTGAAGTTACGCAAGTGCCCACCCCGCAACAAAAATTAAGCTTTTCAGTCCCATGACGTATTTTCTCAATTGGTTGTAAGTAAAAATTATAAATTTTAAAGGAAACACGATGAATCTCTTCCTATAAGACTGCAATTATTTTAGGCGGGTACCCCACCGCCAGCCGCAATTGGGGGGGGGGGGCGACTTTCACCAAGGGCAAATTGATTGTGTTCTGGCTAAAGAGGAAGATTTTACACACCTGAAAACGCAATCCGCACCCCAGTTGGCCAAATGGTTACCGCACAATGGAGCGTCACATTTAAAAAGAAAAAAAAAAAATGTAAAACGTGAAAATTTTGATTACCTATTTTTCTTATTGAAACGGGTCATTTCAAACTATTTTGTCACACCAACCATAAAAACAGGTGTATGTAGGTGTGGGGAGATCATTAGGCTGTATGGAGATACAGTAGGCTGTGGGAAGTAGGCTTATAGGTACGGGGGTTGGAAATAACCAACTTTTCACATGAAAAGAAAGCACTTCAGTGTGTTCTGTAACATCTACCATGAAAACAAGTGTGTATGTAGGTGTGGGGAGATAACTAGTGTGGGGAGTAGGCCTACAGGGCCTTGGTGGTACTTGGTGAGAAAACAATTCGGCAACAACCAAATTCTCCTCTGGCAACCCTCCATTTCAGTGGGATTTGTCATACCAACCATGAAAACAGGTGTGTATGTAGGTATGGGGAGATAAAACAGGTGTGGGGAGTAGCCCTACAAGGCCTCATAGTCGTTCAAAAACTAACACATCCATATATAAATGTTTATAACCATCAAGGACATCAAAATATAGTTGAACAATGCTATAGATGCATGCATATGAAAGGGAAAGAAACAAAAATTTGTTTCCGATTTGTCCTTTTAGTGTCTTAACTTATCATTACACTTATTTATCACACTTATAATTGCACATTTATCACACTTATCATTGCATATTTATCACACTTATCATTACACTTATCACATTATCATTACACTTTGTCACATTTATCATTACACTTATCATTACACATATTTCTACTCTTGTCTTTCACTGTCCACTTATTTTTATGCATGTCTTTTCACTGTCCACTTAGACCTAACTTATCATTACACTTATTTCTACTCGTGTCCTTTCACTGTCCACTTACGAGTATCCTAACACTGTCACTTTTCAGAACTGTAGTTTAGTATGGTATATTTGAAGCACGGAATGCATAACGAAGTTTCGGACCCTGCATACATTGTTGTGGTCATTTTCCTCGACCTCTGCCGCTGTTTTGTATTACAGCAAACATGACAGGCACGGTGGAGTGACTTGCACGTGCTACCCAGCGGTGCCTCGATGGCTGTCAGGTAGTCCTGTTCGGCGAACGGAATGGCACTGCACCGCTTGGGCAGGGAAGCTGGAGTGGCAGTGCGCCCACGACTTGTTGCCAGTGTGCCATACTTTTCCAGGATTTGTCAACTAAGTTCATGTACTTAATGTGGCAGAGTGAGAGACTGGCTGACACTGGTAACTTCCTTGTAATATAGGAACGAGTTGAGCGTGCACACGTCCACCAGGTGAAGGAAAAGTTTTTGTACCACTTTACTGTTTTCTGTATGCACTCCACACTCCCTGTCATCATGTCTGACTTATCCACTAATTGCATGTTCACGTTGTAGTCGATGATTGTATCAGGCTTCATTATCACTGCACCTTCTCTATCCCTCTTCCGCTATTCACCATCTCATCACTGTGCAGGGTCGAAAGAGTCGACACACTTAGCTTATCCATCCACTTCACTGCCATGACATTTTCGCACTACATTCTGTCAGTGTTTCCAGACTTCTGCATTCAGGGCAATTTAGACATGTGCTTACCGTGCTTCCACACTGTGCCACATGTCCCCGTGTTGTGCTGGTGGAGATGCTGGCACAGGGTGGGACACATATACCAATTATCAAGATAAAGCACATGACCCTTGTCCAAATGCGAGCCCATCAGATCACGCACCACTGCACCAGACACACCTAACGGCTCATTACAGCCTATATCTGTGGTCTTGCCCTTGTAAAGGATTAGATCAAGTATGCAACCGATCTTGCAATTGCAGAGCACAATCATTTTGAAACCGAATCAGTGACACTTGGTGCGTATGTATTGATGAAAGCCTAAGTGCCCTCAAAAGAGCACGAGGCTTTTGTCAAATACTAGGTTCTGAAAAGGCCGAAACAGATCGCAGAATTCTGCCACAAGGTTCTCAAACACTGCGCAAATTTTGAACACTGAATCTCGAACATCTGGAGCACTACTGTCTAAAAAGTGCAAGGTCTGGGGCAACAGCTGATACCTGTCATGAGATGTGTACGTAGCCACCAACGAGTCTTTCTACCAATAATTTCTCATGTTTGGCTTCCGGTTGATGGACATAAGCATAACCAGGGCGAGCATCACGTATATCTCGTCCATCGTGGTGTCATGCCACTGGTGGATGGAGAAGACGGAAGCCGCTTCCTTGCCGCCCAAGAATTGGAAAAACCAGTTTGTCTCATCCACAACCATCTGCACAAGGGCCACGTCAAAGAGCAAAGTGAAATAATCTAGGAACGAGGCCTGGAGACCTAAGTCCTTCAACCACTGGACCACACCCGACGATCGGTCATCAAAGTTGTAGTTATTGGAGATGAAGGGGTCGTTTTCCCCTACCAGCCGCCAGACGAATTTCCTCAGATCTATGGGGCCCATGGGGGTAGGGGCAGGGCAACAAGCCTTCCTCGGCATGGAGGTGGTGAGTGGGGGGCCGACAGGCTCATCCCTCCTGAGGCTGCTTCGCCCACCCCCCATGCCCACTCCCTCGGGCAGCCTGCTGCTTGCCGTCATCCTCGTTGTCATCATCGTCTTCCTCCTCATCCTCACTCGACTCCAAGGGCGGCTCAAGGTAGGAAGGTGCCTCTGATGAGGAGCTCTCATCAGACAAGAGCTCCTCGTCGTTGCTAACTATTTCCGCAAACGCCTGCCATATCTCCACAGACGTATTGAGGTGCCTTGTTGGTGGGGTTGATGTATCCCTGGGGCGGACTCCCCCATGGGTAATTCCCATAGAGGTTGATGGTTCAGGTTATTCGTCAGCCATTGCTAAGTCAATTGTATCACTGCAGCAGGTATAACCTCCTCACAGTATGAGAGGAAAGCATGTTCTGGCCCTTCCATAGAAAGAAAAAGCTTTCTGCCTCATATCATCAGTGTAGGTGTGTTTGCACAGATATTCGTGTTTGTGTGAAAACCTTTCACTCGTATATTGGTGCTAAATCGCGGTCGAGATTGTCTGGGTTGATGCTTGGAAGAGGACCACATGGGACGGATACAACGGAATACAAATTATGATTATCCAGTGTGATTCACGAAAAATACATGCACGTAAGTGCGTGCATTCAGAAGGCAAAGAAATAAAAGTGATTACCAATATTGTCGCCCATAGCATGTGTGTTCGGGATGTGACGTTGAGGAGAAGAGAGACGTACACAGTATTTCGGATGAAAGTAATGAAAATTACAGAGCCTTATACAATCTGGTGGTCATTTATAACGGAAATAAGGAAAACATATGCAATGCATTGACTTTCAAGTACATTGAAAGTAACCATGTCTGGAAATGTTGGGGTGGGAATCGTTCGCACCTTGCCGGTGCTAATCTTGGTCGTGACAGCCTGGGCTGACCATGATCGACACGCCTGATAACAGGACCAAATAAAATGCAAAGGAATTCATAAAAATAAGTAATCAGTAGTCAGTCATGAAACATACATGCACGTATGTGTGTTCATTGTGAAGGAAGTGCAAAAAATATGCTAACCAACATTGTCGTGCATAGCGATGTGATTTCGAGACGCGATGCTCTGGGGGAAATAGACATATACAAAATTTGGAACGAAATTAATAACTATAAACGGCCTCAAACTATTGAGTTGAAAAGAATTAGCCAAAAAAATATGCAATTTACTGATTCATAAGTTATTCGTTAGAAACAATGACTCCATAACAAACTAACTAACTAACAAACAAACAGGCAGATAAGTTGATCACGAAGGGCTGGCAGCTGTGTTTACCCAGAGTAAATGTTTGCTTGGAGACAGAGACTAATCAGAGGTACTAATCTGGGCAGAGATTGTCAAGAGAGAAAGAAAAAAGATGCATTGTAATTTTTTTTTACAACATATAGCATTCACCAACTATGTACGTACGGAAACTGGTAGGTACGACGCGAGAAATGAACAGTGTGAGGTGTAGTTATGTGTAAACTAGGGAAGAAGTAGAAATAATACCTAACAAGTACATACATCAGGCCTGAATACGGGGTGAGGGGGTCTGTAGGGGGTGGAAGGGTAGTGAGGGACAAAGAGGGAGGGATGGGGTGGACTTTGGGGGGGGGGGCACAAGGCTAGCAGGGTGGGAGGAGGGGCAAGAGTGGGTTGGAAGGGACACAGGTGGTGGTGGGAGGCGAGATGCAGGTGCGTGGAGGGGTGGGAGGGTGATGGGGGACAAGGAGGTAGTGGGGGAGAGGGTGGCACAGAGGCGGCCCACAGGGGGGGGTGCCCTCCCACAACCTGGGTTGGTCCGATCCCCCCTCCCGCCGTTCAGGGGTGACTTCTCATTGGCCTGAAGCCATGTGCATCATAATCGGGGAGGAGCAAGTGCTCCACAGTTTTTTTCAGGCCCCGCTCAATTGATGGTATTAGGCATTTTGGCATAAAACTCTCATCACATGAGCTGAAGCGATTAGGAATAAAGGGGAGAGATCCTTGAGAGTGGAAGAGATGTTCCAAAAATTTATCCAAAGTTGAATAAGACAATTTATAAATAGCCCAATAAGATATAAACAAGACAATCTGGCGGTGACTTGGATGGCGATATTCTAGTCCATAATTTTCTGGCCTGTGATATGAATAAGACACCTTGTTAATGACTGGGATAAAGAAATTCTAGTCCAGAAACTTGTCGCCGTGACTGTACAGTAGCCTATAGTCAGCCCAGCGCCCACCCAACCTCGAACATTAACGCCAGGCCAAAATTTAAGTCCCTGCAAAATAAATGAATGCAAGAATTAAACGTAAGGAAAAACGGAGACAAAATTTGAGTTAACGTTTGCCTCTCAGTCAGACACAGCGGCTGTGCCTCTGAGAACGTAATTGTTTTAAACGAGTTACTCGAAATGCAGTAATACAATTTGCATATTTTTTCCTTTTCCCTCTGGCACTTCTTCTCACACCCCAGCCCCTCAGACGCAAGTGTAGTTAAGTCTGAAGGTTCCTACCTTTGATAGTGGAAGTCTAGGAGACAGGGGCTTTTGTAGTTACCATAATTCCGAGTACCTGTAGTCCTGATGGTTCCAAGATGTGTGATTTGGTTGAAGCAGTTTCTTCTGTAAAGGTTCACCACATGAATGAGTTGCCACATACAAAGTAAGCTAAGTAAAGAGACAAAGAATGATGAAGACAAGAGCAAGTAATTTCAAAAGAGCCCCCCCCAAAAAAAAACTTATCGCCTGGAAAAAAAATACACAGATAAGTAAAAAGTATTTCACAGCTGACTACTTGTGCTGGAGTGAACAGACAGTGAAGGTGTTGTCTAGCGAAGCAGAGGCAGAGGTGGCTGTATCTTTCCTTGTCTCATTTAATGCTAGTAAAACCAAATATATACAATTTACTAATAGACAGATATTGCCAGATTCATATATTACCTTCAATGCAACTAATGTTCCCATCTCCAAAAGTATTAAAATTCTCGGTGTCTCACTTAACGATGCCTTCAGCTTGACCTCTCATGTCAGATCAATTGCTAAAACCTCAAGGAAACTTTGATTATTGTACAGAGTCCGTAACTTCTTCACTGACGAGCAGTTAGCTATAGTATATAGTAGTCATGTGTGTTCCCAGCTTGAATATTGCTCACCCTTGTGGAGTGGATGTGGAGAGGTTGCACTAAAACAACTAAACAAAACTCAGAACAAAGCTCTTGGAATTATTAACAACTCTGCTGTTATAAATAAACTACCGCCCCTACAAGTAGAAAGGATTGTTGCCTCCCTTGCATTATTTTACAGATAATTTTTATGGCAAATGCTCAGACGAAGTTGCGTCCACTGTACCACCTCTCACTGCCTTCCCTCGTACTACACGGGCATCTGGTAGCCCTCATGACTGGAATGTCACAGAGCCATATTGCAGAACTTCTGCCTATCAGAATTCTTATATTCCCCGAACTGCATCTCTCTGGAACTCACCTCCCCCGGTGTCTTTTCCCCTAAAACTTCAACCTACAGCTGTTCAAGTCCAACTGTTACAGACACTTTATGAATGGAGGACACCAGTAATCTGGTGTGTGGATTATTTTTTTATTCATTTGTTTTTTCCTTCCTCAGTTCTTTTATTTAAAGAAAAAGGTAATCACAAAGTTCTTGTGATATAAACTTTACCTTCTTCAGTTAGGAAATATATTTTTATTTTATTCATATTCTCTCCTAACAGTTTTATTCACATTAGGATAAGCTTTTCGACCTAGAAGTGATAGGTATAGGATTCATTGATCCCTTCAGCACAGAAGGTTTCCAATGCTGAATAAAATAATTGGGATGCATCAGAGCTAATATAATATACATTACTGAACTGAAGGGTTTAATAGCCTTCTTTTTCCTGTGGCGTCAGAATTACAGCATGAACCTTCTATATCGATTCATCGCTGTTTTTTTTTTTTTTTTTTTTTTTTTTTTTAGTGTTGCAGTTCACCATGTGAAGTGTATGGGTTCGATTCTTTGTGAAATGTTTGGTAGCTGGAATAGTTTGTGAAGTGTTTGGTAGGTGTATTAATAATGGTTGTTTCTGAAGTGTTTGGTAGTTGTATGAGTTAAGTTTGTTTGTGATGTGTTTGGTAGATGTTTAAATTAAGACTGTTTAAGAAGTGTTCGGTAGGAGTATAAATTAAGATTGTTTAAGAAGTGTTTGGTAGGTGTATTAGTAATGGATGTTTCTAAAGTGTTTGGTAGGTGTATGAGTTAAGGTTGTTTGTGAAGTGTTTGTTAGCTGTATAAGTTAAGACTCATAGTGTCAACAAATAAATAATTTAAGCTCAAGAATGAATAGCGCGGTAAAAGGAAATTTATCCACTGACAGCATTAGTGTTACGTCGTAAGGTAGATTTATAAGTTTTTTCTTCATGGTGAAATCAATATTCGTGATGGCTTTGAACATTTTTGGTGCTTTGTGTTTGATGATGATAATGATGATGTCGATAATTATGATTCTCCTTAGCACAACAAACACGTCTAACGCTAGTCGTTATGAGATGCAATACCGGTAATCTGTAACTAAAATCGCGGTGCACGACTCTGAAGTTGTTATTATCGTACCCTGGCAACCTACCTATCCAAAGCGCATCCAATTTTGTATCATATTATACACGAATCATATTATACAGGAATATTATTATACATGAACATATTATACACGAATCTCACGAGTATTGTATTATACATGAAATTTGAAGCACATTTGACGAGTAGGTTGGCAGGGTACGATAATGACAACCTCAGAGTCATGTGCCGCGACTATAGATAATTTAGTGAGACAAAAACTTCTATAAATTCTAGAAGGATTAGGAGGATCTGTCGCGCGTCTTCCTATCCAGTATATTTCTGCATATAGCGTGTTAACAATCCTATGTGGGTTATCTATGTTAGTATTCAAAAGACAAAGGAGAACAGTTATGGTTTTAGTAGCAGTAGTAGTAGTAGTAGCAGTAGTTTTTTTTTTTTTTTTTTGTATGCGATGAAGAAGGAACCAAAGGCCATGAGCCCGCAATAACAGTTCCCTCCAAGAGAAAAACAAAGTACAATAGAGAGCCAAATTCAAGATCCGATCATTTCGAGATGCCTGGACACACTGCGTTTGAAAGACTGGAGATCACAGGCTGCAGGAAATACAGACAGAAGGAGACAGTTCCAGAGTTGACCTGTTGCATAAATGAAGGACTGGGAGGAACGGTTAAGTCTTGCATTAGAAAGTTGGACAGAAAAGGGATGAGAGTTTGCTGCTAGACGGGTGCTACGTGCCCGTCGTAGAGGTGGAGGAATGCATGCAGACAGTTCAGAGGAGTAGTGACCATTAAAGTAGCGATAGAAAACAGATAAAGATGCAACAGTGCGCCGAAGAGACAGAGGTTGAAGGGAGTCATTAAGAGGAGGAGAGTAGTAGTAGTAGTAGTAGTAGTAGTAGTAGTAGTATCAGGCTTGAATAAACATGAACCAAGTGGACTGCAGCCTGAAGATTTCTTACTCCATGCAGTACATTTCCCTCTGTTCGGTAGAAAAGGAGAGAATTGAAGCATGTGTCTGAATAGGAACCTTCACCACCCAGTGATATCTGGGTCACCAAAGGACGGCGTCCCTCTCCACCACCAGTCAAGGTGCGGTACACAAAAAGAAATCGCTAAAGAAGAGGTACTAAAAATCCTGATAATCTGGTAATCGGATGTGAATACGAGCCATAGGGACCATATCGATAGTGGTAGGATACAGATGTTGGCAAATAACAGTGACGCAGAAAGGAAGCATAGGCAAGACTGCACACACACACACACACACACACACACACACACACACACACACACACACACACACACACAGTCATTGGCATTGTTACCCCATATCGAATGGGTGAAATAATGTGATAACATAAGGAGACAGGAGAGCCGTTAAGAAGATAAATCTTTTCTATGATCAGTTTTGCTGCCAGTAAAGAGTAACCCTAGACCCCAACTCTGTTTACTCAGCAGTCAACTTTGCCTTCTGGGCTGATAATAGACTAGTTATTTTTCCCATAAATTGTGCAGAAAACCCTCTTGTCCTTGAAAATAATGGGTGTAACTTAGAGTGTGGGAGGAGCAAATGAGGGTGTTTGCCAATGGAAGCCTAAAAAACGCTTTCTCTGCTTTCTTGACGGCACACCATTTGTTTTGTGTAATTTGTGTAAGGCTTCCATTGGTAGCAGGTGCCTCTATACTTTGCAAGTGGCTGTTGATATTCCATAAGACAGCCTTGTGGTTAATTAGCCGAGAGAGGCGGAGTAAGTCTGTTTTATAAGCTCGAGGACAATGTGAGAGAGACATATTTGTTCACATTTTGTCATTTGTACACATTCTGACACATTTTTGTCACATTTTCACGTTTATTGTCACTTTACACTTTTGTCACATTGTGTTTCACTTTTCCCGATATTTTCTCACATTACTCGATACATGACTTTGATTACAAAACACACTGTTTGTGCACCATTTCTCACTTTGGTTCACTCCTCGATTTACACTAGTGTGTGAATTATATCTAGATTAAAAACTCGAAGTCTCCAAGTTTCCTTGAGCTTTGTGAGTACTTAGCCTCCATTGAGTGTATTCTGGTTAGGTAAGAAATAACTTGTTTTATATTTGTATTCTGAGGCCTATGTGAATCCCCCTTTATAAAACAATCCTCGTTCCTTCTTTGGTGTGTGTATGTTATAGTGTACAGTAAAGTTAGTTTTCTTGTGAGCTTTACCTTATCCCTTTTAGTGATTAATCAGGGGTTAAGAGTGCACCGTAAAAAAAAAAAAAAAAATCTGGCCTCGGAGTCCCTGGGGGGGAACATAAATTCCCCCACCATCAGCCCCTCTCCCAGTGACGATTCAGAGAGTTGCATGGAACCACTGTGTGATTCACTTCATCTTCATTTCTGCAACATTCGCAGCTTTTCCTCTAACTTTCTCTCTGTCAAGCATCACCTCTCCTTCACTAAACCTCACTTTCTCTTCTTGACAGAGACTCAGTTGCCTGAGGCAACTGACAGCAAACCTCCTACTTTCTCTATATTCATTTCAAAGCCAAAGATGGATGTTGTGTATATGTACGCAACGATATATCTTGCTCTCGTGTTCCTGAACTCGATTCTTCTAAATTCTCTACTCTCTGGCTTTGGCTTTCTTGTCATTCTCTGACTAAATACATCTGCGCTGTTTACTTATCCCCTAAATTTACTGACTATAAAAAACTCTTCGACTGTCTTACTTCTACGATGGAACACATTCTATCCATTCCTTCTTTCTCTGAAATCAACTTTCTAGGAAATTTCAATGTTCACCACAACCTTTGGCTCTCCTCTCCTTTCACTGATCCGCCTGGTGAACAAGCCTTCATCTTTTCTGTCCGTAATGACCTAGAGCAACTTGTTCAGCACCCTACCCGTATCCCTGACCACCTTGGAGAGAGCTCCAACATACTTGACCTCTTCCTTACAACTAATCCTACTTCTTACACTGTTAATTTTTCCTCTCCGTTGGGCTCCTCCGATCACAACCTTATTACCTTAACCTGTCCTATCGCTCCAGTGCGGCATGTGGACCTCCAACCCTCCAAGGAAACGTTGTCTGTGGTACTTTGGAGCTGCAGATTGGGAGGCCCTCAGACAGTACTTCCTTGATTTTCCATGGAATGATTATTGCTTCCATGGCCGGGAGCCATCTGAGTGTGCCTTGCACATTACAGAGGTTATTCTTTCGGGCATGGAAGCATACATTCCTTTCTCATATCCTTTGACTAATGCAAGAAAGCCTTGGTTTCATCATGCTTGTTCTAATGCTCTCCGCAACAAGGAGAGGACCTATAAAAGGTACAAGAGCCAAGCCACCCCTGAATCACATCTTGTTTATGCGTCTGCCCGGAATCGTGCTAAGTTTGTTTTTCTCACTGCTAAAAATAATTTCTTCCATACTTACTGCTCTCAACTCTCCAACACGAATTCTTCCCTCTCCTTCCGGCTTCTTGCCAAAAACCTTTCTAACAACTTTACCTCATCATCTTTCCCTCCTCTTTTCTCTTCTGATGGCTCTGTAGCTATTTCTTCTACTGATAAAGCAGACCTCTTCACTCAGACTTTCTCTTCCAATTCCACCTTAGACGATTCCGGTGCTCTTCCTCCATCACTTCCCCCCTCAGACTTCATCATGGCTGACATTAAAATTTCTTCAGCTGATGTACTTTCTGCCATCACTGGCCTTAATACTTATAAGGCATATGGACCTGATGGAATCCCTCCTGTTGTGTGCTTCAGTGCTTACACCCTGCCTAGGTAAACTCTTTTGCCTTTGTCAACTTTTACCTTTCCTTCTTGCTGGAAGTTTGCTCTCATTCAGTCAGTCCCAATGAAAGGTGACCGTTTCCAACCCTCTAACTATCGTCCAATTGCTATAACATCCTGTGTTTCAAAAGTTTTCGAGTCAATTCATAATAGAAAAATTTTAAAGCATCTTTCCTATCACAACTTTCTTTCTGATCGTCAGTATGGGTTCCATCAGGGACGCTTCACTGGCGATCTTCTCTCCTACCTTTCAGACTCCTAGGCATCCTCCTTTTGGGACTTTAGTGAAAGTTTTGCCATTGTACTTGACATCTCAAAGGCTTTCGATTGAGTCTGGCATAAATCTTTAATTTCCAAACTGCCCTCTTAAGGTTTCTATCTTCCTATCTGTGTCTACATCATTAGCTTCCTATCTGGTCGTTCTATAGCTGCTGTTGTAGACGGCTATCGTTCTTCTAGATCTATCAACAGTGGTGTTCCTCAGGGCTTTGTCCTATCACCAACTCTCTTCCTTTCATTAATCAATGACCTTCTAAGCTGTACATCTAACTCTATCCACTTGTACGCTGATGATTCCACCCTTCACCTTTCCATTCAGTTTCCGCAACATCCATCTCAGCAGTTACTTCAGCAAACAAGGAATGAGGCTAAGGCACACCTAATGTCTGACTTGGCTGATATCTCTGACTGGGATAAAAATAATATTGTTATTTTTAATACATCAAAGACTCAGTTTATACACCTATCAACCCGACACATCTTCCACAGGAGTACCCTCTAAGGTTTAATAATATTCAGCTTAATCCTGCATCATCCTTGAACATGCTTGGGGTTTCATTCACTCGGGACTTATCTTGGAAAAATTATATTGCATCTCTTGTAGAATCTGCTTCCAAGAGATTAGGTGTGCTAAGCCAACTTCGTACCTTCTTTACCCCTGCACAGTTGTTGACTTTATATACGGGATTTATTCGCCCCTATTTAGATTACAACTCTCATGTGTGGGAAGGCTCCCCACATACAGCTCTTCTCAATAGGGTGGAGTCAAAGGCTTTTCATCTCATCAACTCTCCTCCTCTTACTGGCTCCCTTCAACCTCTGTCTCTTCACCGCACTGTTGCATCTTTATCTCTTTTCTATCGTAACTTTAATGGTCACTGTTCCTCTGAACTGTCTGCTTGCATCCCTCCACCCGTCTAGCAAAAATTCTCATCGCTTTTTTGTCCAGCTCTCTAATGCAAGAGTTGACCGTTACTCCCAGTCCTTCATTTATGCAACAGTTCAACTCTAGAACTGTCTCCCTCTGTCTGTATTTCCTACTTCCTATGATCTCCAGTCTTTCAAACGCAGTGTGTCCAGGCATCTCGAAATGAACGAATCATGATTTTGGCTCTCTTTTGTATTGCTTTTGTTTTTTCTTGGAAGGAACAGGTATTTGCAGGCTCCTTGCCTGTGATTCTTTCTTTCTTGCATTATAATATATATATATATATATATATATATATATATATATATATATATATATATATATATATATATATATATATAAATATATATATATATATATATATATATATATATACATATATACACATATATACACACACACACACACACACACACACACACACCCATGACAATTACTCGACCTTCTGCCAGGATAGCTCTGTGACATAATATTGGCAACCTTGGCCACATACACAGTACGTACTCTTACCTACTTAATTATAATCAGTAATCATGGCCCTAATGAGTGATAGTGATGTGAAAGCATTTTTGGATTCTAAGCCATCCCCAAACAGAGTGAAAACACTCACAAAACACGAGCTCATATTCCTTGCTCAGGCCTTACAGCTGAGATTTCCTGCCTCAGTCACTAAGGCTAAGTTACTTGTTTTAATAATGAACACCATGTTTGAGAAAAGTGAGTCTCATATAGCTAGTTCTGACCCATTTGATACTGCACAAGGTGTTGACCCTGAGCCTTTGGCATCGAAGACACCTGGCCCTAGTGATTTTTCTGCTCATGATACTGGTGACAAAGTGCAACTTGAGTTAGCCAGAATTAAGCTGAGGGAACTAGAAGTGCAAGCAAAAATGAGAGAACAAGAATGGAATGCGAAAATGAGGGAAATAGAATTACAGGCTCAAATGAGACAAAAGGAAATAGAATTACAGGCTCAAATGAGAGAAAAGGAAATGGATTACGAATTCAGACAGAAGCACCCTGATAGTTTACCTAGAGCTAGTAGCTCATCTCCCAAGGAATCTTTTGATGTTGCTAGGAATATTAAGGTAGTACCTCCCTTTAGTGAGCAAGATGTCACCAAGTATTTCCATATGTTTGAAAAGGTAGCAGGTAGTCTCTCGTGGTCAAAAGACTCTTGGACAGTACTGCTGCAGAGTGTTTTGAAAGGAAAGGCTCAAGAGGCTTATATTCCTTTATCTGTTGATCAAAGTGCTAACTATGTTTAAAAGAGGCCATTCTAAAAGAATATGAACTCGTGCCAGAGGCATATAGGCTTAAATTTAGATCTACCTTTAAACAGAAAGATCAGGGTCATGTGGAATATGCTAGAGTACTCACAGACGTATTTGATCAATGGTTGCATTCTAAGAAAGTTGATTTCTGTAAACTTAAAGAATTAATGATATTGGAGAACTTCACTGGTAACATATATATAAGGATGTTGTTACATACATAGTGGAAAAAGAGTTAGATACCCTAGCTGAGGCTGCTGTTGTAGCAGATAATTATAGTATAATATATAACACGAACGTAAGCCTCAGTCATTTATTAAGGGTAGGAGAGTGAAGCAACCAGTTTTTATGAATCTTTCCTCTGGTAAAGGCAAGTTAATGTCAAGTGACACGAGTGGGAACACTGCAACCCCAGAGCATGTTAGTTCCACAAAAGTAAGTGAGAACAGTGTTGCCAGAGGGTAAAGAAAAAGTGTCAGGTTTTGCCAGTATTGCCAGAAAACTGGGCACTTGGAGGTTTGGTGCTGGAAAAAAGGAGGGAAAAGTTCTAATGTGCAACCTATTACTTTGGTAAACTCTTGGGGATGTTTTGACACCAACAGAGAGCAGGCATCCACAGATATTGTTAGCGGTAGTCAGACACAACCCCAACAGGTGCATATTGTTGATAAGGCCAGAGTGGAACTGTCAGTGGTTGACAGACAGACTCCTGTAGAGCCATTGTTAGACACTGATAAGACTAGAGCAGTGCAGCCATCAGGTTCAGGTGAGAGTGGTAATGAGACTCCGTCAAAGTGTCCTCCTCCAAGCAGTACACAAAGCGACACCTCACCAGATCATTTATTTACTAACTTTATATCTCAGGGGTTGGTTTCAGTTGATGGAAAAGGTGGTAAGGAAGTCATTATACTTAAAGACACAGGAGCTTTACAGTCACTAATGTTGAAGGGGATTGTTGATGTGGCTGCCCCTAATGAATGTGTCTTGTTGCAGGGTATAGCTGAGTTTGTATCTGTTCTCCTAGTTTAGGTGACGTTCCAGTCAGAGTTAGTTACTGGTTCAGTGCGTGTGGGTGTTGTTGACCAGCTTCCTGTACTAGGTGTCACATTCCTTTTGGGTAATGACTTGGCGGGAGGACAAGTGAGTACTGTTCCCTGCGTGTCAAAAACTCCCCAGAGTGAGGATAGGACTAAAGAGTTGGAAGATACATGTCCTAAATTATTTCCTGCATGTGCTGTAACTAGAGCTATGACGGCGAAAGCCAGCCATGAGAATGTTGACAGTAATGGACTGGCAATGGCGATGATGATATTGGGCTTGGTGATACCTTTTTTGCTTAGTTAAATGAATCAGAGATTGATGATTCTCCCCAGACTGATACAAGTGCAAAGTTAGATGACAGGCAAAGATCTGATCCAGAGATTGCCACTTTAATTGACGCAGCAGTTAAGGAAGATGAATGTGAGTCTGTACAGAGTGTTATTATTTAAGGCCAAACAACGTGTTAATGAGAAGATGGAGACCTCCTGGTGTTGCTCATGATAACGAGTAGGATACTGAACATCAGGTGGTGGTTCCAAGACCCTATAGGCAAAAAATTATGTCCATTGCTCATGACTTTTCTTTAGCACGTCACTTAGGGGTGAGGAAGACTCTCCCGCATCTGGCAGCATTTTCACTGGCCTGGAATCCGTCGAGATATCTCCAGGCTCTGTAGGTCATGTCACACCTGTCAGCTAGTTGGTAATAAGCCCATCCCTGCGGCTCCTTTGATTTCTGTACCTGTGTTTGAGGCCCCATTCACTAGTCCTTGTGGACATTATTGCCCCTTTGCTTAAAACCTCCTCAGGCCACCAGTACATCCTCACAATGATAGACATGGCCACTAGATATCCCGAAGTCATTCCCTTGAGCAATATTTCAGCTAAATTGGTTGTAAAAGAGATGCTGACCTTCTTTACCCATTCTGGTCTCCCTAAGGAAGTCCAGTCAGATCAAGGCAGTAATTTTATTTCCAGACTGTTCAGACAAACCCTTAAGGAGTTAGGAATCTCCCAGATCACTTCCTCAGCATATCATCCTCAGAGTCAGGGTGCATTAGAGAGAGATCATCAAACTTTGAAGAGTATGCTTAAAAAGTTGAGCAGTGATGAAAAGGAATGGGACAAGTATTTGCCTTTCCTACTTTTTGCAACCAGAGGGGCACCGAGTGAGTCCTTGGGCTTCTCCCCATTTCAGTTAAATCTTTGGCCATGAGGTAAGAGGTCCTCTTAAACTCCTCAAAGATCAATGGGTCAAGCATGATGACCAAATTAACTTGCTAGACTATGTGTCAAAATTTAAAGAACGACTGGCCTACAGTATGGAAGTAGCCAGGGCACACTTGGAGTCCTCTCAGGAGAAGATGAAGAGGTGGTATGACCACTCTAAGAAAGTTAGGCACAGAGTGTTTCACCCGGGTGATCAAGTTCTTGTCATGCTTTCCATTCATGGTCTGCCTCTGCAGGCAAGTTTTGCAGGCCCTTATCTAGTGGAAAAGAGGGTAGGTGAAGTAAACTATATCATTTTAACCCCAGGCCGGAGGAAGGAATGAAGATTGTGCCATGTAAATATGTTGAAGGAGTACCACAGGCGAGACATGGACCCCCCTAGTGCTGCATGCGTGGAGTCAGCTGTCGAGTTGGTGGAGGATGAGGGCTGCCCTTTGACTTTGGACCAGATGACCAGTTGGAGAGAAAACCAGGAGGCTTGGAGTACACTGACTGATAAACTCTCCCACTTGACTGCAGAGCAGTGTGCTGAGCTTGTTGACCTTCTCATGAAGTTCCCTGATGTCTTCCGGGACACCTCAGGACGGACGGAAGTGGCACAGCACGATGTGGACGTTGGAGATGCCAGCCCTGTAAAGTAGTCCCCCCACCAGCCTAGTCCTCAGAAGCAGACCATCATTCGAGAGGAACTGAACTGCATGTTGCAGCAGGGGTTAATCGAGTCCTGTCAAAGTGAGTGGTGCTACCCAGTCACAGTGGTTCCAAAACCTGATGGGTGACATTGCTTTTATATTGATTATCTTAAAGTTAGCTCCCTTACCAAGACTGATACTTACCCACTTCCTAGAGTAGATGATTGTGTGGGCGCGATAGGCAGTGCTAAGTTTATCACAAAATTAGATTTAATGAAGGGATATTGGCAAGTCCCACTCACAGAAAGGGCCCAAGAAATTTCCTGTTTTGTGGTCGGTGGCAGGACTTATAAATGTAAGGTCATGCCCTATGGTATGAGGAATGCTCCTGCCACCTTCCAAAGGCTGATGAAAGATCTCACCAAGGATGTTGAGAATTGTGTTATTTACATTGATGATGACGTTATTTTTAGTAACACCTGGAAACAACACTTGAGCCAACTAGATGCCTTGCTTCAGAGACTGTCCTTTGCTAATTTAGTGCTTCATTTAGCTAAATGTGAATTTGTGATGGCTTGAATGTAGTACCTAGGTTATGTGGTCGGTTTAGGCTAGGGAGTCCACCTAATGTTAAAGTTCAGGCCATAATCAATTTCCCCAACCCAAAAAGAGTTGCAACGATTCTTGGGTATGGTAGAGTACTACAGACGTTTTGTCCTGAACTTCTCTTATCTTGTAGCTCACCTCACTGATTTGTTAAGAAAAGGAGTCATGTATGAGTGGAAACCAGAATGTGAGGAAACCTATTTTAAAGTCAAAGCCATCCTGTCAAGTCACCCAGTGCTTCAAGCTCCCAATTTTGATAAACCCTTTAAATTAGCTGTTGATGCCAGTGTCTTAGGGGCCAGCACAGTTTTGCTTCAGGATAAAGATGATGGTTTTGAGATGCCTGTGTGCTATTTTAGCAAAAAATTCAATAAGGCCCAGGGAAATTATTCAACTATTGAGAAAGAACTCCTTGCACTCATACTTGCCCTTCAACACATCTCTGTATATATTGGTCCAGGGTCAGGTGATGTTGTAGTGTACAATGCTCTTCACCCTCTGAAATTTTTGTCCCGATTTAAGGACAGAAATCTTAGATTGACCCACTGGGCCCTATTTTTGCAAGCATACTCCCTTGATGTAATGCTTGTAAAAGGTGATAGGAATGTTTTACCAGATTACCTGTCCAGCACTTAATTGTACTATCTATCTATATACCTAGGCTGCTTCCCCCAAGGAAAGGGAGGTAGCCAGGACAGGATGACACACTTCCCATTTACTCATCCACTCAAACACATTCATTCGCATCTTAGCCCCAAAGAGGAGAAGGGACAGATCCTCACTGCATCACACCACACAAGGGTCAACTGCACAGTGCAATCAGTGACATCCACAGCAGGGCCCGACAACAGAGCTGATTTACCCCTGCCACATAATAATAGACCCATCCCCTTACCCGCACCTGACCTGACTAGCTGATCAGACCAAATGCGGGAGAATATCCCCTCAGGGCTGCGTCATCACTTATTCATTCACAATTTCTCTCCATTTATTTCTGTCACGCACAGCCACTCTTCCTTATGCAACAGACATCCCTCTCGCATCCAGCGCTCTCTTCACACTGTCCATCCATCCTATTCGTGGTCTCCCTCTCAGCCTTACACCTCTCACATCAGATCTAGTTATCTTTTTCACCAATCGCTCATTATCCATTCTCTCCATATGCCCGAACCATCGCAACAACGTCTGCTCAACTCTATCAGTCATCTCCCGAACAACTCCAGTTCTCCTTCGCACTTCATCATTTCGCACTCGATCCATACGTGTCACTCCACACATACTCCTCAGACACCTCATCTCCATTACATTCAAACTTTTCCTGTACGCTACACCCATATTCCATGTTTCAGCCCCATATAACGCAGTCGGTACGACAACACCCTCATACAGCCTTGTCTGTACATCCATTCTAAGCGAACAACATCTAAACACTTTTTTCATTCCTCCCAGCACCTTACCTACTTCATTCATTCTAAACTTCACTTCTGCATCTATTCTTCCATCCACAGGAACTTCTGACCCTAAATATTTAAAACACTCTACCTCCTCAAGCAACTCATCATTCAAAACTATATTCATCCCCCTACCATCTACCAACCTCGTACACTTCATCACTTTACTCTTATTCTCATTTACTTTCAATTTCCTCCTATTACACACCCTTCCAAACTCCTCTACCAACAGTCTCAATCTTTCCTCAGAATCAACCACCAGTGCAGTATCATCTGCAAACAGCAGCTGCTTCAGATTCCACTCTCCACCATCAACATTCACCAGACTCAGACCTCCACCTAACACTCTTGCATTCACCTCCCTACAACACCATCCATATAAATATTAAACAACCAAGGTGACATCACACATCCCTGCTGCAGCCCCACTCTCACGGGAAATCAATCACTCACAGCATTTCCCACTCTTACACACGCTCTACTATTTATTTACATAAAATCTTTTCACCCCTTTTAGTACCGTACTATCAACTCCATACAATCTTAAAACAGTCCACAAAGCCTCCCTATCAGTTCTGTCACACGCTTTCTGTAAATCCATGAATACCCAAAACACATCCTTGCCTTTTGCTAAATAATTTTCACACACTTGTCTCACAGCGAACACCTGACCCACGCATCCCCTTCCTCTCCTAAAGCCACACTGCTCATCACCAATCACTCCCTCTGTACCCTCTCTTTCTCTCATAATTAACACTCTACCATACACCTTACCTACAACACTCAACAGACTTATACCCCTAAAGCTATACATTCAGACTTATCACCCTTGCCTTTATACAACGAGACCACACAAGCACTTGCCCAGTCAATTGGCACAATACTTTTCACAAAGCACACATTCAATAATCTCACTAACCAGTCAACAATAGTCACTCCACCACCCTTCAGGCATTCCACAGCACACCCATCCATACCTGCAGCTTTGCCTGTTTTCATCTCCTTTACTGCCTTCTCCACTTCCTCGTTGATTGTACAGTATCCAGAAATTTCCCATTGGGAAATTATTTTCTTCTCTCAGGAAGGGAGGTGTCACTGGCATAGTTAGCCCAGTAGTGAATTGGTGAAATGAAAGATAAAATGATAATGAAAGGAGAGAAAAGCGTTGAGAACATTAAATCTTTTCTCTTATCAGTTTTGCTACCTGTAAAGGGTAACCCTCGTCCCCAGCTGCATTTACTTAGTGGTCAACTTTTGCCTTCTGAACTGATAACACACCAGATGTTTTTCTCACAAATTACGCAGAAAATCCCTCTTGTCCTTGGAGCCGTGGGTGTAGCTTATGGTGTGGGAAGAGCTAGAAGAGAGTATTTGCCAATAGAAGCCTAAATAACATTTGCTCTGCCTTCTTAATGACACGTCAGTGGTCATGTGTAGTATGTGTAAGTTCGCCATTGGACGGAAATTATTTTTAAGACAGCCTAGTGGTTAATTAGCTGAGAAAGGCAGAGTAAGTCACTTTTATAAGGTCGAGGAAAATGTGAAGAGACATAGTTTGTCTCTTTCTGTACAGATACACATTTTGTCTCATCTTTTGTACACACATTCCTGTACATTTTGTCTTATTTTGTACACACTTTTTGTACATGTTTTGACATTTTACACATTTACTGTCACGTTACACTTTTGTCACATTGTGTTGCACTTTTCCCCAACACTACTTAATACGTGACTTTGATTACAAAACACACTGTTTCTGCACCATTTCCCATTTTTGGTTCACTCCTCCATTTACACTAGTGTGTGATTTATATCTGGATTTAACCTTCGAAGTCTCCACGTTTCCTTGAGCTTTGTGAGTACTTAGCTTCCACTGAGTGTATTCTGGTTAGGTAAGAAATAACTTGTTTTATATTTGTATTCTGAGGCCTCTATGAATCCTCCCTTTTGTAAAACGAACCCTGGTTTCTTCACTGGTTGTGTATGTTATAGTGTACAGTAGTGTTAAGTTAGTATTCTTGCAAGCTTTACCTTATCCCTTGGTGTTTAATTAAGGGTTAAGAGTGCACCGTAATATACACCCCCATAACGACACACACACACACACACACACACACACACACACACACATACAGAACTTACTCATATACATCCCAGCTTCATACCATCACACTGTATGAACCCTACAGGCTCTCAGTAAACACGGACCATCCCATACTTAGTCCTGGAACACATTCCATAACAAATGTATATACAACTCTGTAACCGTTTTCTCTCTGATTGGTAGGCAAGAGCCATCATCAGAACTATCCTCCTCTTCCATTTCTGCCTCATGGAAAAGAATCGTGCCTAGCCAACCCAGGGCTCGCTGTGGAGTGGGAATAAAATTGCATGGTAAAACAAAGTATTTAATTTGACACTAATTGGAGATTAAAGAACACCCAGGCTGCAGAACATCAAGTGAAGCCGTTTAGTATTGTTACATTGCCAAATGATATATAAAGCTAGGGGAAATGGCACAGGAGGAGGTTATACTACAATAATAACATGAAAGACTAAAGATATGATGGAATGCATGAGAAAAAACGTGTGCTGTGGTGTGGGGTGGTTGCATTATGATGAGGGCATAGTGCATTG
This sequence comes from Coenobita brevimanus, assembly GCF_032717465.1. Classification (NCBI taxonomy): domain Eukaryota; kingdom Metazoa; phylum Arthropoda; class Malacostraca; order Decapoda; family Coenobitidae; genus Coenobita; species Coenobita brevimanus. Next base: position 14,110,359 of record NC_137041.1, read on the forward strand.
TTCATGAGTTACATTTTGTGTTGATACTGAAGCACGCATTAATGTTTGCTGGTACACTTGTTCTCGAAGACGACGCTGGGCCCTCAGTGTTTTGGGGCCGCAATGGCAGTTTTCCATCTGTCCATCCGGCCGGCAGTGTGCACTATAGTGACCTTAATTATGGACTGATTTTGACGAATGGGGCGTTAATCGATCTCCATCTGATGGTGTGCCTTTGTCGGGGTGATCACCGTGCTTAGAGCAGCCCTAAGGCACAATGATCAAAAATAACTACATTTCCAAGAGTATTTGCATAGCAGTGAGAACACTGCAAAGACGTTTCAAAATACAGTAATGTATGCCATCACAAAAACTTGAAACAACCCAATAGAAACCAGCAAATACCAAAAATCTTAATTATGTGCCTGTGTCGCTACTTCACGAGGTGGTGGAGGCAGGCAGTGAGGTGGGTAGGATGGGGGTTAGTTCGATAAGCAGGGAGACAGGTTGGTGTAGGGAGGTCGGTAAACAAGGAGGGGGATAGGGAGGTAGGTAGACAGGTTCAAAAGGGGTCTGGTAGGCAAGAAGGAAGGTTAGTAGGGAGGTAAGTACGATGGTTGATAGTGAAGGAGGTACAGAGGTCAATAGGCAGTGTGGTAGATAGGGATCCAGGTAGGCAAGGAAGCAAATAGGGTATAGGGTTGGAAGATAGGTAGAGTAGTATTTTTTATGTTAGGAAGAAGGAACTAAAGACTTGAAGCCAGCAGAATTGATCCCACCAAGAAAAAAAAAGATTACAGAGAACAAGTTTCATAATTCGCTGATTTTGAGATGCCTGGACACACTGCATTTCAAAGACTGGAGGTCATAGCCAGTAGGAAATGCAAACATAGGAAGATGGGTCCAGAGCTGACCTGTTGCATACATTAAGTACTGTAAGTAACGGTTAACTCTTGCTAAAGGGTTGGGCAGAAAAAGGATGAGAGTTTACTACTAGACGGGTGCTACGGTACGTGCTCGCCAAAGTGGAGGAGGGATGCAAGCAGACTCTTCAGAGCAGTGACCATTGAAGTGGTGAGAAAAAGGAAATAAAGATGCAACAGTGTGGTGAAGTGACAGGATTTAAGGAAGCCAATAAGAGATGCGAGTTAATGAAACGAGACGCCTTTGACTCCACCTTGTTGAGAAGAGATGTATGGGGAGCCTCCCCACACATGACACTTGTACTCTACACAGGAGTGAATAAAACTGTGTATGAAATCAACAACTGTGCATGGGTACAGAAGGCACGGAGTCAGCTTGGCACACTTAATTTCTGGGAAGCATAATTAAAAAGAGGAGTTATATGATATTCAACAGATAAATCCCGCGTGAATGAAAAGCCACGTATGTTCAGTGATGATGAGATACTGGGTTGAAGATTATGACGGGTTGAAAGATATAAGAACTGAAATTTTGATTCATTAAAAACAGCAAGACTGATTTACCCTAATAAGATATATGAAACAAGTTAGACATTAGGTGTGCCATAAGTTCATCCCTTTGTCTGTTAAGGTAACTGCTGAGATGGATGCTGTGAGAAACAGATGGAGAGGTGAAGGGTGGCGTCATCAACGTATGAGCAGATTGGGTTAGATGTACAGCTTAGAAGGTCATTGATGAATAGAAGGAAGAGACTTGGTGACAGGACAGAGCCATGAAGAACACCACTATTGATTGTTGTAGGAGAAGAACGATGGCTGTCTACAACAGCAGCTATAGAACAACCAAAAAGGAAGGTAGTGATGAACGCACATATAGAAGGTTAGAGACTGTAAGACTGCACTTCGGAAATTTAGGATTTATGCCAAACTCAGTGGAAAGCTTATGAAATGTCAAATGCAATGGCAAAGCTTTCACCAAAGTCCTGAAAGATGGATGATGAGGAATCTGACAGGAAGGTAAGATGATCGCCAGGAAGCGTCCTTAGGAGAACCCATACTGACAATCAGAAATAATGTTTTGAGAGGATTTTCTTTTTTAAGAATAGATTCAAAAACATTAGAAATACAGGATGTTAAAGTAAATGGACAATATTTAGAGGGTTGGGAATGGTCACTCTTCTTTGGGACTGGCTGAATGTGAGCATACTTCCAGCAAGAAGGGAAGATACAAGTTGACTGACAACGGTGAAAGAGTTTAGCTAGGGAGGGTGAAAGCACAGAACGACTGTTCTTGAGGACAAGAGAAGGGATTGCATCAGATCCATATGCCTTGTTATTACTGAGGCCAGTGATGGCAGAAATCATATCAACTGAAGAACTTTTAATGTCAGCCATAAGGAGGTCAGAGGGGAGAAGTGATGGAAGAAGAGCAGTGGATCCATGTAAGATGGAACTGGAAGAGAACGTTTGAGTGAAAACTTATGCATTTTCAATAGAAGAAACAGCTACAGAGCCATTAGAGTGAAGAAGAGGAGGAAAGAATTATGAAGTAAGTTGCTAGAATGATTAGTGACATGGTGACAGAAGGAGCAACAAGATTTGGGTCGGTGAGTTCAGAGCATTTGGCACGAATAAAATTATTCTTAGAAGTGAAGGCAGACTTAGCATAAGTCCAAGCAGAATCATATGAGAGATGAGATTCAGGGATGGGTTGATTTTGTGCCCATTACAAACCTTCTCCTTGTTCTGGACACCATTAGAATAAGCGTAATTAAACTAAGTTTTGTATTCTTTCCTTATTGACAGGATGAGAGAGAGGAATGTACTGTATGCTTCCATGCCCAAGAGACTCACCTTCGTAATGTGCAAGGAACACTCGGAAGGATCTCGGCCATGGAAGCAACAATCATTCCAGGGAAAATCAAAGAAGTGCTGCCTGAGAGCCTCCCAATCAGCAACCCCAAAGTTCCACGGCCACTGCTTATTGGGAAGGTCCATAGGCCTTACTGGATCGATAGGGTAGGTTACGTTGATAAGGCTGTGATTGGAAGAGCCTAACAGAGAGAAGAGATTACCAGGGTAAGCAGAAGGATTAGTTGTAAGGAAAAGTCAAAGTATGCTGGAAATCTCTCCATTGCAATCAGGAATATGATATGGGTGCTGTACAAGATGCTCTAAATCATTAAGGATAGAAAAGATGTAGGCTTTTTCACCATGTGAATCAGTGAATGGTGAGGAGAACCAAGGGTGGTGTCGAGCATCGAAATCACCTAAAATGGTGATTTCAGAGAAAGAAGATACTGAGAGGATGAGTTCTATCTTAGAAGTAAGATAGTAAAAGAATTATTCATAGTCAACAGAATTAGGGGATAAGTGAACAGCACAGATATATTTAGTTAGACAATAACAGGATAGCCGAAGCCAGAGTGTAAAGAATTCAGAAGATTCAAATTCAGGAAATGAAAGCAAGATATGTTGTTGTGAACATAAACGCAACAGCCACTTTTGGCTTTGAAGTGGGCATAGTGAAAACAGTAGGAAAGAGAGAAGGCGTTGCTATCAGTCACCTCAGAACACTGAGTCTCTGTGAGGAAGAGAAGATGAAACTTCGAGGAACAGAGGTGGTGTTCAACAGAGAGAAAATTAGAGGAAAGTCCACGAATGTTGCTGAACTGAAGAAGTGAGTCTGGCAGTGGTTCAAGGCATCTCGTTTGGTCGTCACTGGGAGATTTGGGATGGTGGGGACTTTTATGCCCCCCCCCCCTCGGAGACTCGAAGGCTGGGAGTTCAGATTTTTTTTTTTTTTTTTTTAAAGGAAATGTGTGATTCTGCATGTCGTTTAGTGTTGGCAGTTACAGGAAATTGTATAGGAGCGCATGCTGGGCTACTCTCCGTGTTACTGAAACACTTAATAAACGTCAGCAAATGGTGGTCAGAAGCTAGTCCTGAGGGCCGATGAAACGGGAGCTCCAGCCCTCCCTTTCATCGGCTTTCCGTCCAACTTTTGAGTACCACCCTATTCGGCTGATACTACAGTTTACTCCCTCTACAGGAAAGTAACCAAGGAAGTATGCAGAGAAATAGATAGGCAAGCAGGTAGGTAAGCAAGTAAGTAGGTAAGTAGGTTGGTAGGAGGTTGACAGACTGTTAAATAGGCAGAAAATGATTGTAAACAGGGAGGTAGGTACGGAGATAGGCAAGGAGTGTATGTGTTGAGGTTTGCAGAGTGGTAGTTTGAGATGTAGGTAGGCAGGAAGTAAGGTAGGTAAGGAGACAGGCAGAGAAGTATTTAGGGTAATAGCCAGGGTACTAGGTATGAAGGTGGGTTGGCTTGGAGGTAGGAAGGCAGGCAGGTAGACAGACAGGAAGGCAGATAGGTAGGTAGGCAAGGGGGTTAGTGGTAAGGTCAGGTGGGAGATAGGTAGGCAGGGAAGTGCGGGGTCAGTTGAGTAGGTAGGTAAGTTGGCAGGAAGAAAGGGAGGGAAATAGGTAAGTACGTACCCAGGGAAGTATGGTATATAGGAGGGTAAGTAGGTACAGGCAGGTAAGTAGAGAAAAATGACAAGAGGTGCAAGCTGATCCACTGTATGCTGAAGGATTAACTTGCAGTTGAATACTTCCCGGTTGAAGAGCCACATTGTGTAACAGAGTGGCTACAAATACTATAATAATTACATAACAGAATCCGCTGTACACGGCAAATGTTTAGCGAGACATCGTCTTTCGGTACCTTACCTTGTGAACACGCAGTTAATGGTTTGTAATTAGGGGGCGATTTTTTAAATATTTCTTCTCTTATTACTGATATTTTGTATTTGTTGTGCCTCTGAACAGATTCAGAATTATATATATATATAATATATATATATATATATATATATATATATATATATATATATATATATATATATATATATATATATATATATATATATATATAATGTGTGTGTGTGTGTAATCGAATATAGTGTTGAACACGTAGTGCTCCTTTGTTCAGACTCATTTTCTTTTATAATAATCAATACATATTTGGATTTGTTTAATCAGTGTTCCATTAGACACATATGAATTGATTTTAAAAATGTGAGTTTAAAAATTATACTTATGTTTCACGCCACTATATTCAGTTAGTAGAAAGGTATTCCGGATGTCTTTGTTTTGCTGTCTTCTTTTTCGCGACCCCCACTGGCACAATGTAAGAGAGAAAAAATAATGAGGTTGATGGGGATAAAAAGAAAGTCTTTATTCTTTTGCAGTCTTTATTTAAGTGGATATTTTATCAACATTGCTTGATTTATTACCTGGTGATGACATAGTGTCGTACTTATATAGTCTCTTGTGCTTATGTTACTGGCCTGTAGTATGGAACTAGCCAGGGCAGTCTTGGAGTCATCTCAGAAGATGAAGAGGTGGTATGACCACTCCAAGAAAGTTAGGAACAGAGTGTTTCACGCAGGCAATCAAGTTCTTGTCTTGCTTCCCATTCATGGTCAGCCTCTGCAGGCAAGTTTTGTAGGCCTTTATATAGTAGAGAAGAGGGTAGATGAAGTCAGTTATGTCATTTCAACCCCAGTCTGGAGGAAAAAACGAAGATTGTGCCATGTAAATATGTCGAAGGAGTACCACAGGCGAGACGTGGACCCCCCTAGTGCTGCATGCGTGGTGTCGGCTGTCGAGTTGGCGGAGGATGAGGACTGCCCTTTGACTTTGGACCATACGACCAGTTGGAGAGAAAACCTGGATGGTTGGCGTACATTGACTGATAAACTCTCCCGCTTGACTGCAGAGCTGTGTGCCGAGCTTGTTGCCCTTCTCAGGAAGTTCCTTGATGTCTTCCAGGACACCCCAGGACGGATGGAAGTGGCACAGCATGACGTGGACGTTGGAGATGCCAGCCTTGTAAAGCAGTCCCCCCTACAGGGCAAGTCCCCAGAAGCAGACCATCATTCAAGAGAAACTGAACTACATGTTGCAGCAGGAGTTAATCGAGTCCTGTCAAAGTGAGTGGTGCTCCTCGTTCATAATGGTTCCAAAACCCAATGAACATTTGTATTGACTATCGTAAAGTCAACTCCCTTACCCAGATTGATACCTACCCACTTCCTAGAGCAGATGATTTTGTGGATGCGATAGGCAGTGCTAAGTTTATCACAAAATTAGATTTGCTGAAGGGATATTGGCAAGTCCCACTCACAAAAAGGGCCCAAGAATTTTCTTGTTTTGTGGTCGGTGGCAATACTTATAAATGTAAGGTCATGCCGTATGGTATGAAGTATGCTTCTGCCACCTTGCAAAGGCTGATGAATGATATCTCCAAGGATGTTAATGGTTGTGTTACTTACATTGATGATGATGTTATTTTTAGTGACACCTGGGAACAACACCTGAATCAACTAGATGCTTCGCTGCAAAGTCTGTCCTATGCTAATTTAGTGCTTAATATAACTAAATGTGATTTTGTGAGGGCTCGATTGCAGTACCTAGGTTATGTGGTCAGTTTAGGCCAAGTGAGTCCACCTGATGTTATAGTTCAGGCCATAGTCAATTCCCCCATCTCAAAAATAAGAGAGAGTTGCAAGGATTCTTGAGTATGGTAAGGTACTACAGATGTTTTGTCCTGAACTTCTCTGACCTTGTACCTCCCCTCACTGATTTGTTAAGAAAAGGAGTCAAGTAGAGTGGAAGCCAGAATGTGAGGATGCCTATTCTAAAGTCAAAGCCATCCTGTCAAGTCACTCAGTGGTTCAAGCTCCAAATTTTGATAAACCCTTTAAATTAGCTGTTGATGCCAGTGGCCTAGGGGCTGTTGCAGTTTTGCTTCAGGATGATGATCAAGGCTTTGAGATGCCTGTGTGCTATTTTAGCAAAAAGTTCAATAAGACCCTGAGAAATTATTCAACTATTGAGAAAGAACTCCTTGCACTCATACTTGCCTTTCAACACTTCTCTGTGTAAGTTGGTCCAGGGTCAGGCGATGTTGCAGTGTACACCGATCATCACCCTCTGAAATTTTTGTCCTGATTTAAGGATAAAAGTCTTAGATTGACCCGCTGGGCCCTATTTTTGCAGGAATATTCCCTGGATGTGAGACATGTAAAAGGTGTTAGTAATGTTTTACCAGATTACCTGTCCAGAACTTAAAATTGTACAGTGTCCAGAAATTTCCCCTTGGGAAATTTCTTCTCTCAGGAAGGGAGGTGTCACTGGCGTTGTTACCCCAGTACCGAATGGGTGAAATAATGTGATAACGTAAGGAGACAGGTGAGCCGTTAAGACGATAAATCTTTCCTCTCATCAGTTTTGCTGCCTGTAAAGGGTAACCATAGACTCCAACTCTGTTTACTCAGCGATCAACTTTGCCTTCTGAGCGGATAACAGACTGGTTGCTTCTCCCATAAATTGCGCAGGAAACCCTCTTGTCCTTGAAAATAATGGGTGTAACTTAGAGTGTGGGAGGAGCAAATGAGGGTGTTTGCCAATGGAAGCCTAAAAAACGCTTTCTCTGCTTTCTTGACGGCACACCATTTGTTTTGTGTAATTTGTGTAAGGCTTCCATTGGTAGCAGGTGCCTCTATACTTTGTAAGTGGCTGTGGATATTCCATAAGACAGCCTAGTGGTAAATTAACCGAGAGAGGCGGAGTAAGTCTGTTTTATAAGCTCGAGGACAATGTGAGAGAGATACATTTGTTCACATTTTGTCATTTGTACACATTCTGACACATGTTTGTCACATTTTCACGTTTATTGTCACGTTACACTTTTGTCACATTGTGTTGCACTTGTCCCCATATTTTCTCACATTACTCGATACATGACTTTGATTACAAAACACACTGTTTGTGCACCATTTCTCAATTTGGTTCCTTCCTCGATTTACAATAGTGTGTGAATTATATCTAGATTAAAAACTCGAAGTCTCCAAGTTTCCTTGAACTTTGTGAGTACTTAGCCTCCACTGAGTGTATTCTGGTTAGGTAAGAAATAATTTGTTTTAAATTTGTATTCTGAGGCCTATGTGGATCCCCCTTTATAAAACCAAACCTGATTCCTTCTTTGGTGTGTGTATGTTACAGTTTACAGTGAAGTTAAGTTAGTTTTCTTGTGAGCTTTATATTATCCCTTTTAGTGATTATTCAAGGGTTAAGAGTGCACCGTAATATATACCCCCATAACAACACACACACACACACACACACACACACACACACACACACACAGGGATTCAATCTAGGCGGACGTGCGTCACCGGCGCTTCGTACCAAATCATTACGGCCAGTGGCATTACCTAAATTTGTATCTTTGTATGAGTCAAGCTCAGTACCAGGTTAGACTAAATGATTGTTCATTATTAAAAGGAAAAAAAAAATAAGTTTAAACAAGACTTGTTCAAACAGGAAATAGAACCAAGACGAAAGAATACGCTGTGTCATCTCTGAGGTTTGTTTAGACTACAACAACACGGAGATTGTAAGTACATGCTTTGCACGTTAAGTATTGATAAATGGATACATACTTTAGTCAAGCAAATTTGGAAAAGAAAAGGGTTAAAGGTAAAAACCAAAATGATGATTTCTACCAAGAACTGGTTGAAGTAGAGACTCACAATAGACTGGTCGAACCTGTAAACAAACTAGAAATGGCTTTCAAAAATGACATTGATGAAATAAAGAAGCAGATGCACTTGCAAAAGGAAGAAATAGAAAAACTAGGAAGGGAGGCCAATAAGAAAGACACAACCATCAGTGAACTAACAGTGGAACTGAGTACACTTAGGAAGAAAATGAGTGAAACGGCAAGTACAGTAGTCAATCACGAGAGTGTTATGGAAGAGTTCAAAAATGACACAGAGACAATTAGGCAACTTAGCAGTCTTATTGACCAGAGCAGTGATACTGAGGAGAAGATAACACAAGTGAATGAGGCTGTGCAAAGCTATAAAAATGATGTAGAAACTACGTATGCTGAAATGGTGAAAGTAAAGAAAGACTTAGAAACAAGGGTGGAGGAAAAAAGCATCAAAAAGGAGGTGAAAAGAATAACCAAAACAATCCAAAGTTAGTCAGAGATTCAGTAGAGATAAACAAATCAATAGTAATCACTGGTATAGAAGAGGAAGAAATTAAAAACAAGATCACAAGAGACAAAAAGGAGATGACAAATGTAATGAACTTAGTGAAAGAAGTATCAGAGGAAATCTGTAGTAAAGACATAGAGGAACACAAAAGGTTAGGGAAATACGAGAAAAGCAAGACAAGACCTCTAGAGGTGACTTTCCAGAGTGTAAACACTGTGGAGGAGATACTAAAAAATGCAAAGAATCTTATGGAAAAAGAGGAGTTCAAAAATGTATGGATAAAAAGATGCCTAACAGAAGAGGAATTGGAATTACTGAAAGAGAAAAGGGAAGAAGCAAAAACAAAAAATGAGGGAAGATCAGAAGAGGAAAAGAAGAAATTTTTTTTTACAAAGTAATAGGATTGCAGGTACGATAGTGGTACACAAACAGAATGGAAGAAAAAGGAGGAAGGTAGTAGAACCATGTCATGGCAAGTATATAAACAAGATGATAAAGTTGATGTACTCAAATGTGGATGGAATGGTATCTAAATTACTAGAGATCAATGATTATGTCAGAGAAAATGAACCACAAATAATATGCCTAACTGAAACAAAATTAACACCAAGGATATCCAATGACATACTAAACTTAGAAGAATACAATATATGGAGAAGAGACAGAAATTTAAAAAAAGGAGGAGGAATTATAATATTAACTAAGAAAAATCTAAAAGTCAATGAAATAAAACTAGATATACCATCACAAGTAGAACTGATTGCAGTAGAGATCGACACATCTGAAGGTAAAGTAATTGTAGCCAATTTGTACATGCCACCCAGATCAAACACATGGGAAAGTGACGAATATGAGGACCTGGCAGAGAGTACAATTCAGAGTGTCAGATCATTGCCACATAAAATGGAAGAGAAATCGGAAAGAATTATACTTACTGGGGACTTCAATACAAATATAAATTGGAATACTCTAGATATAAATAGCCAAGAAAGCTGTTGGGACCAAAAGCTCCTGGATCTCGTACAAGAGTTTTTCTTAACGCAACATGTGAGGGAAACCACCAGAAAAAGAGGACTTGATGTACCTTCAATGCTAGATCTAATATTTACTAGGCAAGAAAATGATATTGACAGTTTAATATATCACCCTCCACTCCGCAAAAGCGATCATGCAGTACTAAATTATAACTTAAGGACAGCATATGACATAGTAAATAGCAATGACAGTTACAAAAAGAGCCTAAACTATAAAAAGGGAAATTATCAAGACCTAGAGAAGTATTTCTTAGAAGTTGATTGGGAAAATGAGCTTAGAGGACAAGATTTAAATGCTGCATATAAAAATTTTTGTGAATTTTATGAAATAGGAGTCCAGAAGTACATCCCACAGCACAAAGAAGCAGATAATAAAATACAGAAATGGTTCAATACAGAATGTAAAAAATCAAAAGAAAGAAGAGATTTGTTGTGGAATAGATACAGAAGACACAATAGTGAAAGGGCGTATAATAATTACAAACAGGTAAGAAACGACTATACAAGAATAAGGAGGGAAGCCCAAAAACAGTTTGAGGAGGATATAATAAATAAAAGTAGTGATCAACTAAAGCTGTTTTACAGCTACATCAGAAGCAAAACCAAAGTAAAAGATATAATACAATCCATTACGGACGAGGGAATCATTTATACACAAGAGAAAGATATTTGTGAAGCACTAAATAAGAATTTCCAATTAGTTTTTACAGAAGAAAAAAATTTTGAGAGGGACTATGTGGAACATGCATGTCCACACATACTACCAGATTTACAAATAGCAGAAAAAGTAATACAGGAGGAGTTAAGTAGATTAGACAGAGGAAAAGGAAGTGGTCCTGATGAAATTTCATGTTGGGTATTAAGAGAATGTGCAAAGGAGTTAAGTAAACCATTATTTATAATTTTCAAGAAATCCTTGAGTCAAGGTAAACTACCTGATATTTGGAAAAAAGCAAATATTGTCCCCTTATTCAAGAAAGGAAATAGACAAAATCCACTCAACTACCGACCAGTATCACTGACCAGTGTTGTAAGCAAGGTACAGTATTAGAAAAACTTATAAGAAAAGCTTGGGTAAATCATCTAGAAGAACACAGTATGATAACAGAAAGACAGTTTGGTTTCAGAAAAGGAAAATCATGTGTTAGTAATCTGTAGAGCTACTATGACAGAGTAACAAACACAGTACAGGAAAGGGAAGGATGGGTGGACAGTATCTATTTAGATTTCAGGAAAGCTTTTGACACAGTACCACACCAAAGACTTTTATGGAAACTGTACCATCAAGGAGGAATTCGAGGCAGACTGTTTTGTTGGATGCAAGACTTCCTCATAAAACGAGAAATGAGGACAACACTAAGAGGAAACTACTCATCATGGAAAGAAGTGACTAGTGGAGTACCACAGGGTTCAGTGCTGGCACCAATCATGTTTTTAGTGTATATAAATGATATAAAGAGTAACATGGAAATGAGAGCTATCTGAATATGTTTGCAGATGATGCAAAAATACAAAGGAGAATTACTAACACACTCTTGCAAAGAGCTACACGAAGAATTAAATAAACTTCATGAATGGAGTAGTACATGGCAAATGGAATTCAATGTGGACAAGTGTCATGTAATCAAGTTTTGTAAAAGTGGAAAAAGACCTGATTGGGATTATACGTTAGGAAATATAACCCTATACACATCAGAAAGAGAGAAAGACCTAGGTGTGATTATCAATAACAGACTATCTCTGGCTGACCACATCAGCGAGAAGGTACGGAAAAGGTATACACTGCTTGCAAATATGAGAATAGCATTCACATACATAAATGAAGACATGCTAAGAAGGATAATAACATCATTCATTAGACCAACCCTGGAATATGCATCAGTAGTCTGGAGTCCTCATCTCAAAAACCATTTAGACTATCTATCTATCTATCTATCTATCTATATACCTAGGCTGCTTCCTCCAAGGACAAAATTGAAAAAGTTCAAAAGGCCGCTACAAGATGGATACCAAGCTTAAAGGACCTAAGCTACGAAGAAAGACTAAATAAACTGAATCTACCAACTTTACAGGAGAGAAGGAAAAGAGGTGACATGATAATGCTATATAAGTGCATATCAGGAAAGGAGAAAATAGACATAAATGATTACTTAACATATGGAGAAGCATCAGCAAGAGGACACTGCAAAAAACTGCATAAGAAGAGAGGTGATAAAGACGTAAGGAAATTCAGTTTCCCAAACAGAGCAATTGATCAATGGAATGCACAACCGAATGAAATAGTGTGTGCCAAAACAATTCACAAATTGAAGGATATGTACGATAAATATGGTTTAAGACACGGGACAGTACGAGCGTGACTCATTCCTGTAAAGATACAATTAGGTAAGAACAATTAGGTAAGAACACACACACACATGCAGACAGACAGACAGAAACACAGACACACACACACACACACACACACAAGGAGTCAAGGAGAACAGACGTCTGCCGAAAGCGCTCCATACCGAGCCAACACGGCCAGTGTCATTACCTAAATTAGTATCTTTATATGAGTCAAGCCCTGTACCAGGTTAGAGTGAATGATTTTTTATTATTAAAAAAAATAATAAGAAGAAGTTTCAACAAGACTTGTTCAAACAAAAAAGAGAACCGAGTGGCGAAAGAATGCGCTCAGTCAGCTGAGGTTTGTTTAGATTATAACTGCTCCCGGGAATGTACAATAAGTACTCTGTGCTTTTAGTATTGCAAAATGGACACATACTTTAGTAAAGCAAATCTGGAAAAGAAAAGTGATAAAGGTAGAAACCAAGATGATGATTTCTACCAAGAACTGGTTGAAGTGGAGACTCACAATAGACTGGTTGAACGTGTACACAAACTTGAGATGGCTTTCAAAAACGAAATTGATGAAATAAAGAAGCAGATGCACTTGCAAAAGGAAGAAATAGAAAAACTAGGAAGGGAGGGCAACAAGAAAGACACAACCATCAGTGAACTAACAGTGGAATTGAGTACACTTAGGAAGGAAATGAGTGAAATGGCAAGTACAGTAGTCAATCACGAGAGTATTATGGAAGAGTTAAAAAATGACACAGAGACAATTAGGCAAGTAAGCAGTCTGATAGACCAGAGCAGTGATATTGAGGAGAAGATAACACAGGTGAATGAAGCTGTGCAAAGCTACAAAAATGATGTGGAAACTACATATGCTGAAATGGTGAAAGTAAAGAAAGACTTAGAAACAAGGGTAGACGAAAAAAGCAATAAAAAGGAAGTGAAAAGAATAATCCAAAACAACCCAAAGTTAGTCAGAGATTCAGTAGATATCAACAAATCTATAGTAATCACTGGTGTAGAAGAGGAAGAAGTAAAAAACAAGATCACAAGAGACAAAAAGGAGATGGCAAATGTAATGAGCTTACTGAAAGAAGTACCAGAGGAAAGCTGTGGTAAAGATATAGAGGAACACAAAAGGTTAGGGAAATACGAGAAAAGCAAGACAAGACCTCTAACCCCTACACCGCGGGCTTGTTTACCAATTACTTGCGTGTCCCGCGGGGTTATTTGGGCTCCGACAGACTCTCAAAAAATATTTGCTAAAAATCAGTTATTAGTCCTAGAATAATAAAATTATATATGCTTATAGCACATACCTTCAGCTTTCTCCTGGAATGATTGTTGAGCCTTCGTCAGTTTCCGTAGGACTTGTGGAGACCTCTGAAGTAGGGTAACTAAGTCTCCACTTTACACTTCCCGACAACCCGTTATATGATTACCACAGCCAGATACAAACACTATAAACACTATTCTACCATTTTCAAGTAGTTTGGGATCCATACTAAAAAAAAAAACAGTGTGAAAGCAATGGAAATTACGAGCGCGTCTGATCGCCGCACTTGCACTAGTTCGCTCTAGGCACTCTGTCATTTATTATTCATAAAACCCCTCACACTTTATATTTCTGTTACTATATCACACTTATATATATCTGGAGTCTTTCTCCATAAGTTTCATTCAGTCGTATTATTTTATTGTCACTGAAGTCATTCTATTTTTCAGTCAGTAAAATACGTAGAGAGCCACGGATTCACTCTCACTGTTATAACATAAATTATTTGTACTCATATTCTTATATTACTAATTACTTACATTACTATTTACATTTTCTATTCTATTTTCAATATTTACCCTTCTATTTTACTTACAATATGTTATTCACTGTCACTTTCAGTAAGATGAAACTATAGTACACTGTTCAATCATATGAACTGAACATCCATTGCTTTCACCTGCTATTTACACATTATTTACACATTATTTCCAAATAATTCTGCTTCCACACTTGCACTGTTAGAACTGCTTCTGGCTGTGATAATCGAAGAAGCAGGTTACACAGAGGGGAACCTGGCATTCAGCGCACTGCCAAGAGGTGCGTTTATGCTCAGGTGTGCGGCGTGTGGTATGCGCACATACCTGACACCTGCGAATCGCAGCCTTCCTTTTTCCTGTGGCAGGCATTAGCTCAAGTCTGTGCCGATCCATATACGCCCTCTGCTCAAGTCGGTCGGGAAGTGTAACTGGATGGCGCCTTGGAGTTGCTGCTTGCACCTTACCATATTTTTCCAGCAGCTGCTGGACACAAGTCCTGGCGAACAACCTCAGGGAGAAGGACTTGGGTGGCTTTGCCTTCATCTTGTACAGGATGAAGGCGTTCAGCATCGTCATATCTATGAGATGCAGAAAAACTTTCCTGTACCACCTAGTATTCTTCCTGAGGCAGTCGATCTCACCAATCATCATGTCGGACTTGTCCACCAGCCGCATGTTTATATTATAGTCCAACACAGCATCAGGTTTCATCACAGGTTCGCCTGTCCTACGGTCGACCTTCCCACTGTCTCTCATCTCCCCCTTATGTACGGTGGTGAGCATGTGCACGACTCTCTTGTCATGCCACCGTATTGCCAGCATCTTCTCAGACTTGCGTAGGTGCACGTCTCCTCGCTGCGAGTTTCCTGCCTCTGGGAATTTGGGGAAGTTGGCACGATTACTTTTGACAGTGCCGCAGGAGCCAATGCCGTGCTCAGAAAGGTATTTGGCAAGTTTCGGTGCTGTATAGTAGTTGTCTGTATACAGCACATGATTCCCACCAAAGTACTTTTCTAGGAGCACTTTCACTACACAGCCTGAGAAGCCAAGGGGGTGTGTTTTATCGAGATCGACAGTGCTGGCTGAATAGATGACGAAATCAAGGATGTACCCCGTCTTACAGTCGCACAGTACAAAGAACTTAATTCCAAAGCGATGGCGTTTGCTTGGAATGTACTGGACAAACCGAAGACGTCCTCTGAACAGAACCAAGGACTCATCAATGACAACCTTCTGAAATGGGTGGAAGAATGACATGAACTTATCCTTCATTCTGTTCAGAATCTCCCGGATCTTCCAGAGTGGGTCGGTTTGGGAAGGTACATCATTATCGGCAAAGTGCAGGTTTCCCATGATGTTCTGGAAGCGATCTCTGGCCATGTACTTGTTGAAGGTCGGTGAGGGTAGTAAGGGGTCCATGGACCAGTATTCTTCCAACTCATGCTTCTTGGAGTGTGGCATAAGAAGCATGAGGGCAAAGAACACATACAGCTCCTGCACTCCCAGCATGGTCCACTGTTGCATCTTGGCTGCACCTGTACCACTAGCAGCACGTTGTGATTCGAACCTGTTAGTCTCATCACATATGTGCTGCATGACTTCGTCATCTAGGAAGGCCAAAAGGTAGTCGACACACTCAGCATTTTCGTCCACAGTGAAGGCAGGCTGAACTCCTGACGAGCTCTCATCGAAAACCAGGTTTTCGGGGACAAAATCTGACCCTTCCGTCCACGCGAAGGCGTCCAGGATTCCCTGGCGTGGCGGTGGAGGGATGGTGGTGGTGGTGGTGGTGGAGGTTGGCTGAGAGGGAGGCTTATCACGGTCAAGGTCATTCGCACTGACCCTAGGTTGCTGTACAGCACTAGCAGCCCTTACCCTACTAGCTACACTACTTCTCACTCTCTTAGATCTACCTCTACCTCTACGGCCGGCCTTCACTGTTGATGCTGGTGGTGACTCCGACGACGAAGACTCCGGAGATAACTCAGCTGACGATGATGACGAGATGAGTAAAGCGGGGCTTGGGGAACGGGGAGGTGAATGATCTCGTGACTCATGGCGGGCTGGGTCACGTGGGGGCATTGTTCTGGGGCTAACACGCCGCCTTTTCACTCCCTTCCCAAATTCTTTTCCTTCCTGCACTAAAGGCTCCTTTCCCTTGGAGCTACACAAAGATTCACTGGTAGGAGCACTTGTTGTCGCTGTTTCTGGCGCGATAAGTTCACCCGGCTCATCACACGATTCACCGGAATCGTCAAAATCGCTGTCCATTATTATCATCGACAATTCAGCAAGTTCTCGTGCCACTGCAGAGTCACTGAGGCCTTTCCTGCTTGCCTCAACACTTTTCTTGGGGGTAGAGGTCACGGGGCCCTTTGCAATGGGCGCAGAAGCGGCAGGAATGGCGGGGCGCGAGTGCGACATGTTGTCTCTGCAGTGGAGGACAAGGAACTAAATGCCGTGGCTTATCTGAGAAGGGAAGGGTTGACACTGACACTTTAGGCTGACTGCTGCTAACTTACAGGCTAATTTTTTATAGGTAGAAAATCTCGGCAATAAATAAAGAAATAGGTACTTCCAGGTGAATGTAAATGTCAATTAGGATTCTCCCTTCCTTTCTGATATATATTTTTATTACAGACATCGATTACAAGGCATAAATCAAAGGGGAAATTACCGTGGTAATGTAGCGAATGAATGCACGTGAGGTTTTGTCAGGTGATAATTGGGCAATTTCAGGAGTATAACACTATCACTTACCTGTTTTTTTTTTGGTATATATTATTGGGTAAAAATATTGGGCATAGGGCTTATTTCAATGGATGAAATCTGTGGAAAAAGAAGAGGGAAATTTCCTTAGCGCAGCGCGGCGTGAGAGGTGAGAGGAGAGGGTAATGGAGGGCAAGTAGGGAGGGGAGTCAAGAAGGGGGTAAATTATCTGAGAAGGGAAGGGTTGACAATGACACTTTAGGCTTACTGCTGCTAACTTACATTCTAATTTTTTATAGGTAGAAAATCTCGGCAATAAATATAGAAATAGGTAGTTCCAGGTGACTGTAAATGTCAATTAGGATTCTCCCTTCCTTTCTGATATATATTTTTATTACAGACATCGATTACAAGGCATAAATCAAAGGGGAAATTACCGTGGTAATGTAGCGAATGAATGCACGTGAGGTGTTGTCAGGTGATAATTAGGCAATTTCTGGAGTATAACACTATCACTTACCTTTTTTTCTTTGGTAAATATTATTGGGTAAAAATATAGGGCATAGGGCTTATTTCAATGGATGAAATCTGTGGAAAGAGAAGGGGGAAATTTCCGTAGCGCAGCGCGGCGTGGGAGGTGAGAGGAGAGGGTAATGGAGGGCAGGTAGGGAGGGGAGTCAGGAAGGGGTTAAAATAGCTAAAATGTCAACAATGGATGGGAGTACAGATGAGATTTGGAGTGCTGACTAGTGTTGGACATTGGCAGTACTGATATATGATACAAGCCACCACTTGAGAGCCCGGGATAATTCAAAATAACACAGAATCACAAAAGTGACGCCCCGCGGTATGATCCATTGTAGCCGAGCGTCACGAAAGTGACGCCCCGCGGTTAAGGGGCTAAAGGTGACTTTCCAGAGTGTAAACACTGTGGAGGAGATACTAAAAAATGCAAAGGATCTTATGGAAAAAGGGGAGTTCAAAAATGTATGGATAAAAAGATGCCTAACACAAAAGGAACTGGAATTACTGAAAGAGAAGAGGAATGAAGCAAAAACAAAAAATGAGGGAAGAGCAGAAGAGAAGAACACATTTTTTTTTTTTTACAAAGTAATAGGATTGCAGGTACGAAAGTGGTACACAAACAGGAGGGAATAAAAAGGAGGAAGGTAGTAGAACCATATCATGACAAGTATATAAACAAAATGATAAAGTTGATGTACTCAAATGTGGATGGAATGGTATCTAAATTACTAGAGATCAATGATTATGTCAGAGAAAAAGAACCACATATAATATGCCTAACTGAAACAAAATTAACACCAAGGATATCCAATGACATACTAAACTTAGAGGAATACAATATATGGAGAAGAAACAGAAATAAAAAAAAAAAAGGAGGAATTATAGTATTAACTAAGAAAAATCTAAAAGTCAATGAAATATAACTAGATATACCATCACAAGTAGAACTGATTGCAGTAGAGATCAACACATCTGAAGGGAAAGTAATTGTAGCCAATTTGTACATGCCACCCAGATCAAACACATGGGAAAGAGACGAATATGAGGACCTGGCAGAGAGTACAATTCAGAGTTGAAGATCATTAGTACATAAAATGGAAGAGAAATCGGAAAGAATTATACTAACTGGAGATTTTAATACAAATATAAATTGGAATACTCTAGATATAACTACTCAAGAGAGCTGTTGGGACCAAAAGCTCCTAGATCTCGTGCAAGAGTTTTTCCTAACGCAACGTGTGAGGGAAACCACCAGAAAAAGAGGACTCGATGTACCTTCAATGCTAGATCTAATATTTACTAGGCAAGAAAATGATATTGACAGTTTACTATATCACCCTCCACTCCGCAAAAGCGATCATGCAGTACTAAATTACAACTTCAGAATAGCATATGACATAGTTAACAGCAATGAACGTTACAAAAAGAGCATAAACTATAAAAAGGGAAATTATCAAGACCTAAAGAAGTATTTCTTAGAAGCTGAGTGGAAAAATGAGCTTAGAGGACAAGATTTAAATGCTGTATATAAAAAATTTGTGAATTTTGTGAAATAGGAGTCCAGAAGTACATCCCACAGCACAAAGAAGCAGATAAGAAAATACAGAAATGGTTCAATACAGAATGTAAAAAATCAAAAGAAAGAAGAGATTTGTTGTGGAATAGATACAGAAGACATAATAGTGAAAGGGAGTATAATAATTCCAAACAGGCAAGAAACGATTATATAAGAATAAGAAAGGAAGCCCAAAAACAGTTTGAGGAGGATATAATAAACAAAAGTAGTGATCAACTAAAGCTATTTTACAGCTACATCAGAAGCAAAACCAAAGTAAAAGATATAATACAATTCATTACGGACGAGGGAATCACCTATACACAAGAGAAAGATATTTGTGAAGCGCTAAATAAGAATTTCAAATTAGTTTTTACAGAAGAAAAAAATTTTGAGAGGGACTATGTGGAACATGCATGTCCACACATACTACCACATATACAAATATCAGAAAAAGTAATACAGGATTAGTTAAGTAAATTAGACAGAGGAAAAGCAAGTGGTCCTGATGAAATTTCATGTTGGGTATTAAGAGAATGTGCAAAGGAGTTAAGTAAACCATTATTTATAATTTTCAAGAAATCCCTGAGTCAAGGTAAACTACCTGATATTTGGAAGAAAGCAAATATTGTCCCCTTATTCAAGAAAGGAAATAGACAAAATCCACTCAACTATCGACCAGTATCACTGACCAGTGTTGTAAGCAAGGTACAGTATTAGAAAAGCTTATAAGAAAAGCTTGGGTAAATCATCTAGAAGAACACAGTATGATAACAGAAAGACAGTTTGGTTTCAGAAAAGGAAAATCATGTGTTACTAATCTGTTGAGCTACTATGACAGAGTAACAAACACAATACAGGAAAAAGAAAGATGGGTGGACAGTATCTATTTAGATTTCAAGAAAACATTTGAAACAGTACCACACCAAAGACTTTTATGGAAACTGTACCATCAAGGAGGAATTCGAGGCAAACTGTTTTGTTGGATGCAAGATTTTCTCATAAAAAGAGAAATGAGAACAGTACTAAGGGGAAATTACTCATCATGGAAAGAAGTGACTAGTGGAGTACCACAGGGTTCAGTGCTGGCACCAATCATGTTTTTAGTGTATATAAATGATATAAACAGTAACACTGGAAATGAAAGCTATCTGAATATGTTTGCAGATGATGCAAAAATACAAAAGAGAATTACTAACACAGACTCTTGTAAAGAGCTACAAGAAGAATTAAATAAACTTCATGAATGGAGTAATACATGGCAAATGGAATTCAATGTGGACAAGTGTCATGTAATCAAGTTTGGTAAAAGTGCAAAAAGACCTGACTGGGATTATACATTAGGAAATAAAACCCTATACACATCAGAAAGAGAGAAGGACCTAGGTGTGATTATCAAGAACAGACTATCTCCGGCTGACGACATCAGCGAGAAGGTACGGAAAATGTATACACTGCTTGCAAATATGAAAATAGCATTCACATACATAAATGAAGACATGCTAAGAAGGATAACAACAACTTTCATTAGACCAACCCTGGAGTATGCATCAGTAGTCTGGAGTCCTCATCTCAAAAAACACAAAGACAAGATTGAAAAAGTTCAAAGGGCCGCTACAAGATGGATACCAAGCTTAAGGGACCTAAGCTACGACGAAAGACTAAATAAACTGAATCTACCAAAACTACAGGAGAGAAGGAAAAGAGGTGACATGATAATACTATATAAATGCATATCAGGGAAGGAGAAAATAGACATAAATGATTACTTAACAAAGGGGGAAGCATCAGCAAGAGGACACTGCAAAAAATTGCATAAGAAGAGAGGTGATAAAGACGTAAGGAAATTCAGTTTCCCAAACAGAGCAATTGATCAATTGAATGCACTACCGAATGAAATAGTGTGTGCCAAAACAATTCACAAATTTAAGGATATGTACGATAATTGTGGTTTAAGACACGGGACAGTACGAGCTTGACTCATTCCTGTAAAGATACCATTAGGTAAGAACAATTAGGTAAGAGAACACACACACACTCACACACAAAACCTTCACTGCGTTTGCCACAGGTTTTGAGCAACACCTGTCCAGTGATTATGCCAGGCAAACACAGGTGTACACACCTGCTCTGACTCACTAACTTACCAAGGAAATATGTATATTCTGTGGCCAACGTGTTCCAAGAAGGTGTGTAAATCAGGGTTCATGTCGCATTAAATCATTTACTAATTACGCATGCACCTGGTGGTCTGGAGGTAGAGTACACCTGTTGCTGTGATGACCTTGTTTTCTGTCGGTATGTTTCGCTATGTTTTCTGTCTATCAGTTCATCAATCTTTCTATCTACTATAAATTTTTATTTTCTTTGTCTATAAAAGCATATAGGTAAATTTTAACCATAACGTCAAACTCGTGGCAGGAAAGAGCGAAGGCCTCAATTATAATACCTATAATTCATAGGGAAATTAACTGTTTCTGAGATATTAATTATAGTAGTGTCTTTACAAAGATTTGGAATGGTGCCTCCATTTTTACCGGATATGTATTAAAAAGTCAAAGATCTGAGCCAAAATAATTAGAAAGGCCGTAATTTGGCATTAAGCCAAGTTGTCCGCCACGTTACCTACCTTTAACCTACGTATAATTCCTTAATTTGGTGGTCTGGAAATAGGACGGTGTCATGGCAAATCCATTTATTTAAAGGTATATATACTACTCTCTGGGGTTGATTAGAACTGTTGTCTCTGTGTCAATAAGGCCCAATAATTTTTTCTGGCATGAATCTGGAGTCTGTCTATCTATCAATTGCCAGACGCCTTAATCTCATAAGGGGGGGCCACAAACAAATCGCCTCCACGTCGCCATGTCCCTCACCATTTCCCTGCCCTGCTCCCAACTTACACCTCCCTCTCTCATATACCTTTCCACTCCTTCCCTCCATCTCATCCTTAGCCACCCCCTTCCTCTCTCCCCCTTCACCTCACTCACATACACTCTCCTCGTCAACCTCTCACTCTCCATCCTCTCCACGTGTCCAAACCACCTCAGTATGTTTCTCCTAACGCTTCCTATCACATCCACATCCACACCACAACGTTCCTTTACATCCTCATTTGTCAGCAAGTCTCTGCATGTGACTCCACAGCCTCCTCTTAAATAACTCATTTCTACTACTCTCACTCTTGACTTGTGTCCCTCCAACAACGTCCAAGCTTCACTTCCATACATTAGAGTTGGTAACTTTTTCACTTCTGTGCTCACTTCCCTGTTTCTTATCACTGCTTTCAAGGAACCAGCAACCTTTCTTCCTTGTTTTACCCTTTCAAGCACTTCACCCTCCAAACTTCCATCCTTACTTATCACACTACCCAGGTACTTAAATGTACTCACATTTTTCATTTCCTCATCATCCAGCCTCACTGTACATTCACTGACTTCACTTCTCTCAAAGATCATCACTTTACTCTTCACTACATTCGCCTTTAGATTCTGTTTCTTACACATTCTCCCAAACTCATCCACCAAGCCTTGCAGCTCCCCTTCGTCTTCACTTAACAACACAGTATCATCTGCAAACAACAGTACAGGGAGTTTTCAGACACTGCCCTCTCTCACTAGGGCCACTCAGCATCCACTGCCCTGCCTTGAACCTCTTTTATAACTCCATCCATGTACAGATTGAACAACCATGGAGACATGACACATCCCTGTTTCAACCCAACCTTCAGATAGAAAAATTCACTCAGTTCACTATCCAGACGCACTGCAGCATTAGCACCCTCATACATACTCTTCACAGCATTCAACAAGTTCCCATCTACTCCACATATTCTTAATACTTTCCACAATCCTTGTCTATCCACCCTGCCATATGCCCTCTCCAAATCCATGAAGGCCGCATACAACTTCTTTCCCTTCTCTAGAAACTTTTCCACTAAAGATCTAAGAATGAATATCTGATCTACACAACCTCATCCCTTCCTAAAGCCTCCCTATTCTTCTCCAAATAATTCTTCTGTTATTTCCTCAACTCTGTCAACAAGTATCCTACCAAACACTTTTCCTATAACACTAAGAAGACAAATGCCGCTATGATTACCACATACTTCTTTTTCCCCTTTTCTCTGTACAAGGGAATAATTTTACCCGACTTCCAATCCTCCGGAACTCTACCTTCCTCCCAGGCCGATCTTCACATCTCCCACATCCATTCTACTGCTACCTCTCCCCCATACTTCAGCATTTCACCACACACCCCATCAATTCCTGGGGCTTTCCCTATTTTGACTTTCTTCATTGCTTCTGGAGTAAAAGTAAAAATATACCGTTATTTATGACTGACCATGTCTGGTTTTCAGAAACATAGATATTGTCATTAGTAATACTGAGGGTCAATCTAAGCTTTCTTCGTCAATGTTTATCATTAGTATATTCATTTATATTTTTTATATAAGTTGCAGAATCCTAAAGGCAAGACATAATACAGCTTACTAGTGTTTTTCTTATCGAAAATTTTTGTAACTATATTACCAAAGACTATTATTTTATATTTATATTAATTATTTTATATTGATTGTGGTAGGGGGGGGGGTGCCCATCATCCACTCACTCAATGTAGAGGTGCCATAAGATCTCTACACTGAGTGACAAGCCAAATGGTTTCCTGAACCCAGGAAACCATTTACTTCGCTGGGTGGTAACCGTATAACCGGGGTTTCTGGCAAGGTTAAGTGTCCCCCAGATTCCTCTATCCAAAATCACTTAATCATGGCAGTCGTTTCAGAGAGCCTCAGAGGGCCCAATACCTCCCCAGGGCCCCAACCAAATGGGCAGACTCGCGTGGCCATGTGGAATGTGAGAGGTGTGAATGAGGAGAGCAAGAGGGTGGAAGTGGTGAATGTGTTCAAGAGTGCGAGATATGCTGTGATGGCATTGTGTGAAACGAAGATGAAAGGGTGTGAAGTGGAGGAGTGGGAGGGTGTGAAATGTGTAAGATCGGGAATGAATGGGCGAGGAAGATGCAAGGAAGGAGTTGCTTTGTTGATGAATGAGGTGTGGCAGAGGGAAGTGAGAGACTACAAATGTGTCAGCTCAAGAAGTATGTATGTCAAGTTCAAGTTTGAGAAGGTGAAAGTGGCAGTAATTGTAGCATATGCACCATGTGAGGACAGGAGTGAGAGAGAGAAAGACAGGTTTTGGGATGAGCTGGGTGAAGTAGTGGGAGAAATGCCCAGGAGCTATAAAGTGATTGTGATGGGGGATATGAATGGAAGAGTAGGTACTGGTCCTGAGGATGACATAATGCATTGCTATGGAGTACCAGGAGAAAATGATAATGGGAAAAGACTAAAGGATATGTGTCAGGAGAGGAGGTTGTGCATTTGTAACTCGTATTTCAAACACAGAGATGCACATAAATATACATGGGATAGAGGGAACGGAGATCGTGTTGCAAGAAGCCTGATTGATTACGTGCTCGTAGAGAGGTCGATGATGGGAATGGTTGCTGATACGAGGGCTGTGAGAGGGCGATGTGGAGGTCTGTCAGATCATATGATTGTGGTATGCAAGATCAAGCTGAAAGGAGTGAGGTGGCTCGGGAGAGAGAACAGCAGTCAGGGAGAAAGACCGAAAGTTGAGAAGCTGAGGATCAAAGAAATGGCAGATGAATACAGGACCAAAGTAGAGGACGAGTTAGAATTACTGAACTGGAATGAAATGGATCTGGACAGACTGTGGAATGCATATAGGGATTGCTTAGTTAGAAATGCTAAAGCAGTGTGTGGTGTGGCAAGGGTAAAACAAAGAAGGGATGAGGAGATAAAGAAAGCGGTGGAGGAAAAGAGGAAGAAGTGGCTAAAGTGGTTACAGAATAGGGGTTCAGTTGAAATAAGAACTGAATATGTTGAGAGCAAGAAGCACGTAAAGAGACTAGTGAAGAGGAAAAAGAAGGAGGTAAATGAGGATCTCGGAAGAAAAATGAATGCGAACTACTCTGAAAATAGGAAGTTATTCTGGAAAGAGGTGCGGAAATGTAGAAGTGAAAGCGGTAAGAAATAGGATGGTGTGAAGGATGCAGGTGGTAGATTATTAACCCATGGAGATGAAGTAAGGACCAGATGGAATGATTATTTTGAAAGCCTGATGAATGGGGATAGAGAGAGCAGAGCAGCTGCAAACATGATTGGTTTTGGGGGTGTGCAGAGAAGGAATGCAGTGCCAGGAGACGTGACACTCGCACAGGTGAAGAGTGCTGTGAAGTGGCTGAAAAATGGCAAAGCAGCTGGGATTGATGAGGTGTATGCAGAGATACTTAAATGTAGTGGAAAGAGTGGAATGAAGTACTTGTTGGAGATATGTAAGAAGGCATGGATGAATGAAACTGTGCCTGCAGAGTGGAAAAAGGCTGTGGTTGTACCCCTGTACAAAAATGAAGGTAAACAAAGTGAGTGTAAGAATTATCGTGGCATAAGCTTACTGAGTGTGGTAGGGAAGGTATATGGATGAATTATAGAGAAAGTAAGAGAGATATCAGAAGTCCTAGTGAGTGATGAACAGGGTGGCTTTAGGAGTGGCAGAGGATGTGTGGACCAGATATTTGCAGTGAGACAGATTGTAGAGAAGGCTTGTGAGAAGGACCATAAGGTGTTTATGGCATTCATGTATCTGGAAAAAGCATATGACAAAGTGGACAGAGAAGGATTGTGGAAAGTTTTGCTCATTTACGGTGTAAAGGGTAAGCTGTTAGGTGCCATCAAGAGTTTTAATGATGGTAGTGAAGCATGTGTCAGGGTTAATGGGTATCTAAGTGAATGGTTCACAATCAGTGTGGGCGTGCAACAAGGTTGTGTGATGTCCCCATGGTTGTTCATTGTATATATGGATGGGGTGATGAGAGAAGTGAAAACACGAGTAATGGAGAGAGTGATGGCATTGGTAATTAATGGTATGGATGGAATATCTCAAATTTGTTGTATGCTGATGATGCAGTACTGCTTGCAAGTACCGGGCAAGAACTTGGTAGGCTAGTGCAGAGTTTTGCTGATGTCTGTAAGCGTCGTGCCTTGAGAGAAAATGTAGAAAAGAGTAAAGTGATGGTTACTGAGAGAGAAGGTGACTTCCAGTGCAATGTAACAGTGAATGGAGAGAGACTGGAATTGGTGAGAGAGTTCAAATACCTGGGTACAGTGATAGAAAAGAGAGAAAAATGTGCAAAAGAAGTTGAAAGTAGAGTGACACAAGGAAGAAATGTAGCTGGTGCAATGAAGGCCTTGATAAGAAACATACGCTTGAGTGTTGCAGCTGCACGAGGCTTACATGAAGGAGTGTTAGTGCCAACTTTAACATATGGATGCGAGACTACGATGTGGCATGAAAATGAAAAGTCAAGAGTAAGAGCAGTGGAGATGGGACTGGTGAGGAATGTATGTGGAGTACAGAAGGTGGATAGGATACGAAATAATGTGATTCGTGAAAGATGCGGAGTGAGGAAGTCGGTGGACACAGAATAGAAGAGAGTGTACTGAGATGGTATGGTCATGTGGAGAGAATGGATAACAACAGAGTGGTGAAGAAGGTATATCTGAGCGAATTCGAAGAAGGGAGGAGGCGAGGTAGGCCAAGGAGAAGGTGGAGAGATATGGTGGATGAGTGTGTGAGGAAGAGGTATGGAAGTCGGTGAGGCTAGGGAACTGACAGGAGATCGAGCTGGCTGGATGAATTGTGTTGGGAGATATGCATGATCAGTGATTTTTGGCACCCCTTTTTAACGTGGCAGCGTCTGGATTGACTCTGTCGGATACGATATGTGAAGCTACAGAACGTGGTGAATGTTTTTGGCATATCCGATACAGCCAGGATTCCAGGGGCTTAATGATGAGTGAATGGAAGCGTGGCCCATCGGATTGGGCAATTTTGGGCTGTCTGGACATTGCTACTCCTTTCCCTGCCCTTGGGTGGGAAAGGTCTGGATGATGATGATGATGATTATATATATATATATATATATATATATATATATATATATATATATATATATATATATATATATATATATATATATATATATATATATATATATATAGGCTGCTTGTTTGTGGTAGATAAGTTAATGGGAAAAGCATTAGAAAAATTGGGAAATGACACCGTACTGAGGTAAGACTTTAAAATGCATTTTGCACAAAAGCGAAACTCTTGGTCAGAACGAAACAATACATTAATCGGTAATCAAACACCTGACAGAATGAAACATGGACGGATCTATTATGACCATAATCCAATGTATATAAGAACTGCACTCAAATGTTAAACAAATTTACTGGGAGCCATAGACAGTACAGATTATGACGCATTATAAAAAGTTCACTATAATAATTACAATGAATGTAAATATTCCCGTCGCTTACCCTGGTTTTTCTATTTTGCATTCAGGTAATGTATAGGGAAATATCCCCTTGGCTTACTCTGGTCCTGGTTACTTGAATTCCGACACTGTGATTTTTTTCTTTTTAAATAATGTTGTCACAAAGGAATTCAGAGATGAGAAGACTTGCTGCAAAGGCAGTAAAGCCTTACGTTTAGGACCATGTTAGCCGTTACGTGGTTGTACAGTGATAAGGAAACATCATGCTGAGAGAGAGAGAGAGAGAGAGGAATTTGGAGTACATACCGGTACCCACTGTAGTAGAGCTGGTTTGCTATGACCAATTTGTTGTTGGTGCATACGTCCACTAGTGTCCTGCCGTGCTCATTAACTACGTCGTCTCTCACGTTTCTGTACTCACACATATGACAATTACTATCGTTGATGCGACGTGTACCAACTTATGCGCTTAAGTCACCCCGAACAATGACTTTACCTGGATCCGTAGCGTGTTGGGGTAGGGCATCGTAATGCACTGGGTGGTAATAAGGAAATCGTCTGCAGGGTATGCAAAGACTACCTAGCTTCAATCTTGACCACCAGGATAAAACCACTCAAATCTGACCCTCCTCTGCTGTTTCCACTTGGCTAATGTTTACCAATTTACTCCTCACCAGCATCACCATCCCAGCTCTGTGATGGCCTTCCCTTGAAACCTTCTTTTAAACACTAAATCCTGTGACACTCAAGTTGAAGTACGTCTTCGCCTCAAGTGTCCACATAAAATCATAGTTTAGAAAAAAATTGAGTATATTCAGTTCTGGAAGGTTATTCTTAAGACCGGCAATGTTCCAGGAACATAGTTTCAATTCATAGATGGTGTTGGGCACTAGAAAAAATGGAGTGCGAACCTGTCAATAACTACTCCATCTCTCAATAATCCCGTTTTTTTTATTTTTTTTATCATATCATACATTTACTCCCACATTCTCTGCTTTCTCCCTCTCTTTTCTTTCTTTCTTATGAAGACGTGCAGTTTCCTTCCTGACAACGGGATGAACGTCCTTTTTTATATTTGCATTTGATATTGGTCGATTGGCGTCCTTTAGGTTTTTGGCCACCCACAGGATGCTATCTCTCTGTTCTGGTCACTCGCGATGACGTGAATAGGCCTCATATTCCTGTTGTTTGCTTTCCGAAGCTGTTTCACCACCGAGCTGTGTCGGCTGTTTTCTTCGGTATAGCCCGCCACTTCCATCACCTTCCCAATCTTCTCATCATCTGTAATGCCAAGCTCTACTGCAGCCTCTGGTACTCCAGTTACGAGAAGGTTTTGTCTCCGGTCTTTGTTGTCCAGGGCCTCTAAGAAAAGCAGCTGCTGGTGGATAATCTTCTATGCGTCATCCAACTTTTCAGACAGGCATATCACCTGTTGTATCAGTGCTGTCGGCTCAGGTACTGACTGTTTCACTCTTCGAAACTCTACCACCAGTACCGAGTTAGATGGTTCCTCCATTCGGGTTTCGTTGAAAGCACAGACAGAGCCTGTTTCAGTCGGGCATTTTCTAATTTTTCTACGTTGCTTGGTGTGAGTGAACGCACAGAGGCAGCATCACAATAACCAGGCACATCTGCTATTCTATTAAAATATTGTATTCTGATTGGTTTTGGTGTGGTTGCTATATACGCGTTGCTATAGGCCTTCTGCGCATGCACAGAAATCAGCTTTAGGTTTGAGGGAGAGGGTCAACCCGGTACCCCAATGTTTAACGGGTTAGTTTGGCTAAGTCCAAATATTAGCTTGATAACTTTTTTGCCTTACTAGATTCTAGCAATTTTTACGCACCTTACAATGCCAGCAATGTCTCTGTCAGTATTCTCTGAAGCATTTAAACAGTGAAAATACGTGCAGCACTTCAGCCCTCTTTTTTGCTCAGAGCACGCCCTGTACACACACACACACACACACACACACACACAATCTATCTATCTATCTATCTATATACCTAGGCTGCTTCCCCCCACGGAAAGGGAGGTAGCCGAGACAGGACGACACACTCCCCATTTACTCATCCATTCAAACATATTCATTCGCATCTTAGCCCCAAAGGGGAGAACGGACAGATCCTCACCGCACCACACTGCACAAGGGTCAACTGTGCAATGCAATCAGTGACATCCGCAGCAGGGCCCGACAGCAGAGCTGGTTTACCCCTGCCACATTATAACAGACCCATCCCCTTACCCGCACCTGACCTGACCAGCTGATCAGACCAAATGCGGGAGAATATCCCCTCAGGGCTGCGTCATCACTTATTCATTCACAATTTCTCTACATTTATTTCTGTCACGCACAGCCACTCTTCCTTGTTCAACAGACATCCCTCTCGCATCCAGCGCTCTCGTCACACTGTCCATCCATCCTATTCGTGGTCTTCCTCTCAGCCTTACACCTCTCACATCAGATCTAGTTATCTTTTTCACCAATGGTTCATTATCCATTCTCTCCATACGCCCAATCCATCGCAACACCTTCTGCTCAACTCTACCAGCCATCTCCCGAACAACTCCAGTTCTCCTTCGCACTTCATCATTCCGCACACACACACACACACACACACACACACACAGTAATGGATGATCTATACTAATCCATTATAATGAATACATGTTTTCTCGTGACAATGGTTCAGTTACTTTAATATTATAACTGCTAGACAAACCCACCACATTTACAGTTACAAAAGAAGGAAATACAAGGTTTGTCAATTTATACATTAAGCTAAATTATGAATATGGCTCATGAATGGTTATGATGTAACAACGATGTACAGAATTACCACAATATACAGTCAGAGGCAAAAGTCGTGTCACTGTTTTGTCTGATGATTTAATATAACTCGTGAAACATTATGAGCCTTACCATAGTAACGCCGTCGAGGTTGGCATGCCTGATTACTTAACCCGCCCCGTCCCGGCCACTTTTCGACCACTGGTACCCCCCAATCCCGGGCAATTTTCGACCTTTTTTTTTTTTGCTAAAACTTTCGCTTTTGGTGAGAAACATCGAAAATTCATAGAGAAATCGCTCACCTGAGGTTTAAAATACTCATTACAGGTAGGAGAGCCTCCTTACTTTACTGGGTTTTCTATCAGCCTGGCACCAAAGAAAACGAGTTCTATGGGAGGATAACTATTTCACACCACTCATAAACGGTATTTATTTATTTACTGTTACGAATTTATATGTAGTACAAAAGTATATTGGTTTTCAAGCAGTAATATAGACATTATAAGCATTGTTTCACTCACTAATACCTGACCTTTTTTTGCCACATTACCTGATCATCATTTCTAACTGTTTCTTCCTCTAATGCTATGTAAAGTTTGTCCTCCACATTGTCATTGATTGGGGAATCACTCTGGCCCTGAATTTCGTACCGTGGCATGACATGGCTATACTGGCCAGGTCACTGATAACAGGTGAATTGCTGAGAAAAGGGCATGCAGGGGGGGGGAGGAGGTCATGCTGGGTAAGGCATTGTCTCTGCCTGGCATCTTGTTGAGGCAGGTGTCCCGTGTATATGTACCAAAAATGACTCGCGAAAATTTAAAATTGTGGAAATTATGAACCTTGCAATTGCAGGACGTTGAAGTACGTCCTCGGGATTAGCTGTGACAAAACGTGAGGACGTGGAAGTACGTCCTCGGGACGGCGCGGGTTAAAGCTTCATATCTGCCGCCGATGGGATAATGGCTAAAATGAACCCAGGGGATTTCAAAGGTTCAACAAGATTTCTGCGTCAAGGTTTCATATACAAGGAGGAATGCGAACTATAATCAAACCGGCGATGGTGGTTTGGGCATTTGATCTTACACCTCAGCCACGGAATGCCACGTAGATCTACAAAAGCCGAATTTCTAGTATGGAGAGAGCTAGCAACAGGCATCAAACCACCAGGGAGATGAGAGGTGGTATAATCTCTCTTGATTAAGGAGGAGAGGATAAAGAATGTATTCCATAAATATTCGGTGTAAGCAAGAGAACAGTGGAAAGGTGGATCAAGCGATATGAGGAGGAAAAGGCAACGGAGAACCGTCCCTGTTCAGGTCGCCATCGTGTTACAATAGCGATGCAAGACCAAGAAATAATAGAATCCATGGAAGCTGAACCAAAACGCATTGCCCATGCAGTAACTGATGCACTGCAGCTAGAATGCAGCTCACGAACAGTTGTGCGTCGACTGCTCTTGTCAGTTTTATTTGTTCGACCCCTGGCTGTGAAACGTGCCTTGACGGCAAGAAACAAAGAGATTCAATTGACATTTTTTTTTTTTTTCAATGCAAGGAAGGAGGAACCAAAGGCCAGAGGCCTGCAAATTGCGTCCTCCAAGAAAAACAATAACAAGATAACAGAGATCCAAATTCAAGATCCATTCATTTCGAAATGTCTGGACACACTGGGTTTGAAAGACTGGAGATCGTAGGCAGTAGGAAAAACAGACGGAGGGACACAGTTCCAGAGCTGACCTGTTGCATACCTGAAGGACTGGGAGTAATGGTTAACTCTTGCATTTGAGAGTTGGACAGAAAAGGGATGAGAGTATGTTGCTAGACGGTTGCTACATGCCAATGGTAGTGGTGGAGGGATGCAAACAGGCAGTTCAGAGGAGTAGTGACGACTGAAGTAGTGACAGAATGTTTCCCCACACATAAGAGTTGTACTTTACACAGGGGCGAATAAAACCCGTGTATAAAGTCAACAACTGTGCATGGGTAATGAAGGTATGGAGTCAGCTTAGCACACCTATTCTCTTGGAAGCAAATTTTACAAGGGAGATAAAATTTTCTTTCCAAGATCAATCCCGAGAGAATGAAACGCCACATATGATGATGCAGGATTGAGCTGGATAATGTTAAAAAAATTTAGGGTGCTCCTGTGGAAGATTTTGTCTGGTTGATAGTTGAAAGACCTGAGTTTTTGATGCATTAAAAACTAGGTTATTTTTACCCCAGCCAGAGATATGAGCCAAATCAGACATTAGGTGTGTCATAGCCTCATGCCTTGTTTGCTGAAGCAACTGCTGAGATGGACACTGCAGAAAACAAATGAAAAGGTGAAGGGTGGAGTCATCAGCGTATGAGTGGATAGGGTTAGATGTACAGCTTAGAAGGTCATTGATGAATAAAAGAGTCGGTGATAGGATAGAGCCCTGAGGAACACCACAACTGATAGCTCTAGGAGGAAAACAGTGGCCTTCTACAACAGCAGCTATAGAACGACAAGAAAGAAAACTAGAGATGAAGGCATAGATAGAAGGACAGAAACTGTAAAAGGGTAACTTGGAAATTACAGATTTATGCCAGACTCGATCGAAGGCCTTTGAGATGTCATGTGCATTAGTAAAACTTTCTCCAAAGTCCAGAAAGGAAGATGACCAGGACTCTGAAAGGTACATGAGATCACAAGTGGAGTGTCCTTGGCAGAACCCGTACTGACGATCAGAAAGAAGGTTGTAATAGGAAAGATGCTTCAAAATGTTTTTTTGTTAAGAATAGACACGAAAACTTTTGATATACAGGATGTTAAAACAATTGGGCGATCGAGTGCTGGGAATGGTCACCCTTCTTTGGGAAAGGCTGGATGAGAGCAAACATCCAGGAAGAAGGAAAGGTGCAAGTTGATAGACAGAGACAAAAGAGTTTACCTAGGCAGGGTGTGAGCACAGAAGCACAGTTCTTCAAGACAACTGGAGGGACCCCATCAGGCCCATATGCCTTGTTAGTATTGTGGCCAGTGATGGCAGAAAATACTTCAATTGAAGAAATTTTAATGTCAGCCATGAGGAAGTCAGAGATAGGAAAGTGAGAGAGGAATGCTACCGGAATCGTCTAAGGTGTAATTGAAGGAGAAAGTCTGAGTGAAGAGTTCTGCTTTATCAGAAGAAATAGCTACAGGGCCATCAGAGTGGAAAAGGGGAGGGAAGGATGATGAGGTATAGTTGTAAGAAAGGTTTTTGGCAAGATGCCAGAAGGAGCGGCAAGAATTCAAGTTGGAGAGTTCAGAGTGTTTAGTATGGATAATATTATTTTTAGCATAGCGAAGAGCAAATTTTGCATGATTCCTGGCAGAAACATAAAAAAAGAAGAGATTCAGAGGAGGGCTGACTCCGGTACCTTTTATAGCCCTTCTCTTTGTTGTAGACAACATTAGAATAAGTGTGATAAAACCAAGGTTATTTTGCATTTGTCAAACGATATGAGAATGGAATGTATGCTTCCATGCCCAACAGAATAACCTCCATAATGTGCATGGCACACTTCGATGGCTCTCGACGATGTAAGCAATAATCATTCCAGGAAAAATAAAAGAAATAGTGCCTGAGGGCCTCCCAATAGCAGCTCCAAAGCGCCACAACCGACGTTTCTTTGGAGAGTCCACAGGCTATATTGGAGCAAAAGGACAGGGTAAGGTGATAAGGTTGTGGTCAGAGGAGCCAAACAGAGAGGAAAGATTTACAGCGTAAGTAGAAGGATTATTTGTAAGGAAGAGGTCAAGTATGTTAGAACTCTCTCCATGGCTGTCAGGGATACGGGTATGGTTCTGTACAAGTTGCGCTGGATCATTAAGGATAGAAATGATGTAGGCTTACTCACCAGGTGGATCAGTGAAAGGAGATGAGAGGCAAAGGTGGTGATGAGCATTGAAATCTCCTATTCGTAGAATGGAGATTTTAGAGAAAGGAGAAATGGATAGGATGTGTTCCATCATAGAAGTAAGATAGTTGAAGAATTTTCCATAGTCGGTAGAATTAGGGGATGAGAAAACAGCACAGATATATTTATCACGAATTGGCACGATTATGTAATTGAATAAACTCGTGACATCAACTTTGGAGGGAAACCGCGAATTCTAGTGGAATCCCAGTATTCATCGCTCAGTTTAACCGCTACGTATTCACCTGGTCGGGAGTGTTTTCAGAACAATATTCACTGTGTCATAAAAGATCGTCTTTGGGTGAGACATTAGCACTTCCACTGAGCAGTTTATTATGGGCGTGTTTCGCTCATTCTAGCCGTTAGCAATGCGGCCATGACACTCGCCTCTTTCTCATGATTTGAAGTCAGTCAAGGTTTGAGAGCCGTGAAAGCAGGTTGGGCCCAGTGCGTAGCAGTGCCATCATTGTCCGGTTCCTGAATTTCCACCTAGCGTGATTGGCGAGAGACTTAGCATGCACAGTGTCCTTCCAGTAACGATGCCCAGTCATCCGCTTTGTCCACATTTCTGACCAGTATTTTCTTTTCGTATTTTCCTAGGTTTTAAAGTTAGCTTTTGAGTGAGTGAGTGAGTGCAATTTCCTTATTTTGAATTCATTTTGAAATGTAATGTAAACTTATTTCTTTGTAATCAATAAATTTAACAGTTCTTTTTCTCGAGCTTAATGTAATGTAAACTCGTGTTTTATTTTCTGTATTAAGCTTATTTCACTTATAGTTCCTAGTTTGCATAAATGCTTTGCTATTCATAACTGGTACTTAGGCCAGTCCTTTTGTATTAAGCTTAAAATCCGTTGTGCAACCAGGAGTTAATGCATCAGCAAGAACCTGTTATCACTAATAGCATTAGTTATTGATTGTCAGGGGTGAAGTCACTTTCTCCAGAGGCTAACAGTACTAACAAACAGCAATTGTGAGGAATTAGTCTCTGCTGTGTACTGTTGAGAAAGTTCATAAATTCTCGTCCTTAGAGAATCGGCGAAGTAAGCTGGTATAAGTAATTATTGCTTGATTTTCACAAGACAATTCATTGTCCTGTTCTCAGTATTATTGAATGATTATCCTTTAATATTGCATATACATTAAAAAGAGCTTATAGAGGTTGGGGGAGTGGACTTTCTGACCACTACTTGGCGGTGGCCAGAATTAGGATTCAAGTAAGATGGAGGAATAGAAGAAGGGAAAGACGAGAGGAAGGAGTAGTTGCAAGGAGAGTGGAAAGGTTACAAGAGGATGAGAAAAAGGCAGAGTATAAGAGAGAAGTGGAGGAACGATTGGGCAAATATGAATTGGAGCAGATGGGAGACGTGGAAGGTGTGTGTAGGATATTTACAGAAGAAATATGTACAGCATGTGATGTGGTGTGTGGAAGGAAGAGAAGACGGAGAGGGGTGCAAGGAACAGCGTGGTGGACTGAAGAGGTGAGACAGGCTGTGGCACAAAAGAAGAAAGCATACAATGAATGGATGAGAAATAAGGGCGTGGAAGAAGTTGACAGGCGGAAGAGAGAGTTATATGCAGAAAGAAAGAGAGAGATGAAAAGATTAGTAAGAGAGAGTAAGAAGAGAGTGGATGAGGAATTTGGAAGGAATTTGAGTGTAAAGTGGAGGGACTGTAAGAAAATGTTTTGGAAAGAGGTGAAAAGAGTAAGACAGGGTGAAAGTGAAGTTAGCAGGAGAGTGAAAGATAAAAATGGTAGATGACTAGTGGAGAAGGGAGAAAAAGTGAGCAGATGGAGAGAACACTTTAAGGAATTACTGAACATAGAGGATGGAAGTAATGCGAGTATAAGTGGCTGGGGAATGGCTGGGAGAAGGAGGGAGGTGAGAAGACAGGAAGAAATCAGAAGGATAGAAGTTGTGGAAGCAATGAAGAAAGTTAAATCGGGGAAAGCCCCAGGAATTGATGGAGTGTGTGGTGAAATACTGAAGCATGGGGGAGAGATAGTAGTAGAATGGATGTGGAAGATGTGCAGATTGGCCTGGGAGGAAAGTAGAGTCCCGGAGGATTGGAAGTCAAGTATAATTATCCCCTTGTACAAAGGAAAAGGGGAAAAAGAAGTGTGTGGTAATCATAGGGGCATTTGTCTTCTTAGTATAATAGGAAAAGTGTATGGTAGGATATTTATTGACAGAGTTAGGGAAATAAGAGAGGAATTAGTTGGAGAAGAACAGGGAGGCTTCAGGAAGGGAAGAGGTTGTGTAGATCAGATATTCATTCTTAGATCTTTAGTGGAAAGGTTTGTAGAGAAGGGAAAGAAGTTGTATGCGGCTTTCATGGATTTGGAGAAAGCATATGACAGGGTGGATAGACAAGGATTGTGGAAAGTGTTAAGAATATATGGAGTAGATGGAAAGTTGTTGAATTCTGTGAAGAGTATGTACGTTGATGCGAAGGCTGCTGTGCGTGTGGATGGTGAACTAAGTGAATTGGGTTGAAACAGGGATGTGTCATGTCTCCATGGTTGTTCAATCTGTACATGGATGGGGTAATAAAAGAGGTACAAGGTAGGGTAGTGGATGTTGGAGTGGCCCTGGTGAGAGAGAATAGTGTTTGGAAACTCCCTGTACTGTTGTTTGCAGATGATACTGTGTTGTTGAGTGAAGACGAAGGGGAGCAGCAAGGCTTGGTGGATGAGTTTGGGAGAGTGTGTAAGAAACGGAATCTAAAGGTGAATGTAGGGAAGAGTAAAGTGATGGTCTTTGAGAGGGGTGAAGTCAGTGAATGTATGGCGAGGTTGGATGGTGAGTAATTGGAAAATGTGAGTATGTTTAAGTACTTGGGTAGTGTGATGAGTAAGGATGGAGGTTTGGAGGGTGAAGTGCTTGAAAGGGCACAGTAGGGAAGAAAGGTTGCTGGTTCTTTGAAAGCAGTGTTAAGAAAGGAAGTGAGCATGGAAGTGAAAAAGTTACTACATGACAGTATTGTGATACCAACTCTAACGTATGGAAGTGAGGCTTGGATTTTGTTGGAAGGACACAAGTCAAGAGTGAGAGCAGTGGAATTCAGTTATTTAAGATGAGCCTGTGGAGTCACATGGAGAGACAGACTGACGAATGCGGATATAAAGAAGCGTTGTGGTGTGGATGTGGATGTGATAGGAAGCGTTATGAGGAACACACTGAGGTGGTTTGGTCATGTGGTGAGGATGGAGGGTGAAAGACTGACGAAGAGAGTGTATGTGAGTGAGGTGGAAGGGGGAAGAGGGAGGGTGAGGCCGAGGATGAGATGGAGGGATGGGGTGGAGAGGTATATGAGAGGGGAGTGTGTGAGTTGGGAGCAGGGCAGTGAAATGGCGGGTGACAGGGCGACTTGGAGGCGATTTGTTTGTTGCCACCCCAAACGGGATTAAGGCGTCTGGCAATAGATAGATTAAAAACCCCGTGAGAATTGGCGAGATCGCCAGGATATTAACTACTAACTCTAAAGTTATTCACGAGATAATACTCACTCACTCATACTTAGGTATTTATCATTAAAGTCTATAGGCACTATCTCATTGGTGATTATTGATTCAGTTCTATTAATTCACATAATAGTTTTCACAGTCAGTTGTTTGTTTAATTTTCTTTCTTTACCAGTTTAATTAGATAAAACTGGTCACCACTAACCTGTGCCTATATTCCTTATTCTCGATTATTGGCATCTTTCTCTGAAAAAATTGCAGTCAGTACTGAGTCGCTAGTTTACTTAGATTGAGTTAGCATCATGTCCACCAGCATCTATGTACAAGAAACTAAAGATATGGGGCTTGCAGACCCAACTGAAGTAAAGAATTATGTCCTCTCTCGGCTTAGTCACGAGCAGCAACGCGGGAGTGATGCTTGTGAAGAGCGTAGAATCCAACGCAAACACGAGCGAGAACAGCGAGAACACAAACAAAAACAACGCAAACTCGAGTTAGAACAACGAGAGAGAGAACGTGAATACGAGCGAGAACATGAACGTGCCGAGCGAGAAGCATGTGAAAAACATGAAATTGAAATGTTGAAGTTCAAGCGAGATTCCTTGGCTTCAGACACATCTGGTGCAGCTGGCCCAAGCTCCACGAGCACTATCCCTGCACATATTATGGCGACCCCACACATCAAGCTTCCCTCATTCAAGGAAGGCAAGCGATCGAGCCATACATAGCTCGTTTTGAAGACATGGCTCAACTTTACCTGTCGGATTATGCAGCTACGCGGCTTCAGTTTCTTAGCCTGTTTGAGGGCCCTGCCCTCGATATTCTCCACAGAATTCGTGGAGACAATCTCACGTATGAGATGATGAAGGCCGCACTCGTCAAAGTGTACGGTCTCACAGTTGTCGACGCCAAGAGTCAGTTCATGAGGGCGCGTTTACAGGATAAAGAGATTGCCGTTCAGTTTCTTGACCGGCTTACTGCTTACTTAGATGAGTGGATGGAGAAATATGAAACTCCTTCCACGCATGAGGGGATAACTGACCTTGTGGTGCGCACGCAGCTAGAAAAGTTGTGGCCTACTGAACTTATGGCTCAGCTTAAGATCTGCCAGGTAAGAGATGCCAGCCAAATGGTGAAGAAGGCTGATGCATTCTTTACTGCATATGGGTGTCAAACTCGCAAGGAGGATAGCTGGAACAGGAAACCTGATAAATCTGGGAAACCATCTCAGACTGAACCCCAGCAACAAGGCCATTCTCAGAATAATGGCCAAGGTCCAAACCGCAGAAGGACCAGGGGCAAAACACTCAGAAGCCTGAGTGGAAGGGGTACAACAGGTACCCTGATCAGCAGCAGTATCAGCCACACAATCGACCGACGGGACAAAACTTTTCAGCACAGCATCAGCGTATCGGAGGCAGGAGGCGAACGCAGCATTCATTCCTCAGCAGCAGCACGATGGTGTTGTCCCTCGTAGTACGGGTACTCCCCCACAGTTCTCTAGTCCTACAGCAACAGTGAACCCCCATCCACAGATGACCAATGCTCCATCTCCCAGGCAGTGAGTACGGCCCCTCAGGTATCAAACTCACAGGGCACCATGTTTGCCGCATCACTTATTCAGCAGCGTACTCAGTGGCTAGCTGCTTCCTCCACAGGCCCTCCCATAGGTGACAGTGCCTTCCTTGTTCAGCCAGGGTTTGTGGGAGCCATTCCGGTGAAGGTCCTGAGAGACAATGGTTCCTCAGGTTGCTCTGTCAAGCAGAGTCTAGTTCGGCCTGAGCAGTACACAGGTCGACAGATCCAAGCTAACCTTATTGATGGATCATTGAGATTGTTCCCTGAGGCACGTATCCAGGTGGCATCTCCATTTTACACTGGTACGACAGTCGCAGTTGTCATGCCAGAACCTTTATTTGACCTAATTATAGGCAATATTCCCGGTGCCAAGTATAGTTGCACTGAAGATGATGCTACTCAGACTTCAGCTATAGTAATACAAGCCATGGTTGAGGCTCCGAACTGTTTCATCCCGGTGACCATTGAATCGCCACAAGATCTGACGTGTAGCCAAGCTGTTGTTCAAGAACAGCATTCTGACCCAACACTTGCTGCCGTGCAAGAGAAACAAAAGGGTAGAGTGATAAATTATTCACAGGGAGGTCAAGCCAAGTTCCTTCGTAAACAAGGACGGCTCTACCGTGAGTCACGAACACCCGAGGGCAAGGTTTGACTGCAGTTTGTCGTTCCCGCCAAGTATCGCCAAGCAGTGTTAGAATGGGGTCTTTGTTCAGCCTCAGGAGGTCATATGGGCAAAAGGAAGACCCAGGGCCGTATCCGAGCTGACTTTTTCTGGCCAGGGATGGGACGAGAGATAGATAGTTTTGTGCGTTCCTGCAATGTGTGTCCACGTACCACTAATCAGGGATATCTCCTTCCTGTGCTGTTTGAAACCACACCCATAATCTCTGAGTCAGTTGAGAGACAGGGCAGTGGTGAAGTGGGTGCAGACCTGACGTCTCGCCCATTGGCCCCATAGGACACAGTATGTCCAGGGCTTGTACATACATATGTACCGTAAGTTAAGGGGGAAGTCGAGAACCCCTCAGAGACAGTCCGAGGCTGTGTATGAATTACCTTGTGGAACGTCTCGAGCTGTGGGCCTCTCAGAGGATTCCCGGAGAATGCACATTATCCACATGAGTGTTCACACCCACGGTGGGTGTTAAAATGTGACCTGCCCGAGATTGCGTAGGGATTCTCAGCTTTCTGTCATTAATCGTAAGCATAGAGTTAGTTTAACCAGTAAACCAGGTTCCATTAGCGAATCACAGCATTTGATGTCCTGCACAGACGCCCAGTCTTTTTGTTCATGACCATGTTCCCTGGTTAATTTAGCGAATTGCAGCGTTTGATGTCCTGCACAAACGCCCAGTCTTTTTGCTAATTAGGTATAGGGTTTAACCAGTAAACTGGGTCCCTAGCAAATTGCAGCGTTTGATGTCCTGCAGAAACGCCCAGTCTCTTCCCTCTTGACCACATTCCCTGGTTAATTTAGCAAATTGCAGTGTTTGATGTCCTGCAGAAATGCCCAGTCTTTTCGCTCATTAAGTTTAAGGTTTAACCAGTAAACTGGGTCAGCATTTCATGTCCTGCAGAAACGCCTTGACTACGTTTCCTGGTTAATAATGTAAATAGTGTACTTTTTGTAACATAAGTACTGATTGCTAGGCAAAGAGAGAGAAATGACACTTTTGATGCTCCACCTTGATTGCTTTCGCAGGTGCAGCTGGTGGGTGCAGCATTGCCGTGCAGAACAGCTGATCATCCCTGTCGCATGCTGCCGCCCCTTCTCTTCTGCCTCGTCATCATTATTTACTATAAATTGCATTATGTAATTTTAAACGTAGGTACAGTTACACCACAACTGTCACACCTACACCGTGTATTACATACATCACGTTGTGTTGTTTGTTGTGTTGTAATATTTTCCCCACAGCTGTGGTGGGGAACGGGCAAACCAAGAGCCCGTCAGGGAAGTGGCAGAGATAGCTCTCCAAAGAGAGCAGAAGGGGGACACGACGACTGGCAGAGGAGGCAGCAAAGGCGGGGAAGGGCCGTGAGAAGGAGGGCAGGCAAGCACAACGATGATCGTGGAGGGCAGGGCGGGACGTGCAGAGGTGGACAGAGGTGCGGCGCCGAGTGGAAGGCGCCGATGAAGAACTGCAGGCGGAAAATGACCCACCGCTGCCCTCAACCCCTTGCCCTGGATGGAAAAGGGTGGTAATGACTCACCCAGCCCTGTAGCAGATGGAGACCAAGGAGAGAGGCCTGGACACAGTCGTAGGGAGGGCAGGCCCTGTTCCAGGTGGGCGGAGGGAGGAAAACTGCTCACTTGACCTCCAGGTGGGCAGATCCTAGGCCGACACCCTCCTGATGGATGGTACAGGCCAACTCTCCTCGGTGATGCTAAAGGGGGGCTGGTCCCGCCGGGAACAGAGGTGGCGGTGTTGCCTCAGCGAGAGGTGGGCTGCGAGTGTACATCACGCTATATAACAATTAGTTGTTAATGTAAATGTAGCGAACTTTTCTCTCAGTTTGACCTGAGTACAGGATTTTTCACCGTCGTCACAGAGTTTTTCCCTCAAGCTTGCTTCTATCAACATAAATACAAGTTTTTTTTTTTTTTCGCTCACTGGCGACTGTGACTTTCTCCTGTACCAGGATAGCACACACACACACCACAGTGTGAATCTTGTGTGACTGAGTAAGGATTTATATGTATGTATATTGAATTTTTTTTTTCTGAAGAAAAAATTTTTTGATTTTAATGGGGTGTAATGTCACAACTCGGTGCGATTATGTAATTGAATAAACTCGTGACATCAACTTTGGAGGGAAACCGTGAATTCTAGTGGAATCCCAGTATTCATCGCTCAGTTTAACCGCTTTGTATTCACCTGGTTGGGAGTGTTTTCAGAACAATTTTCACTGTGTCATAAATGATTGTCTTTGGGCAAGACATTGGCACTTCCGCTGAGCAATTTATTATGGGCGTGTTTTGCTCATTCTAGCCGTTAGCAATGCGACCACGACAATCGCCTCTTTCTCACGATTTGAAGTCAGTCAAGGTTTGAGCGCCGTGAAAGCAGGTTGGGTCCAGTGCGTAGCAGTGCCGCTGTTGTCCAGTTCCTGAATTTCCACCTAGTGTGATTGGCGAGAGACTTAGCGTGTGCAGTGTCCTTCCAGTAATGACGCCCAGTCATCCGCCTTGTCCACTTTTCTGACCAGTATTTTCTCTCTATCTATTGCCAGACGCCTCAATCCCGCTTGGGGTGGCCACAAACAAATCGCCTCCAAGTCGCCCTATCCCCTGCCATTTCACTGTCCTACTCCCAACTCACCCCCCTCTCTCATATACCTCTCCACCTCATCCCTCCTTCTCATCCTCGGCCTCCCCGTTCCTCTTCCCCCCCCACCTCACTCACATACACTCTCTTCGTCAGTCTTTCACCCTCCATTCTCTCCACATGGCCAAACCACCTCAGTGTGTTCCTCATAACGTTTCCTAACACATCCACATCCACACCACAATGCTCCTTTATATCCTCATTCGTCAGCCTGTC
The DNA here is from genome assembly GCF_032717465.1 of Coenobita brevimanus. Lineage (NCBI taxonomy): Eukaryota > Metazoa > Arthropoda > Malacostraca > Decapoda > Coenobitidae > Coenobita > Coenobita brevimanus. The sequence goes on from NC_137041.1 coordinate 14,152,987, forward strand.
TCTCCATGTGACTCCACAGGCTCCTCTTAAATAACTCATTTCCACTGCTCTCACTCTTGACTTGTGTCCTTCCAACAACGTCCAAGTTTCACTTCCATACGTTAGAGTTGGTATCACAATACTGTCATGTAGTAACTTTTTTACTTCCATGCTCACTTCCCTGTTTCTTATCACTGCTTTCAAAGAACCAGCAACCTTTCTTCCCTGCTGTACCCTTTCAAGCATTTCACCCTCCAAACCTCCATCCTTACTCATCACGCTACCCAAGTACTTAAACATACTCACATTTTCCAATTACTCACCATCCAACCTCGCTGTACATTCGCTGACTTCACCCCTCTCAAAGACCATCACTTTACTCTTCCTTACATTCACCTTTAGATTCCGTTTCTTACACACTCTTCCAAACTCATCCACCAAGCCTTGCAGCTCCTCTTTGTCTTCACTCAACAACACAGTATCATCTGCAAACAACAGTACATGGAGTTTCCAAACACTATCCTCTCTCACCAGGGCCACTCCAGCATCCACTACCCTACCTTGTACCTCTTTTATTACCCCATCCATGTACAGATTGAACAACCATGGAGACATGACACATCCCTGTTTCAACCCAACTTTCAAAGAGGAAAATTCACTTAGTTCACCATCCACACGCACTGCAGCCTTCGCACCATCATACATACTCTTCACAGCATTCAACAACTTCCCATCTACTCCATATATTCTTAACACTTTCCACAATCCTTGTCTATCCACCCTGTTATAGGCTTTCTCCAAATCCATGAAAGCCGCATACAACTTCTTTCCCTTCTCTAGAAACTTTTCCACTAAAGATCTAAGAATGAATATCTGATCTACACAACCTTTTCCCTTCCTAAAACCTCCCTGTTCTTCTCCAACTAATTTCTCTGTTCTTTCTCTAACTCTGTCAATAAGTATCCTACCATACACTTTTCCTATTATACTAAGAAGACAAATGCCCCTATGATTACCACACACTTCTTTTTCCCCTTTTCCTTTGTACAAGGGAATAATTATAACTGACTTCCAATCCTCAGGGACTCTACCTTCCTCCCAGGCCAATCTGCACATCTTCCACATCCATTCTACTACTATCTCTCCCTCATACTTCAGCATTTCACCACACACTCCATCAATTCCTGGGGCTTTCCCCTATTTAACTTTCTTCATTGCTTCCACAACTTCTATCCTACTGATTTCTTCCTGTCTTCTCACCTCCCTCCTTCTCCCAGCCATTCCCCAGCCACTTATACTCGCATTACTTTCTTCCTCTATGTTCAACAATTCCTTAAAGTGCTCTCTCCATCTGCTAACTTTTTCTCCCTTCTCCACTAGTAATCTACCATTTTTATTTTTCATTCCCCTGCTAACTTCACTTCCACCCTGTCTTACTCTTTTCACCTCTTTCCAGAACATTTTCTTACAGTCCCTCCACTTTACACTCAAATTCCTTCCAAATTCCTCATCCACTCTCTTCTTACTCTCTCTTACTAATCTTTTCACCGCTCTCTTTCTTTCTACATATAACTCTCTCTTCTGCCTCTCAACTTCTTCCACGCCCCTATTTCTCATCCATTCATTGTATGCTTTCTTCTTTTGTGCCACAGCCTGTCTCACCTCTTCAGTCCACCACACTGTTCCTTGCACCCCCCTCCGTCTTCTCTTCCTTCCACACACCACATCACATGCTGCACATATTTCTTCTGTAAATATCCTACACACACCTTCCACGTCTCCCATCTGCTCCAATTCATATTTGCCCAATCGTTCCTCCTCTTTTCTCTTATACTCTGCCTTTTTCTCATCCTCTTGTAACCTTTCCACTCTCCTAGCAACTACCAGTATTTTCTTTTCGTATTTTCCTAGGTTTAAGAGTTAACTTTTGAGTGAGCGAGTGAGTGTGATCTTATTTTGAATTCATTTTGAAATGTAACGGAAATTTATTTCTTTGTAATCAATAAATTTAACAGTTCTTTTTCTCGAGCTTATTGTAATATAAACTCGTGTTTTATTTTGCATATTAAGCTTATTTCACTTATAGCTCCTAGTTTGCATAAACGCTTTGCTATTCATAACTGCCAGTTCTTTGTATTAAGCTTAAAATCCGTTGTGGAACCAGGAGTTACTGCATCAGTAAGAACCTGTTATCATTAATAGCATTAGTTATTGATTGTCAGGGGTGAAGTCACTTTCTCCAGAGGCTAACAGTACTAACAAACAGTAATTGTGAGGAATTAGTCTCTGCTGTGTACTGTTGAGAAATTTCATAAATTCTCGTCCTTAGAGAATCGGCGAAGTAAGCTAGCATAAAGTAATCTTTGCTTGATTTTCACAAGACAATTCATTGTCCTGTTCTCAGTATTATTGAATAATTATCCTTTAATAGTGCATATACATTAAAAACCCCGCGACAATATTTAGTAAGAGAATGAAAGGAAAGCCGAAGCTAGAGAGTAGAGAATTCAGAAGAATCAAGTTCAGAGACATGAGAGCAAGGTAAGTCATTGAGTACATATATGCTTTGAAATGAGTATAGACAATATAGGAGGATACAGAGAAGGGTCTGTTATCAGTTGCCTCAGACAGCTAACTCTCAGTTAGGAAGAGAAGGTCTGGTATTGAGGAGGAGAGGTGGTGCTCAACAGACAGAAAGTTGGAGGAAAGACCGCGAATGTTGCAGAAATGAATATGTGAATCAGAGATTAGTTCTAGGCATCTCGCTGGGTCGTTACTGGGAGAGGGATGGATGGTAGGGATATTAATGCCCCCCCCCCTGAGGACTCCAAGGCTTGGTTGAACAAAACCATTTTTTGTTAATTTTGAATAGGAAGTGTAGTGTGTGATGTGCATGTAGTTTGGTGTTGACAGAGAAACTCATACTGGAGAGTATGCTGGCATACTCTCTGTGTTACTGAAGCACTGAAAAAGTTCAGTAAATGGAGTATTTGCAAGAGATTATGCTGATATGCGAATAGAATTTTAGCAGAGGGCCATATTTTATGATAAAGTGTTTTCATCGGAGGGCGTGCTACCACAATCAGTATGGCGCAGTGTTAACACAAGGTAAGCTAATCCTGTGCATGGTTACACCAACTGTAATAATCACGATTATAACTGGGTTTTCCTGACATAATCACTTCATCCGTTTCCCTGTAGAAGAAAAAGGTTGAATTATGTTATATCAGCCATGTAATTTGCATTATGTTCTTTTTTATCCCCCTCTCCCCAATTACAAGCAAATCATCTAGCACCTCATGTGGTTTATTCGTATAACATGCACCCCAATATCCATTAGTCTACTTTCATATTACAGATACAAAGAGGAGAATGTTGTTACAGCAAGGAGGAGTGGTTGCATCACATGTGGAGTTTGTGGCTGGATGGCGTGGAGCGGTGTAGGGAAGCTGCTCGAGATAGATGTTCATCCCACATCTACAGACTATGATGGCATCTTGGAGGATGTGTTCTCACCACTTGTGAGGGCAGTATTCACAGAGCAGGATGCATTTCATGTTTATCTCACCTAGGATAACAGCCTCAGTCACAGTGGCACGGTTGTAAGGGACTGGTTGTCAACACCTCCTGAAGTGACACTCCTTGACTGGCCTCCACGATTGTCGAACCTCAACCTGAAAGAATGTGTGGGCCTATATGAGTAAAAAATGGCTTCGATGCAATGGCCTGTATTGGAGGGAATTATTTAGCTACATAAATGAGTTATGGGAATGCATTTGATTGCAACCGAACATTCACTAGGATCTTGGCGAGTCAGTGCCACGAAGGCTCTGAGACGTCATCAGAGAAGACGGGGGGTATTCTACATATCAATGTTATGTTAAGATTTTTTGTGTGTGTCTGGTATGTTTTTTTTTTTTTTAATGCAAGGAAGAAGGAACCAAAGGCCATGAGCCCGCGGTAACAGTTCTGTCCAAGAGAAACACAAAATACAATAGAGAGCCAAATTCAAGATCCGATCATTTTGAGATGCCTGGGCACACTGCATTTGAAAGACTGGAGATCATAGGCAGCAGAAAATACAGACAGAGGGAGACAGTTCCAGAGCTGACCTGTTGCATAAATGAAAGACTGGGAATATCAATTAACTCTTGCATTAGAGAGTTGGACAGAAAAGGGATGAGAGTTTGCTGCCAGACGGGTGCTACAGGCCCATCGTAGAGGTGGAGGAATGCAAGCAGACAGTTCAGAGGAGCAGTGACCATTAAAGTAGCGATAGGAAAGAGATAAAGATGCAACAGTGCGGCGAAGAGACAGAGGTTGAAGGGAGTCAGTAAGAGGAGAGTTAATGAGACGAAAAGCCTTTGACTCCACGCTATTGAGAAGAGCTGTATGTGGGGAGCCTCCCCACACATGAGAGTTGTACTCCACACAGGGGCAGATAAAACCCCTGTATAGAGTCAAGAATTGTGCAGGGGTAAAGAAAGACCGGAGTCGGCTCAGCACACCCAATCTCTTGGAAGCAGATTTTACAAGAGATGTAATATGATCTTTCCAAGATAAGTCCCGAGTAAATGAAACCCCAAGCATGTTCAAGGATGATACAGGATTAAGCTGAATATTATTAAACATTAGTGGGTATACCTGTGGAAGATTTTGTCGGGTTGATAGGTGTAAGAACTGAGTCTTAGATGCATTAAAAACAACCATATTATTTTTACCCCAGTCAGAGATACAACCCAAGTCAGACATTAGGTGTGCCATACCCTCATCCCTTGTTTGTTGAAGTAACTGCTTAGATGGGCGTTGCAGGAACCGAATGGAAAAGTGAAGGGTGGAGTCATCAGGGTATGAGTGGATAGGGTTAGATGTACAGCTTAGAAGATCATTGATGAATAAAAGGAAGAGAGTTGGTGATAGGACAGAGCCCTGAGGAACACAATTGTTGATAGATCTAGGAGAAGAACGGTGGCCATCTACAACAGCGGCTATAGAACGACCAGAAGGGATGCTAGTGATGAAGGCACAGATAGAAGGATAGAAACCATAGGAGGGCAGTTTGGAAATTAAAGATTTATGCCAGACTCGATCGAAAGCCTTTGAGATGTCAAGTGCAATGGCAAAGCTTTCGCCAAAGTCCCGAAAGGAGGTTGACCAGGAGTCTGAAAGGTTGGTGAGAAGATTGCCAGCGGAGCGTCCCTGATAGAACCAGTATTGACGATCGGAAAGAAGGTTGTGATAGGAAAGATGCCTTAAAATTTTTCTACTGAGAATTGACTCGAAAACTTTTGAAATACAGGATGTTAAAGCAATTGGACGATAGTTGGAGGGTTGGGAGTGGTCACCCTTCTTTGGGACTGGCTGAATGAGAGCAAACTTCCAGCAAGAAGGAAAGGTACAAGTTGACAGACAAAGGCGAAAGAGTTTGCCTAGGGAGAGTGTAAGCACAGAAACACAGTTCTTGAGAACAACAGGAGGGACCCCATCAGGGCCATATGCCTTGTTAGTACTGAGGCCAGTGATGGCAGAAAATACATCAACTGAAGAAAATTTAATGTCAGACATGAGGAAGTCAGAGGGGGGAAGTGATGGAGGAACAGCACCGGAATCGTCTAAGGTGTAATTGGAGGAGAAAGTCTGTGCGAAGAGATCTGCTTTATCAGTAGAAGAAATAGCTACAGAACCATCAGAGTAGAAAAGAGGAGGGAAGGATGATGAGGTAAAGTTGTTAGAAAGATTTTTAGCAAGGTGCCAGAAGGAGCGGGAAGAATTCGAGTTGGAGAGTTGAGAGCATTTAGTATGGATGAAATTATTTTTAGTAGAGCGAAGAACAGACTTAGCACGATTCCGGGCAGAAACGTAAAGATGATGTGATTCAGGGGTGGGTTGGCTCCGGTACCTTATGTAGACCCTCTCCTTGTTGCGGACAGCATTAGAACAAGCATGATTAAACCAAGGCTTTCTTGCATTAGTCAAAGTATATGAGAAAGGAATGTATGCTTCCATGTCCGAGAGAATAACCTCCGTAATGCGCATGGCACACTCAGATGGCTCCCGACCATGGAAGCAATAATCATTCCAGGGAAAATCAAAGAAGTACTGCCTGAGGGCCTCCCAATCCACGGCTCCAAAATGCCACAGTTGACGTTTCCCTGGAGGGTCCACAGGCCGTACTGGAGTGATAGGACAGGTTAAGGTAATAAGGTTGTGATCGGAGGAGCCCAACGGAGAGAAAAGATTAACAGAGTAAACAGAAGGATTAGTGGTGAGGAAGAGGTCAAGTATGTTGGAGCTCTCTCCAAGGCGGTCAGGGATACAGGTAGGGTGCTGTGCAAGCTGCTCTAGGTCATTAAGGATAGAAAAGATGAAGGCTTGTTCACCAGGTGGATCCGTGAAAGGAGAGGAGAGCCAAAGGTGGTGGTGAACATTGAAATCTCCTAGAATGGAGATTTCAGAGAAAGGAGAAATGGATAGAATGTGTTCCATCGTAGAAGTAAGATAGTCGAAGAATTTTTGATAGTCAGTAGAATTAGGGGATAAGTAAACAGCACAGATATATTTAGTCAGAGAATGACAGGAAAGCCGAAGCCAGAGTGTAGAGAATTCAGAAGAATTGAGTTCAGGAACACGAGAGCAAGATAAGTCGTTGTGTATATATACACAACAGCCACCTTTGGCTTTGAAATGAGTATAGAGAAAGTAGGAGGATACAGAAAAGGGTTTGCTGTCAGTTGCCTCAGACAGCTGAGTCTCAGAAAAAGAAGGTGAGGTTTAGAGCAGGAGAGGTGGTGCTCAACAGAACGAAAGTCAGAGGAAAGGCCGCGAATGTTGCAGAAATGAAGAAGAAGAAGAGAGTCAGACAGTGGTTCCAGGCACTTCGAGTCATCACCGGGAGAGGGGCGGATGGTGGGGGCATTTATGGTCCCCCCCCTGGGGACTCCCTGTGGTGTGATGATGTTGGTAATAGATGTTAGTTTGGTGGTGGTGTCGTTAGGGTGGTAAGGGTGTCTGGGTGCTGTGCAATAGCAATAGTATATACTGCGTGTGAAGGTTGGGATATGTTTCTGTTGTTGCAATAAAGGACTACCTTAGTTGTGTATTTATTTCTCCAGTTCGTAACCTGTGATTTAAATATTACATTCCCAGTGCTAGATATGATATGGGAAAGCACCAGTATTTAATACATGTAATGAACATTCATGTGTGGTTCACAAATTGTTTCAAACACATATGTAATGTCTGAGAATATCAGTGAGTGCTTCGAAAAGAGACTGAATCGATCAGAGAATGCCACAAACGCAAGGATATGAACTATTCTGACATATTTCATTTTGTGAGCATCGAAGCCACTGTGATGGTGCTACAACCCATTTGTATGATATACGGCAGACAACACCGAAAGCTTAGCCCATTACCAAAATGTCTTCACCAAAATTCACGACACGACTCTTGTCTTTGTACATACCTGGTTAAATATTATTCGCTCAGGATAAGGGAGTGCATAGGCACGTACAGAGGGCATCATCACTTCCTTCAAGATCTCAAGATACTGGTCAACGGTGAAACATCCATGTATCTCCGTCAACCCACCCACTCCATGAAGGTGATCCACCTCTACACGTTACATGTGATGTGCCAGCTTCTAGCCCCCTCATATATGTTTCGGGACTCGTATCTCATCACGTTGCCAGCAGTGGAGACGACAGTGTGTGTTTGATGCGGAGGGTTTTTCGTCGCTGAAGATCACACGACCCTAGTAATCAAAATTGTTGTTGACAATGTTGTTGGGCAAATGCCAGTCTTGCTTCTTGATGGTGATCTAGCTTTCCTTTTATTGCTGGGGATCTGTGATGGATTCCTGCCTAGTGCAGCCTGTTTCATAATGTTTTTTGCATAGACCTGCAATTGCTCCTTTATAGCAACTGCATAATTCAGGGGAGACTCTATGTTAATATCCACGATTCATCTATCCTCCTCCATAGTGGTCTTCCCTGGCCCACCACAACGTGGTTTGTCCTTCAGATTTTCAGAATCGTCCCACCAGAGTGTCGCAGTTGTCTTGGTTATGCCCACCTCTTTTCCCATGCTGGCAATGGACATGCTGGTTCGTCTCAAACCCACTATCATCCCTTGTCAGCAAAGTTTGTTTTCCTGAGTATTCATGCTTGGCCATGAGATATGGCGTTGTGTGTCCAATGTCTATATATATATATATATATATATATAATAATTGGCCATTACCTGAAGGGGCAATAGGCCAGCGAGAATCGACAATCATGAGAGTCAAAATAATATGAAGTATTTGCATCTATTTCATAGCAATATTAACCCTTTCGTTCACGATATGTTTCAATAAGTTTCGCATTCCACAACACATCAGCTTTCTCCTCTCCCCCCGCCGTCTGCCGCGTACTCCAAAAAAGTGTATTCTCGGCTTACTTTCACCACCCAAACATATTTATTTTGCCACAAAACCTACATATTCTTATTCATCGATGTTTGTTCTACACACACACACACACACACACACACACACACACACACACACACACACACACACACTGTACGTACATTAGGGTGGTGTGAATAAACATTTGGGAACGTTCATCTCACTTCCCAACATCATAGCTTGAAAGTTTACTAACATATCTCTACATGTTACATCCATCATTTGAAAGAGAATTTATTAGCTTTCAAATGAGATAGTTGGCATTTTGATACGAGGCATGGTTTTCGAGTAATATGCGAAAAAGTAAAACCTTTTTCCGACAGACAACAGAGTTTTCATTCGGGGAGCTCTAGCAAAAAACTTTTCATGGCAGTGTTATGTTTTTATTTCATCATCTTATGCAGATTTCCATGGCCTTTCTCATGACATAATTAGCATTCTCCTACGCCTCATAGTTTTCGAGAAAAATATAAAAAACTATGGTGTACCCATGCCATGTCATGACTTGGGTGGTTTCCCCACATCCCCATAAGCTGCTACATGTATTTCAAGGTTGCACAGATTGAAGTGGCAGTTGAATCTGCTGTACCGAGGATTGTGCATTGCGGGAAGAATGCCACATTGCACAGCACAGAATGAGTATCTAAGCATCCTGGGAACGGAAGTGACGACAGAATGTCATTAATGGTAATGCTAGAGAATGTAGGGCTAAGCACGCTTCCTTGTGGTACCCTGTTCTCTAGACAAATATGTCCAATGTTATGTTACAGGGCAGCCTGACAGAAAATGTTCTGTCAGTAAGGAATTTCTGAGGGAAAATGGGCATATTACCTCATAAACCATAAGCAAAGAGTTTACGTAGTATTCTGTTTTGCCAGGTCATATCATAAGCCTTATGAATATCTAAAAAAATTCCTGTCATGAATTCGTGATTGGCAAAGGCCTCAGCCATGCAATGCTCCAGGTGCACTAAATGATCCAGAGTGGACCTATATTTACGGAAACCATTTTGTTGATCATTTAACACACCCTTCGACCCTAGCACAAAAAGTAACATTTTAGTAACCATACGTTCAAAGACCTTACACAGACAGTCAGTCAGTGCAATAGGTCGAAACGAACTGGGATTCGTAAGGCAACTGTCCTGGCTAGGTATCAGAATGACGTGCACGTTCTGCCAAGAGTTTGTGAACTTGCGAGACACCCATATCTCATTGTACACTACACTGCTAACAGCTTACTCAGGTTGGCCTAAGTAAGATGCTGAATCATACCATATGTATTGGTGGATGGACCAGGACTGGAGCCTTTACAGGATTTTATGGCAAGAAGTTCATCTAATCTAAATTCGGAGTTGTAGCTGGTATTTCAGTCTTCTATGGCAAAGTCAAAGCGCTGCAGCTCAGCCATACATTTATGGTGAAGAGAGAGGGGGGATCGTAGTTGGCCGAGCTGCTTACCTTGGCAACATGATCGGCAATAGTATAGGTAATGCCCACGGGATCGTCAGTGACATTCACGGCCACTTCAAGTGTAGTGATTGGCGACTGGGTGTACATGTTGTTAAGTACATTGATAGTAGACCAGACCGGACTCATGGAGATGGTGTGATTCACCATGGACACAAAACTATACCAGTTATTCTGCTTTGCTGCTTGAATTATCCTCCTTGCCTCAACCTTAGCTGGTTTGTAGGAAATAAAGTTTGACTCTGTTGGCTGTTTCTCAATAATCCTGTATCTCCTATTTCACTTAGTGAGTGCTCGTCAGCAGTCTGGTGTCCACCACGAAACTCTACGCTTGTTTGGAATTGTAGATATCTTGGGAATAGCAACCTCAGCTGCATGTATAATGGAAGTCTGTAGGTGTCCAACTTTCTCCTCAGCGTTATCACCCGATATATCTAGATTGGCGATCTGTGAGCAGTACCCCTAATCTGATTTCTTACAGTTAAATATTGGTGGTGGGTGAGGCCGAAAATCACTGCGTGAAAATGTAAGACAGATAGGAAATTGATTGCTGCTCATCGAGTTGTCATATGGGTCCCAAGAGATGTTAGTGTATTTATCTGGAGATGACAAGTACAGATCTATACATGAAATGTTACCAGTGTGTGTCCCCCTATACCCCCCCCCCCGTGGGCAGCCACCTTGTCGTGGTGGGGGGGCTTGCATGCCCCTGTGATCCCACAAGCCTGCCCGAGGATGTAACGACATCCGGCAGGGTCTCCCACGTGGGTAGGGTTGTGGGTGAGGGGTCTGACTAAGCGCTGCCCGAAACGTAGGTTACCTGTAAGGGTCATCGGTGCCGCCCTCCAGAGGGATCGCCTCGGTGCTGTCCCGAGTTGGTTGGTTGGGTATCTGGGCTGGGGGGTGTTGGGGAAGGGGGTCTTTGCACTGGTGGGAGCAGACCTTCGCATCACAGGGTGTCCTTCTGGGGACACCCTCTGGGGATGAGGTACCCCGCTCCCATCAGACCACGCTCGGTCCCCTCACTCCCTGGTAGGCGGTTTCCGTTGGCTCCTGGTGCCATTTTGTGTAAAACATGTATATATGGATATATCACAAACTCCTTTAACCACTCGTGTGGTCGGTGACCAGATGCACGAGTTGGCATCACCTGGTCACTCTCTGGCCGATGACCCTGTACCTCCAGGGTCATCTGCCAAAATTGCGAATGAAGATGCCCTTCCTATCGAGGTGCTACCTGGTGTGTTTGCTAATAACTCTTACACAAAATACGTAGTCCTTAAAATGGATAATGGTACTTCTTTCCAGAACCTGAATTGTTTTCAAATTCACAGTGGTCTAGTTTCAGCATGTGGATTTACCCCCAAGGTCTCTTTGCAGGGTGATGGTTCTCTATTGCTAGAAGCTAGGATTGAAGAGGAGAGTTCACGCATCCAGTCCCTAACTATGGTCGCTGGTTATCCTGTATCTGCCTCTCGTCACTTGGTCCTAAACCAGTCCTGAGGGGTTGTGTATTCTCGTGACTTGATCTCATATTCTGATTCCTCCCTCTTAGAGGGGCTGGCTCCTCAGGGTGTTGTAGGAGTACAGAGAATTATGAAGAAGGTTGATGGGGTTTTAACTCCCACACCCACTCTTATCTTGACATTTGAACATCTTACCTTGCCGGAGGCATCACTGCGCGTGGTGGAAGCTAAAGGTTAAACCTTATGTTCCCCGACCTACAAGATGCTATTATTGTCAAAGATTTGGTCATGTCCGCCGTTCTTGCAGGTGGGAAGTGTCTGGTCTTCCTGAAGTCTGTGAAAATTGTGGTGGAATTTCTCATGGTATAGATGATTGTTCTCAACCCTCTAAATGTTTGAACTGTGGAGGAGCACATGCAGCCTCCTCAAGGGATTGCGAAGTATACAAATATGAATACGAGATTATTTCTGTCTGAACGAAGGATAAAATTTCCTTTTCTTAGGCAAAGGCTAGGGTAAGGGAGCGGTTCATTCGCCCTGGGGTTACCTTTGCTGCTGCGTTGTCTCGCCATAAAGCTACCTGGCAGGTGCCCCTGCGATCACACAATGCCCCATCAAATTCTCGGGGTTCTACTTCCTGGACCTCTCGCCCGGGGGGTTCCACTGAGGGAGTGCAGCCTGGAAGCAGCTGTGCTTCCTCCAGGGAGGTTCCTCCTGTCTGTGACGGTGTCCCCTCTGCGGTGGTTCTTCCAGCGTCTGGGAGTGCCTCCCCCATCCCAGTTCCTCCGGTTCCTCCTGTGACAAACACCTGTGTCGATGCTAAACTTTGCTTTGACACATCCAAAACTCCCGATGTCCTTCCTGTGGATCCTTGTCCTGACATATCCAAAAAACGAGCATCTCTCATACTTCTGTATAAGCTGCTACTTCCGTACCGACTGCTGCTCCTGTACCATCTGCCTGCTCTGCTACTGTTGCTCACTCTTCTTTACAGTGTGGCACTATAGTTTCTAATGCTTTAAGTTCTGGTGCCGAGATGGAGGTTGCATCTGCCAACCTCAAACGAGTGAGGAGTGAGGAGTTTTTGGGTGACTCCCCTCCTTCTAACGTTCAAACTTCTGTACCACATGAGGATTCTGGGGGAGCTCTTTACTCAACAACCCAGCCAGTGGTGGCGTCTAAGTCTGTGGGTGTTCATGATGGCCCTTCTAGGATTCCCATCCCTGCCTCTTCCTCAGGTGCGGTGGGGCCTGGGTCTTTAGATACTCATAGAGCTCAGTCACTTGCTCCCTCTGATCCGTCACCCAGCGACCAACCTTTGGATGATTTGGTTGGGGGGGGGGGTTTGGTTGGCCCCGAGGTGCCAGCTGAACCCTCACATGGGTGTGTGGACGGGGCACGTGGGTCTTCCAAGAAGGTCTCTGTGCTTCGGACTCATTCTGGCGATTGGCGGGACATGTCTCAGGGTAAGGGTACTTCCACCCATGGAAACTCTAAATCTTCATTGCCTTCTCGGTTGGTGAGGCAGAGCTCCACGCCTAGGAAGAAGGGCTTTCACTCCCTTCCCAACGAGGTTGCTATATAGCTTTCTAAGTTCATTATATTTAATACTAATCACTATGGGTCAATCGGTACCAATCTGTCTTCAGTGGAACTGTAGAGGTGCCATGGCACATTGGGAGGAATTGCAGTTATTACTCTCTGCTCTGAACCCACTATGTGTGTGTCTTCAGGAGACAATGGTGGGGGACAGACAGTTCCCTTCCATTAGGGGGTATAAGGCCTTCCATGCATCTCCTCCTGGTGGTCACAGCGGTGGATGTGCAATTTTGTGTCGTTCTGATGTCCCCTTTATTTCCTTTGAGATTCAATCGCCCTTTCAAGTTCTAGCAGTACAGATGCACGTTGGGAGGTGCTATACCATCTGTTGTCTGTACCTTCCACCTTCCGTTCCTGTTATACGTGCTGATCTAGAAACCCTTATCAGCCAACTTCCACCCCCTTTCCTATTCCTTGGTGACCTTAATGGCCGCCATCCTTTCTGGGATGACTCACTTTCAAATCCCCGGGGTGATCTTCTTGCCTCTCTGGTTGGGAATTTAGATTTGGTTCCTAAATGATGGAAGGACGACCCATTTTCATGTTCAGAATGGCACGTATTCTGTCATTGACCTTACCATCTCCTCCTCTGACTGTGCCCTTGATTTTTCTTGGGAGGTTTTGGATGATCTACATGGTAGTGACCATTATCCTGTAGTGGTCCAGCCTACTCACTTTGTTCCTGTAGCCCATCTGCCACGCTGATGTCTGGACAGGGCTGATTGGTCTCTCTTTGAGGAACTATGTGTATTTCCCAACAGGGTTACTGATTTTTCAACTATCGATGATGCCGAATATTATTTTACTAAGACCATTTTCTGAGCAGGGGTTCATTCTATCCCACGGACTTCTGGTGTTTTTTCCCAGAGACCTGTGCCATGGTGGAATGATGACTGCTCCATAGCAAAGGGAACTTACAAAGCAGCTGCTCGTCAGTATTTTGCCAATCGTAATGTTGTTTTTCTAAAAATACAGTTTCACAAAGCACGTGCTCACTATAGATGGGTCATGAAGAATGCTAGCCATAACTCGTGGAGGTCGTATGTTTCTACAGTTACATCTTCAACTTCAATGTCTAAGGTGCGGAAAAAGGTGCGTAAGATTTCTGGTAGGTTCTCGCCCCCCTCCTCTCCGGTGTTGCGCCTTCATGGAGAACTTGTGTCTGCACCAGATGCAGTAGCCTCTGCTTTTGCAGATCAGTTTTACTCTGTCTCCACAAAGGATCCTTCTCAACCATTTGCTACCTTTCGTAGGAATCAGGAGAAGCTGGGTCTTGACTTTCGCTCTCGTGGCAGAGAGCCTCTGTGAGCTGCGTGCTGCCCTTTCAGAGTGTCGTGACACTGCTCCTGGGCCTGACGATATTCCATACGCTATGCTGCGTCATCTTCCGACTGATTCACTTCAGTTTTTATTGGACCTTTTTAACAGGGTTTGGAGTGAGGGATTTATTCCAAGGAGTTGGAAGTTGGGTATTGTCCTCCCCTTTCCCAAGCCTGGTAAAGACCATTCCCAAGTCTCCAACTATCGCCCTATCACTTTAACATCATGTGTGTGCAAGCTGTTCGAAAAGATGGTCAATGTCAGGCTTATGTGGTTTCTGGAGAAGGGTTGCTTTCTCTCTCCGTCGCAGAGTGGTTTCCTTAAATTACAGTGCACTTCAGACAACCTTATCAGGCTCGAGGCGTCAATCTGTGAAGCTTTTGCCTCCAAGCAACATCTTGTAGCTGTGTTTTTTGACCTTGAGAAGGCTTATGACACTGCCTGGCGCCATGGCATCCTCCAACGACTTCATGCCCTTGGTTTACGTGGTCGCCTGCCTGTGTTGCTTGGAGACTTCTTGACTGATCATGTATTTCGGGTCCGTGTGGGTTCTACCCTCTCTGCGCCACTGTGCCAGGAGGAGTGTCTTAAGTGTTTCCCTCTTTGCAGTGGCCATTAATGGTATCATTGACACTGTGCCTGCTGGGGTATCCTCATCCCTTTATGTGGATGACTTAGCTATGTGGTTTTCTGGCTCCCGCATGTCTGCTATTGAGCGGCATATGCAACTTGCCTTGGACAAGATTTCTGCCTGGGCCACTTCCAAGGGTTTTCGGTTTTCCCCTTCAAAGACTGTGGCTATGCACTTGTGTAGGATGAGAGGGGTACACCCGGACCCTGATCTCCAGCTTTGTGGCAGGAGACTCCGTTGTGTGACAGAGACGAAATTCTTGGGCCTGACTTTTGATTGTCGTTTGACATGGGTCTCACACTTGGTAAATCTTAAAACATCATGTATGAAGGCTCTCAGTCTATTGAGGGTCCTGTCCCATACCTCTTGGGGTGCTGATCGAAGGACACTCTTGCATTTGTTTCAGGTATTTGTAACCTCTAAGCTGTCATATGGCTATGAGGTATATTCCTCTGCCACAGAATCAAGACTAAAAACTCTAGATGCTGTCTATCATGCTGGTCTTCACCTTGCAACAGGGGCTTTTCGGTCCTCTCCAATTCCCAGCTTATTGGTGGAAGCTGGTGTGCCTCTCTTAGATCTACTGCGTCAGTCTGTTGCAGTGCGGTGCTGGCTCCGGATTCGTCACCTTCCAGACTCACTTGTCTGTGAGGGTGTGACGAAACAGTCTTGTCTTTTGTGTTATAGTAGACACCCTCGCATGCCTCGTCCATTTGGCTATAATGGAGGGGTTTGGTTTGTCAGCAGTACTTGTCAGTCCTGTTCGGATCCCGAGGGTTGCACCTTGGATATTGCCCAAGGTAACTTTCTGCAGGCCTATTGCAGGTTCAAAGGATTTTGTCGCTCCTCAGTGTTTTTAAGGTTATTTTTAGAACATTCTTCTAGTCATGGTGGTTCTGTGCCTGTGTATACTGATGGCTCTAAATCCACATCAGGTGTTGGTTTTGGAGTGGTATTTCCCAATTTTAGCCGTGGAGGTAGTCTTCCTTTGGTTGCCTCAGTTTTTACTGCAGAGTTGTCAGTCATCATTTTAGCCTTGAAGTTGGTGTTTGTTCACCCTGACAATTATTTTACTATTTTTAGCGACTCTCAAGGGGCGCTTTTGGCCCTGGACTCTTTTAACTCTTCCCATCCCTTAGTTTTAGCTATTTTGGAGTGGCTGTTTCTCATTGGTCGTCGGGGGAAGACAGTGGATTTTTGCTGGGTTCCCGCACATGTTGGTGTGGTGGGCAAAGAGACTGCAGATGCATTGGCCAAGGCTGCGGCTACTCAAAAGCCCCCAACAGAATATTCGCTTCCTGCATCTGATCTAACACCTTACTTGCGGGACAGAATGCATGTGTGTTGACAGAGACGCTGGGATGGTGTTGCTCATAATAAGCTGAAAGAGGTCTTCCAGAGAGTGGTTGTGCCAAGGGTTCTCCCTTCCATGCCTTGGCGATTGGAGGTAGCTCTTGCTAGGCTTTGCATTGGGCATTCTCGGCTTACACATGGGTTCCTGATGAGTGGCGAGACTCAACCGTACTGTGATGATTGCTTTGTTTCCCTTACTGTCCGTCACTTGCTGGTCGAGTGTCCAAGCTTGGGGGACCTGCTTTGGAGTTTCCTCCATAGACATGCAGGGGTAGATGGTGCCTACTGTCTCTCCTCGATGCTTGGTGGAGTCCATAGCGATTTTACTGATGTTTTTGGTTTTCTTCACAAGGTGGGCGTCCTTCAAGTTTCATAAGAAATTGTTTTCTCTTTTAACTATTCTTTTATTATTTTCAGTGTTTTATTTCTAGAAAAAAGTTATTGACTTTATATCGATCATGCACTATTTATTTGCCATGAGTTTTAGCTTGTTGTCCGGTGGCATATGACCTTAGCAGTTGCGCCACCAGTTTCTACTACAATCAATCAATCAGTCAATGTCCCCCTATACAGCTACAGTGACAGACAATATACATTCTACACTGATATATAGTACATGTTTTATTATTCAAATTTTAATGTAGTGAGCAATCAAGAGAAATGTAAAGTATGGTTCTAAATCAATGCTGTCTAGTAATATCATAAAGCCACCTTGCTTTAAGTCAGAAGAACCTGCATTAACATTACCTAATAACCCTACACAGTGGTAGCAGAAAACCACCACAAGGAAAGAAATAACACAAGTAGAAAGACAAATAGAAGCATAACATCAAAACCAGGAAATATATAACCTGTAGAAGTTGGAACAGAAGAACAAAATACAGATGAAAATTACTCAGAAGTAAATAATGAAGAAGAATGGTCTGAGTTGTAAGATGTAGACAGTGAGAAGTTTAGCACTTCCACACATACTTATGATAAGCTAGTAAAGTCAGACAACTGTTAGATGTAGACAGTGAGAATTTTAGCACTTCCACACATGCATATGATAAGCTAGTAAATTCAGACAACCTAAACAAGGGAGAAACAGGTCAGGAAACACATATGAATTACCTTCCTATTGCAATTGCAAGGAAATTCCAGTAAAAATGAAAGGACAAACAGAAAATAGCTAGACAAATAAAGCAAGTTCCAGTGTATTACATTCACCATAACATAACTACACAAATTTGGTAAAAGTGTATGTTAATCATGAGGACAAAATTCTCACAAAATTTTCAGATAATGATAAGAACAGAGTAGATACAGTGTTAGACGAATGTGAACAATATTTTGTTAGGAGAATCATTACACTTGAGAAGGAAAAATAACTGTTTTCTTCATCTAGAATAAATCTGGAGCATTGCCCAGCTGGCAGTTTCCTTAACCTGCCCCATCCCATCGACGTATGGGTACGTTACAACATTTTGCATTTGCCAGTCCCGACGACGTACTGGTACGTCGTGCAATTGCAAGGTCCCTTATTTGCACAATTTATAATTTTTGCGCGTGATTTTTCATACGTATACACGGGACACCTTCCTATATTCCTCTACAAAATGCCAAGCAGAGACAATGCCTTACACCGCATAACCTCCCCCCCCCCTCTCACACGCCATTGTCTCAGCAATTCACCTGTTACCAGTGACCTGGCCAATAAAGATATTCAGGGCCAGAGTGATTCCCCAATCGATGACAATGTGGAGAACAAAGTTTACATAGCATTAGAGGAAGAAACAGTCAGAAATGATGATCAGGTAATGTGGCAAAAGAAGGTCAGGTATGGTGATGAGTTAGTGAGTGAAACAATGCTTATAATGCCTATATTACTGTTTGAAAACCAATATACTTTCGTACTACATGTAAATTCGTACCAAGTAAATAAATAAATACCGTTTATGAGTGGTGTTATCCTCCCATAGAACTCGTTTTCTTTGGTGCCAGCCTGTTAGAAAACTCAGTCAGGTAAGGAGGTACTAGTACTTGGATAGAGTATTTTAAACCTCAGGTGAGCGATTTCTCTATGAAATTTCGATGTTTCTCACCAAAAGCAGAGGTTTTAGCCAGATTTTTTTTTTTTTTTCAAATACCTCAGGATTGGGGGGTGTCGGAGGTGCGAAATAGCTCGGGACGTGACGGGTTAAGTAAGACAAGCTTTTGCGAGCTAGAGCATATGATGAGTTTTGGAAAGAACTCTTGGGAAGATTCTCTGGAGGGAGATTTTTTTTTTTTTTTTTTTAGTTGGTATAGCCCCATAATTACGTAAAATTTTAGAGCTACTAAAACAAACAAATTCCAAATCAGATTTGGGTGATATAACAGCTGACATGTCCACCATTAAAAGAACTCTGTGGCTGAATCGGTAGAGAGGCGACCTGCAGTCCTAATGGACCCAGGATCGAATCCCGGCTGGGGCAGGGAATAGTTTAAGGATTTGAATTTCCTAAAAGCAGACTATCCTGATCTACCAGATGGCCCGCGCCGACATGTCGCAAGAATACCCCTGATAATACCAGTACACCAGTCCTGTATGAGACAGCCCTAGCATGTATTCAATATGGATGGTGGGTGTTAGCGCCGAAGTGGTGACATGTGGAGGTGCAGGAGGACTACTGGGCCTTGGAATAGGTCACTGCCCCCAAGAAATAGGCCCTGAAGCCTTTGCCCAGAGTCGGACATATAAAAAAAAAAAAATCAGAATGGGTTAGAGATGATGGCAATATGTCACTACTACATATTATTGACATAATTGGATATATAGCTGCACTATGTAAATTGCATGAAAGAGTTCTAAAAATTGCAAAGTCGATATCTTATAGTTCATGTACCATTCACAACAATTTTTTTCATTGTCTATCAAATATACCCTTTTCCTTCTAAAAAAAAGATGACCCATTAGTCACCATCAATGCCAAAACAGAAGTCATCATGGTCTCTAATAAACAGAACACTCACATTTGCAAGGGAAACAACAGCTGAACACAAAAGTTGCACATCATTGCATGCATTTTGCCTTTGTCCAGCATATATCTCACGTTTCAGCCAGCTGAGACAGTCCCTTGTGAAATGGCTATTATAAAGAACCACAACATCCATCATCATTCCAACTTAACATTTGCTGCAGACAAACTCCTCCATCATCAACACACTGGACATTTACATTTCTTTCAATTTCACTCAAAATACATCAGTTTTCGTAACTTGCCCTTACATACCTCCAACCCATACATTAGCATCTGGTTCATACATATCACAAGAGTACTGTTCAGAACTAACCCCTTCATTGTCCACCTTGACTACTAGAAACCATTATGCTTTTCTAAACCACACACGTAAGTTCTTCCAACCATTACCCAAGATGAATATAAATATGAGTACACATATTAAGTTAACTTCACCTAACTTTGAAATCATGCAGCTGATCAATCGAACAATGCAACCTTGGAAGGAATATAGTAGGATTCAGTCCATATTACGTTCATTGCCCAGCTCCAATCATCCTTATAATTTTTTCCATCATAATAACTATATTAATACTGACTACGCACAGAATGAAAGCCAGGATTAAAAATTTGGAAAAAATAGTAAAAAGCTTTGCATTACAATTGAGACCAACTGTGTAACTATATATATATATATATATATATATATATATATATATATATATATATATATACAATTGAGACCAACTGTGTAAATATATTATATATATATATATATATATATATATATATATATATATTGTTACATACACTATGATTTCATCATCCTTTGTATAATTCTAATGTACAGTATCCTGCATATTTGATCACTATTCGCCTCGTGGCTTCCATAGTGACCAGGCTTGCGTGTTCTACCTCACTCCCCCCTTCTCCTCCTTATACTGTAGTAGAGTAAGTTGTTCTTTCTGTTGTTCAGAGCAGGATTGTCAACTCTTTGTCCCCTACGCCTTCAGTTGTGCGTCCTTCTTACAAGTTGAATCAAGCTCTGCCTGCCCCTATATAATGAGCTCAGTCTCTGCATTAGTTGCCACTTAGATCTACTCCTCATTTTGTTCACATCTCTGTCCTCTCCTGTATAGTGTATTATTATTGTGAGTGCTCAGGAAGTCTCCAGCCATCTATCTGCTGTATAATTTGAGTATAAGTATTATCACCATATTTCTTGTACTGTATAGCCTGAGGCGTTAATTTGCAGGCCTGGTAAGGTTTTTGTGATTCATGTAAAGTTTTTAATGTCAGCCAGTGTGAGTAGTGTTTTGTATCTGTGATAATATTATATCTTACTTTAACTGAGAATTATCCGGTTTTCTCATTTTATCAGGGCTGACTTAGATAAATTTGTTCTTGCTAAATTCGTGTTAATAGAGGCTATTGCAGTTAACCATATATGTAACCTGTTTTTGCCATTACATTATCCTTATGAGTCCTGAATGTTTAGTTGTTAGTTTTAGCATTAAACTTTAACTTGTAATTTTACCTAAGTCTTTTGTTTTGAACCTGGAACTTTGCGGGACAGTGGTGATTTTAGTATTCTCATTTGAAGTGTTCATTATCTCTCTCCGTTCCGTAACATAAATTTAGCTACCTCTTATCAGGATATTCAGGATATTATCATAAGGATATTGCTTGATATTTTGTGACTGTGATTTATTCATGATGTCTACAATTACTACTCTTGATGAAGCCAAAGATTTTTTGTCAAATGTGCAAACAGTGTGTGATGTAGAAAACAGAACAAAGAATGAACTTAAGCTTGTTGCTCAACAATTGGGAATTGCTGTTCGCTCTCATCATTCTAAAGATCAAATTGTTGACATGATTAATAAAAGCTTTTTTAGTGTAACTCCTCCAGATGAGCAAACGCAGATTGAAATAGCTAAGTTACAGCTAGCCCTGCGGGAGGCTCGTGCTAAGGAGGCTGAATTTCAGGCTCATGGTAAGGAGGCTGAGTTTCAGACTCATGCTAAGGAGGCTGAGTTTCAGGCAAATGCTAAGGAGGTTGAGTCTCAGGCTCGTATTCAGGAGGCACAGGCACAGGCTCAGGCACAAATTGAACTTGCTAGGATTCAGGCAGACCATGCGTATCGCATGAAACAAGGTGGAACTGGATCATCTAGCTCTGATGATTTTGATGTGACTAAAAATGTTAAACTTGTCCCTCCTTTTAATGAATCTGATTTAACAAAGTATTTTCAGTTGTTTGAGAGGGTAGCTACAGGTTTTAATTGGCCCAAAAAGTATTGTCCAGTACTCCTACAGAGTGTTCTCACCGGTAAAGCTCAAGTAACTTATGCATCTTTGCCTCAGGATCAATCTGATAATTATGATGTAGTTAAGAGCTTGATTCTTAAGGCCTATGAGCTTGTTCCTGAAGCGTATAGAGTAAAATTTAGGACAACTTATAAGCAAGATAAGCAATCCCATGTTGAGTATGCAAAAATCAAAGATCTTTAGAGCAGTGGTTAATTTCTAAGAATGTAAATTCTAATTTTGAAAAATTTAAGCAGATGATTTTGCTGGAGGACTTCAAAAGGTGTATTAATAAAGATGTAAGCCTATATCTTGATGAGAAAAGAATAATTTGTCTGATGCTGCAGTTTTAGCTGATGAATATGTTCTCACTCACAAGAGATATTCTAAAGAAAAAGGGAAAGGTGAGAGTAAGTACGTTGCCTCTACTCAGAGTACAGGTAACAGGAAAGAGAATAAAGGTGATGTTTCTCAGGAAGTAAATGCCAGCTCCACCTCTAGATTTCAGAAAAGTAAATGTACTTATTGTAGTAAGCTTCGTCATACTACGGAGAAATGTTTCAGGAGACAGCGTGATGTGAACAAAAAGGATTCTTTAAATATTCAGTCAATTGGTCTAGTGTCCACCCTTGAGAGTTCCCAGAATTCTTTAATCGAGTTAACTGAACCTGCTTTGAGGGGTAAATTAAATTCTCATGATGAAGCTTCTCTTTTGAGCAGTAAAGTGGGTGACACTCTCAAGAGTTCATGTGCTAATTTCCTGTCTGATGGTTTTGTCAGTCCTCTGGACAGTAATGACTGGAAATCAGTTAAAATATATCGTGATACAGGTGCTTGCCAATCCCTTATGCTGACCAGTTTTCTAGGCTCTAATGTTAATTCCTCTGATGAAACTGTAATCTTACAAGGTGTAGGGAATAATTACTTCTGTCCCTCTGTGCAGAGTGAATATAGAGTCTGGTTTTGTTAATGGTTCTGTTATGGTTGGGTTGGTTGAGACACTCCCAATGTCAGGTGTAACTTTCTTACTTGGAAATGATATTGGTGGAAGTCAAGTGTGTCCAGCTCCTCAGTTGTCTAGTGAACCAGTGACTGCGACCCAGGATTGTGATATCCCTGAGGTGTTCTCTGCATGTGCTGTCACTAGGGCTAAGTCTAAAGTTACTGGTGACTTAGAGGATAATGATGATGATGAAGTTATCCTAGCTGACACTTTTCTTGCTAATTTGGACCACTCATCAGATGAGGCAGTACCCTGTAGTGTTGATAATTTGTCTCGTCAAGAGTTGGTTGAGTTGCAGGTTGCTGACCCTGAGTTGAAAGGTCTAGCTAACTCTGCTTGCAGTGAGGAAGAGTCAGCTGGTGCTTCCATTTGTTATTATATAAAGACAGGAGTACTTATGAGAAAGTGGAGACCCCCAACAGCATCAGCCGACTGTGAATGGGAGGTTGTACATCAAGTTGTCATCCCTTGTGTTTGTAGGCAGGATATCATTAGAGTGGCTCATGATTCCAGTTTGGCAGGACACCTTGGAGTGAGGAAGACTGTGGCACGCATTTTGAAACACTTCTACTGGCCAGGTATCTTCAGAGATGTTTCCTGGTATTGTAAGTCTTGTCACACCTGTCAAGTTGTGGGGAAGTGTAATCAGACCGAAAAGGTTGCACCTCTAGTTCCCATTCCTCCTTTTGAGGTGCCATTCACCCGTGTGTTGGTGGATATTGTGGGCCCTCTTCCTAAGACTTCTTCAGGATTTTCTTATGTGTTGACCCTGATTGATACGGCTACTCGTTATCCTGAAGCCGTTCCACTTAGAAATATCTCAGCAAAGAACATGGTTAAGGAAATGCTAGGGTTCTTCACCAAGTTTGGTCTGCCCAAGGAGGTACAGTCAGACTGGGAAAGTAATTTCATGTCCAATGTTTTCAATCAGTCTCTGAAAGAGTTGGGCATCACCCAGATCACGTCTTCAGCTTACCATCCCCAGACCCAAGGAGCGTTGGAGAGATATCATCAAACAATCAAATCGATGCTCAGGAAATACTGTTTGGAACATCAGAAAGACTGGGATAAAGGTCTTCCATTCATTGTATTTGCCGCAAGAGAATGTCCAAATGAATCACTTGGCTTCTCACCCTTTGAACTACTGTTTGGCCATGAAGTAAGAGGACCCCTTAAGCTACACAAGGAATGCTGGCTGCTGGAGGAAGATGACGTCAACCTGCTGGAGTATGTGATGAAGTTCAAAGAACGGCTGTCCACTGCTTCACAGCTGGCGAGAGAGAATTTAGGAGCTGCTCAGGAGATGAAAACTTGGTATGATAAGAAGTCCAGGTTATGCCACTTCCAGCCAGGAGATCAGGTTCTGATTCTGCTGCCGGTGCATGGGCAACCTCTTCAAGCCAAGTTTAGTGGTCCTTATTTCGTGGAGAAGAAACTCAGTGATGTCAACTATGTCATCGCCACACCAGATCGTAGAAAGAACAAGCAACTTTGTCACATCAACATGCTAAAGTTATATCACAGGCGGGACGAAAATAACCCAGTCTGCACTGTAGCTGTTCCACCCGAGTCTGCAAGTGAAGCTCTCCCATGCAGTATGAGCCTGAGTGATAGTTTGGGGAAGAATCCTGATATCATGAATGATCTCCAGACTAAGCTTTCTCATCTAGCTCCCGAGAAAAGGCAGTTTTCAGCATTACTGCAGGAGTACCCGCAAGTGTTCCGTGCCACTCCAGGAAGAACCACTGTGTTGATGCATGATGTTGATGTTGGAGATGCAAAGCCAATTAAACTGCCTCCTTACCGTGTGAACCCAGTGAAAGTTCCTCTCATCGAGAAGGAGCTTGGCTACCTGTTGGACCACAAGATGATTGAGCCCTGTCAGAGCGAGTGGAGTTCTCCTGTCACTCTAGTCCCTAAGCCAGGTGGGTCACAGCGGCTTTGCATCGACTACAGACGTGTTAATCAGATAACCAAAACAGACACTTACCCTTTCCCTCGCGTGGAAGATTGCATAGACAAGATTGGAAAGGCTAGGTACATACGTAAGTTTGATTTGTTAAAGGGATACTGGCAAGTACCTATGACTGAATGTGCTAGGGAGATCTCATGTTTTGTAACACTGGGAAAGACTTTTGCATGTTCTGTAATGCCATATGGTATGAAGAATGCACCAGCCACTTTTCAGAAGCTCATGAATGTTGTAACAGAGGGTTTGGCAGGATGTGCTGTTTATAATGATGATGTATTAATCTTCAGCGACAACTGGAAAGATCACCTATGCCATGTCAGTAAATTTCTTGAGCGTTTGGTTCAGGCTAATCTTGTAGCTAATTTATCAAAGTGTGAGTTTGGTCAAGCTAAAGTTCAGTACCTTGGGTACGTAATTGGTGATGGACACGTTGCACCACCAGGAGCTAAGGTTCAGGTTATAAGTGATCTTCCCAGACCTAAAAGTAGGAAAGAGCTACAAAGATTTTTGGGAATGGTAGGTTATTACAGGAGATTTGTTCTTAACTTTTCAATTCTTGTATCACCACTTACAGACCTACTGAAAAAGGGAGTTAAATTTGTCTGGACCGATAACTGTGAATCCTCTTTCAGTAAACTTAAAGTTATCCTATTAAGTCAACCAGTGCTCGCTACTCCAAATTTTGCTAAGCCTTTTAAGATGGCTGTTGACGCAAGTGATACAGGAGCTGGGTCTGTTTTGCTGCAAGAGGATGATCAGCGTATTGAACACCCTGTATCTTATTACAGTAAGAAGTTCATTTCTCTCAAAAGAATTACTCAACTATTGAGAAAGAGCTTTTGGCCTTGATTTTGGGTTTACAGCATTTTTCATTTTATTTGTGTTCTGGTTTTGACCCCATAGTCATTTATAGCGATCATAACCGACTGAAATTCTTTAGTAAGTTTAAAGATAAAAATCAGAGATTGACAAGATGGAGTCTACTTCTTCAGGAGTATTCATTAGACATACAACATGTCAAGGGGAAAGAAAATGTTACTTCAGATTGCTTATCTAGACTTTAGATAGATTGTTTTAGAGTAATAAGAAATTTCCTTTGTAAATATGTTTTTCTTTGTGGGGAGGTGTAACATAGCTTATGATTTCATCATCCTTTGTATAATTCTAGTGTACAGAATGCTGCATGTTTGATCACGATTCGCCTCGTGGCTTCCATAGTGACCAGGCTTGCGTGTTCTACCTCGCTCCCCCCTTCTCCCCCTTATAGTAGAGTAAGTTGTTCTTTCTGTTGTTCAGAGCAGGATTGTCAACTCTTTGTCCCCTACGCCTTCACTTGTGCGTCCTTCTTACAAGTTGAATCAAGCTCTGCCTGCCCCTATATAATGAGCTCAGTCTCTGCATTAGTTGCCACTTAGATCTACTCCTCATTTTGTTCACATCTCTGTCCTCCCCTGTATAGTGTATTATTATTGTGAGTGCTCAGGAAGTCTCCAGCCATCTATCTGCTGTATAATTTGAGTATAAGTATTTTTACCATTTTTCTTGTACTGTACAGCCTGAAGCGTTAATTCACAGGCCTGGTAAGGTTTTTGTGATTCATGTAAAGTTTTTAATGTCAGCCAGTGTGAGTAGTTTTTTGTATCTGTGATAATATTATATCTTACTTTAACTGAGCATTATCCGGTTTTCTCATTTTATCAGGGCTGACTTAGATAAATTTGTTCTTGCTAAATTCGTGTTAATAGAGGCTATTGCAGTTAACCATATATTTAACCTGTTTTTGCCATTACATTATCCTTATGAGTCCTGAATGTTTAGTTGTTAGTTTGAGTATTACACTTTAACTTGTAATTTTACCTAAGTCTTTTGTTTTGAACCTGGAACTTTGCGGGACAGTGGTGATTTTAGTATTCTCACTTGAAGTGTTGATTATCTCTCTCCATTCCGTAACAATATATATATATATATATATATATATATATATATATATATATATATATATAGATACATTCTTGATCCGACTGGCTGCTGTAGTCTTGCCATTGTTTTCCTATTGTGCTGCTATTGTATAAATATAAATATATATCTCTTTTATACGGCACAATTGTTACTACATTCAGTTTTACAATATTATGATGAATACCATGTATTTACATTCATTGTTTTGTCACATATTCCTGTGCACTGTGTAGATTGTAATACAAGGATAGGTCATAGGTGCGATAATTTGTCGTGACCGAGCAAAATATGGACATTAATATAGTCATAGCACAATGTGTAATACTTACAGGCATTAGTATATTCATAGCACAATACAGTAAATAACACCAGCCCAATATGCAATAAGCAGGGTGATGTCTGGTGCATCAGGAAGAGAATCACAAACATCCCCTGGTCCTAGACTACCAAGAATGCCAAAACACATACATGTACAGTTGAGTTCATGATTCCCTGGACACATCTAGAGGTATCTGGCATCCTCTTACTACACGACGTAGTATTAATCTATGAATGAAGGAAACGATTTGTGTCGTGCTGGCTGATTGGTTACAGAGGCTCAGTTCCATTGGCTACCAGTGTGAGAATAAAAAATACATTCTAAGTATCTCTAGAATGTAATGCGTGATATTGTCAGTGTAATGATAGTAATATCACATAGTTCAGTCATACTGGGTAGATGTATCAGCATTATTTACATACATTTACAGTTGGTTAAACTGTAGTAATATGAGGAACAGGAGCCAATGGCAACCTATGTTACATGTAGTTGGATTCGCTTCAGAATATCGAAACAGAATTCATATTGATCAAATTAAGTTACAGTATTGTTTCTGCGTAGCTAATTGATGTTTAACATGTGCCTCAATCCTCCGTTGATGTGTTCTATTACTGTTTGACCTAAGGAGCATTGCGTCATTTCATACAGAGTCACTGTGTAACGGAACCCTGTGTGTGTGTGTGTGTGTGTGTGTGTGTGTGTGTGTGTGTGTGTGTGATGAAACTTCACGGAGAGAAGCGTCGATTCTTTTCACATCACAATTATTATAATTTGATTCTAAATTGTAAAAGTTATTACTTATTTTCCATGGGCAGAGATCTAGTATGTGTTATAACAATGAGAAACACGTAGAGCATACAGTATAACCAATGGGATTTACCTCAGATAACGTGAACGTCGCTAATTGCTTAAACAGTAATGTTGTTTCTCCCTGTAACCGCGCAACAGTCCGGTACTTTATTTCAGAATAATAGTAATTATTTGCATAAGTGCATGATTCACATTCAGGTTATGATTTGAATTTGTGCATTAATATACTGATCGGTGACCTCAAAAGTAGTCTTTAATCTAATTATGTAACACGCAGTAAAAACCGAATTATAGAGATGCCTATCCCTCCCAGGTTAGGGTCAGAGAGCCCACCTTTTAAGGTTCACAGGGTTACAATAATTATGAATAATTACTAAATGAATATCGGTAGGCCTATATGATATCCGCTGATGCTAATCAAACACTCATCCACGATGCCAGAAGGGCGCAGGAACCTGTTTTGTTCGAACTGCTATTCCGTTAAAAAATATGTGCAAGCAAATAAAATATAAATGAAAGGAAAGCATTCGAGAGCCGAATGCTAATCGCCCGCCAGAATATGCTGTTGGCCAAGTCCAAGATTTTGACCATATCTGTATACCCTGAAGGTTTCTTGTTGATAACTCAAGCCGTTCAAGAGATATAATGGTGTTAAAGGCTGGCCATAAAAACTGGTTGAATTTTGACAGCCATTTTGGTAACCCTTACCTTGATCCTGAGTGCCCATTTTCGAACTCGGCTAAATTTTGCCATACCTTGATACCCTGAGGTTTCATGTTGATTTCCCAAGCCGTTCGTGAGATATAATGGGAACACACACACACACACACACACACACACACACACACACACACACACACACACAGGGTTCCGTTACACAGTGACTCTGTATGAAATGACGCAATGCTCCTTAGGTCAAACAGTAATAGAACACATCAACGGAGGATTGAGGCACATGTTAAACATCAATTAGCTACGCAGAAACAATACTGTAACTTAATTTGATCAATATGAATTCTGTTTCGATATTCTGAAGCGAATCCAACTACATGTAACATAGGTTGCCATTGGCTCCTGTTCCTCATATTACTACAGTTTAACCAACTGTAAATGTATGTAAATAATGCTGATACATCTACCCAGTATGACTGAACTATGTGATATTACTATCATTACACTGACAATATCACGCATTACATTCTAGAGATACTTAGAATGTATTTTTTATTCTCACACTGGTAGCCAATGGAACTGAGCCTCTGTAACCAATCAGCCAGCACGACACAAATCGTTTCCTTCATTCATAGATTAATACTACGTCGTGTAGTAAGAGGATGCCAGATACCTCTAGATGTGTCCAGGGAATCATGAACTCAACTGTACAAGATGCAACTCATGGATGCCAGTTAACCACGTGCTGAAAGCATGCTACACACACACACACACACACACACACACACGTCAGCCAGTCAGAAACGAGGCAGCAATATACACCCAGAAATCAGGTGTACAAGTCAAAAAGAGTAGGAGATTCGAAAGAAGAGATTGGAGTCACAAGGAGTAGGAGACAAGCTGGAGAGAAAGAGATTAGCTATTATTCTGGCTGTCAGGTGGGTCAAGTCCCTCTGTCCATCATCACAAGTGCATGGGTAGGCAATGAACAATATCACTCACAACATAACCCCTTAAACCCCAAGTGTCTCTATCTCACCTTCACTTGCAATAAAATATAGATAGAGGGGGGGAATGAGACAGAGAAAGACCTACCTAAAGAGATAAAACCCACAAATACACAATCTCCACGCTATCGAACGCTTCACGACTCCTTGCATTGGTAGCAGCCCATACTGGTGACATAGGTGCCTCGGAAATCTACAACTACGGTTCCAACGTCCTAAGCTACGACTATTATCTACATCTGGCAGCAGCAGTAATCTACAGTAATCTATGATCTCAACACTGGTGACAACAGTTCTTTACATTATCCACACTATTGACACTGGTGACATCTATCTACCTAGATACCTACCCGCCTATCTAGCTATCGACATAGTCAAGATATCTAGTTTCTCTGCCCCCCATTTGTGAGAAGGAGGTGAAAGACGAAGTGAAATAAGATCAGGTTAATATATATTGGTGTGTGTGTGTGTGTGTGTGTGTGTGTGTGTGTGTGTGTGTGTGTGTGTGTGTGTGTGTGTGTGTGTGTGTGTGTGATCATTCCGTCTGTGTATTCTGTATGTACTACTCTTATTAGCTATATAAAATTAATGTATACATTTGAGTGTTATGGTGAGTTCTGCTTACACGAATATATACCACAATCATATGAAATGGACTAATGGTACAATGGAATGATAGAATGATGTAAACTTGACAGCTTTTGTATAGGCATATGGGAAAACATAAAAGAAGAGAGCGGGTAGTTGATAGCAGTCCTCCCGCTCCTGTCACGCCACAAGAGCGAGACCCAGGCCTGTATATTTAGGTAGGCTTGGGTGAGGACAAAGGGGAAGGCCACAGAACTCATGGCTGGAGCAGGTTGATTACTCCAGTCGAGAAATACTTTGAGGAGGAAGAGCCGTTGCACAAATGCCCCTATGTGGGTGGAGTTGGAGCGTAAGCGAGGCTTTGCCCAATGTGGCGTTTGCCCCTACATGATGATGATGAAGACCTCTGGGAGGTTTGGACTTAAACGTGTGCACACAAGGGAAAACTGCCACTCTAACTGATATATTCCTCCGCTAAACCAACATGTGTACAGGTATGGCCGTTCAGGAATTTAGAGAAGTAATTCGAATCCAAATTATTACACTACTCGACAAATTTCAAGATTTTATCTAGTTCAGAAATGAGGATGGGTGATTTGGGGTAAATTAATGGTGCTGATTACAAATATGTTTATATTTTTTTCTCTATCATGCACAGATTTTCTGAAATTTAGCCTTGAAATATTTGTTCCACTAGTTTAGATCTCAATATATTTGTATCACCTGGTTTCCCGGGAAATATTTTTTGGATGTAATAGGACTATGCAGAAACAAAATCAAGTGTATTACTCCGCCACTGTATGTAATTATCGCTGTGAACTGAGTTACTCATAGTACAGTTTTTGACGATTTCTTTTTGAGCTCTACATAGGTTTCCCGTGTCAGCATCCAACAATAGGCTGCCATTATACCAACGGCAGTTCTACCTTCGTGTCTTTGTTCCATTACCGCTATATCCTGGTGAAAACGTTCACCCTGCTCGTCATAACACTACCCAAGTTTTCAGAGAAATTACCAATATGCCGGGAATCGAACCCGGGACTCTTAGGTGAGAGCCAGGCAGCATACCACTACACCACGACCAGGTAAAAGTTAACTCTTCATGCCCACAGTGGGGGCGGAGGGACGTTGGTTACAAGATTGTGACAACGTGAGTTAACTTTTACCTGGTCGTGGTGTAGTGGTATGCTGCCTGGCTCTCACCTAAGAGTCCCGGGTTCGATTCCCGGCATATTCGTAATTTCTCTGATGATTTTTCCTGTGTAAAAAATACAGGTTCTCTCTTCACTACCCAAGTTTGTTGGAAAAAACAGAAATGTGAATGAAGAATATGGATTTTAAGGAATATGCAGCATCCAAGCTCAAGGTACGCAACTATGAGCTCTTCAACGAGTTCCAAGTAATTTCCACTGCGATAGCTACCAAGAAAACCAGCACAAAATTTTTTAAGAGACCTCCAAACCCTAAGTTCGTCTGCCTCAAGGGTCGCATCAAACCGACTGTCTTTCATCAGGCAAAGGATTTGTGGGCCAACAAAAATACCTTCCTTCAATTTGGCATCGCAAATCTTAGGGAAGACTTTCTTCAGGTGAGCAAAGGCTGCACCTGTCTTATCCAAGGCTTTGATGAAGTTTTCATACGGCCTCACTTGATGTGAAGAGGAGGAGGTATGATATCTTCCGCTTGGACGAGTGGTTCATTCCATACATTGTGTACACCGGCTTCGTAGGAACTTTGGGGGGGGCCACTCATGCTGGATACAATGCTGTTGCACATCATGGCTGTACCATAAACACAGGAAACAAAGGTATTTCGTGAAACTTCTTTTTAGTCCAAGCAGCATGGTTACCGCTTTAAAATTAATGCAGATTTTTCTTCGGATTTCGTCGTACCCAGCCAAAACAAGTAGCTTTTGCATCGATTTGTATGTTTCCTCCATTTCAGGAGCTAGAACAAGTGGTATACTGGCTAACATGTTGCCATTGTGGAGGAGAATGGCTTTCAGACATGATTTGCTGGGGTCAATAAAAAATTTCCATTGGTCAGGATCATGAATCCTTCTAAAGGCTTTGAACAGACCTGCAATACTGTTACAGTAGCATACTCCTCTGTTTGACTTAAAAAAAAAAATGCATTAAATTTTGTTGCTGCTTCCTGAAACTTGTTACCTTTGTGTTTGGATGCAACCAGGTCCATTCATGCAATTTCAAAGCGAGTAGTTCTAATTGTTGTTTTGATAAATTTAGGTCACGTATAAGATCGTTAAGGTTGCCTTGGGTGACCAGATGGGGTTACTTTGCCAGATGACTGACAT
Source organism: Coenobita brevimanus (assembly GCF_032717465.1). Taxonomy (NCBI): domain Eukaryota; kingdom Metazoa; phylum Arthropoda; class Malacostraca; order Decapoda; family Coenobitidae; genus Coenobita; species Coenobita brevimanus. Next base: position 14,185,188 of record NC_137041.1, read on the forward strand.
TCGATGTCAGAATCAGGGGCAGCTGCTCCAGATGCCTCTCCATCTTATTCCTCATCTGAAGTTTGGAATACATATTTATTTGTTGGTGGCCTTGGAATGGGTAGGTCCTCCGTGTGATCGACCAGTCTTATTGCCGACAGTAATTTTAGATAAACAATGCTGTTTTTTTTTTATTTTTAAAGAAAATCCCACAACTTTTGTCATGCAGAAGTAGCAACATTTTGTGTGGTCATCAGGTTCTCTACACACCATGGGAACTGCGGAAGGCATCCCTGTTTTTCTTCCTGCTAGCCATTTGTGAAAAATGTTGGAACAAGTCATGCAGCAAATATGGGACGCCTACCTTTTGTCTTAGTCGCCAATCTTAATGCCAAAATAATATACATAAGCTGTCTTTACAAGGGATATAATCTTCCGTCTCCTCTTCTTTGGAGTGAAACATCCACATATATAACAAAAAATATTAGGATCATTCAAACATCTTCGAGGCATTGTCAACCCGTAAATCTGAAATACGTTAAATTAAGCATAATGAATTTACATAGCCATACCTTAGACAGTGGATGTAAACAACTGGCAATGTATATGTTGGCTATTATATTATCTATCTGTCTATTGCCAGACGCCTTAATCCCATATGGGATGATCACAAACAAATCGCCTTCACGTCGCCCTGTCCCCCGCCATTTCACTGCCCTGCTCCCAACTCACACCCCATCCCTCCATCTCATCCTTGGCCTCCCCCTCCCTCTCTTCCCATCCACCTCACCCACATACACTCTCCTCGTCAGTCTCTCACTCTCCATCCTCTCTACATGGCCAATCCACCTCAGTGTGTTTCTCCTAATGCTTCCTATCACATCCACATCCACACCACAACGTTCTTTTACATCCTTTTTGTCAGTCTGTCTCTCCATTTGACTCCACAGGCTCCTCTTAAATAACTCATTTCCACTGCTCTCACTCTTGACTTGTGTCCCTCCAACAACGTCCAATCCTCACTTCCATACGTTAGAGTTGGTATCACTATACTGTCAAGTAGTAACTTTTTCACTTTCATGCTCACTTCCCTGTTTCTTGTCACTGCTTTCAAGGAACCAGCTACCTTACTTCCTTGTTTTACCCTTTCAAGCACTTCACCCTCCAAACTTCCATCCTTACTCATCACACTACTCAAGTACTTATACGTACTCACATTTTCCATTTCCTCATCATCCAACCTCACTGTACATTCACTGACTTCATTTCTCTCAAAGACCGTCACTTTGCTTTCCCCTACATTTACCTTTAGATTACTTTTCTTACACACTCTCCCAAATTCATCCACCAAGCCTTGCAGCTTCCCTTCGTCTTCACTTAACTACATAGTATCATCTGCAAACAACAGTACAGGGAGTTTCCAAACGCTGTCCTCTCTCACTAGGGCCCCTCCAACATCCACTGCCCTACCTTGTATCTCTTATATAACCCCATCCATGTACAGATTGAACAACCATGGAGACATGATACAGCCCTGTTTCAACCCAACCTTCAGATAGAAAAATTCACTCAGTTCACTGGCCAAACGCACTTCAGCCCTAGCACCCTCATACTGGATGGGGCAATAGGATGTGACGTATTTGTAACTCCTCCCATTTTTTACGGGTTGAACCAGTGACAGAAGGTCTGTGCTTTGTGGGAGTGGCTACCTCTGCAGTTTCTTGCGTTAGTGTTCTGTAAGCCACCATGTCGAACTGGTCGATGGAGCATCGTGTCTTTTTCCAATGCGTACATTTTTTTTAGTGTAAATCTGTTGTTGGAGTACAAAGATTCTTTAGTGCATTTTCAAGTTGTTCGACATGGTTTCATTCCATCAAGAAACACCATCTTGAAATGGACTGATATGTTTAATGCTACATGTAGTGTTAACGACCGATTTGTTGGCAGAAACCGTTCAGTTCGTACCCAAGAGAAACAGTAGAGAGAGTGAGACAGGCCGTGCAGGAGAGTCCACGACACTCTGTCAGGCAACAATATCTTGCTTTGAATATCTCCAGGAGAAGTTTATGCTGGATACTGCATTCTGACCTAAAGCTTCATCCTTACAAAATCCAGGTGGTGCAAACTCTGAAACCAACTGATAAGGCCAGTCACCTAGAATGTTTTAACAAGTTCCTGGACATTTTAAAGGATGATCCAACAGAAATGAAAAGACTGGTCATTGGTGAGGCACACTTTCACCTGGCGGGATATGTTAATAAGAAAAACTGCCGTTACTGGCCTGACAGTCAACCTGGGTGTGTGTGTGAAAGGCCATTCCATACTGCAAAGGTGACAGTTTGGTGTGGGGTGTCAAGTTTCAGCATCACTGGGCCGTACTTTTTTGAAGAAGGAAACCGCCTGTCTCACTCTCTCTCTATTGTTTCTCTTAGGTACGTACTGAACGGTTTCTGCCAACAAATCGGTCGTTAACACTACATGTAGCATTAAACATATCAGTCCATTTCAAGATGGTGTTTCTTGATGGAATGGAACCATGTCGTGCAACTTGAAAATGCACCAAAGATTCTTTGTATTCCAAAAACAGATTAATGCTAAAAAAAATGTACGCACTGGAAAAGACACGATGCTCCATCGACCAGTTCGACATGGTGGCTTACAGAACACTAACACAAGAAATAGCAGAGGTAGCCACTCCCACAAAGCACAGACCTTCTGCCACTGGTTCAACCTGTAAAAATGGGAGGAGCAGTGCCCTACCCTGTACATACTCTTCACAGCATTCAGCAACTTCCCATCTACTCCATATTTTCTTAATGCTTTCCACAATCCTTGTCTATCCACCCTGCCTTATGCTTTCTCCTAATCCATGAAGGACGTATACAACTTCTTTCCCTTCTCTAGAAACTTTTCCACTAAATATCTAGAAATGAATATCTGATCTACACAACCTCTTCCCTTCCTAAAGACTCCCTGTTCTTCTCCAACTTATTCCTCTGTTATTTCCCTAACTCTGTCATTAAGTATCCTACCATATACTTTTCCTATAACACTAAGAAGACAAATGCCCCTATGATTACCACCCACTTCTTTTTCCCCTTTCCCTTGTACAAGGGAATAATTATACCTGGGGGTAGGGGGGGTTTTGAAGAATACTCCCCCAGGTCGTAAAAGGCGACTAAAGGGGTTGGCGGAGGGTCAGTGCCCCTCCCCGGAAAACAGCTAACTAAAAAGACAAACAATAAGCCTCGGAGAAGGACTGACCAAAAGATGACGACCAAGGACAGGACAAAGGACATGGTAATCGGAATGTGGAATGTAAGGGGAGCGAATGATGAGGTGAAAGAGAGAGAGATTGTCCAGGTGCTTGATGGTGCGAAAGTTGATGTATGCGGAATAACTGAAACGAAATGGGAAGGTGAGAATGTGAGACAATGAGAGTATGGATGAGGTATATGTCCAGGAGTAGGTGAGAATGAGAGGGCAAAAGAAGGAGTATGTATAGTTGTGAGTAAAAGATGGAAGAAGAGCATAAGAGAGTATGGAACAGTTGGGTCAAGGATTGTGTGGGTAAGATTGAAAGTTGGAATACAAATGTGGGTGATAGTGTGCGTGTATGCGCCAACGCAAGATAGTGCAAGCAGAGTGAGAGAAGAGTTCTGGACAAATGTGGAAGTGTGCATGGAAAAGTTTGGAAGGAATGAGAGAGTGTTTTTGATCGGTGATATGAATGGTAAAGTAGGGAATGTGAAGGTGGATGGAATAAGTGGTGAGTGGGGTGTGCCTGCTGAGATAGATGAGAATGGCAGTGCATTAGTGGACATTTGTGGGGGGGAGGGGGTTGGTGATAGCCAATACACTCTTCAGGCACAAAGTGATCCACAGGTATACATGGCGAGTAGTGAGAAGGGTGGGTGGTGAACTGAATGAAAGGAAGGCAATGATTATTTGTGTGTGGATGAATGGATGCAAAAACGTGTAATGGATGCAAGAGCTTTTAGAGGTTGGGGGAGTGGACTTTCTGACCACTACTTGGTGGTGGCCAGAATCAAGGTCCAATTAGGATAGAGAAATAGAAGAAGGGAAGGATAGGAAGAAGGAGTATTTTTAAGGAGAGTGGAAAGGTTACAAGAGGATGAGAAAAAGGCAGAGTATAAGAGAGAAGTGGAGGTACGATTGGGAAAATATGAATTGGAGCAGATGGGGACGTGGAAGGTGTGTGCAGGATATTTACAGAAGAAAAATGTGCAGCATGTGATGTGGTGTGTGGGATGAAGAGAAGACGGAGGGGTGTGCAAGGAACAGTGTGGTGGAATGAAGAGATGAGACAGGCTGTGGCACAAAAGAAGAAAGCATACAATGAATGGATGAGAAACAGGGGCATGGAAGAAGTTGGGAGGCAGAAGAGAGAGTTATATGTAGAAAGAAAGAGAGAGGTGAAAAGATTAGTAAGAATAAGAAGAGAGCAGATGAGGAATTTGGAAGGAACTTGAGTGTAAAGTGGAGGGACTGTGAAAAAATGTTCTGGAAAGAGGTGAAAAAGGTAAGACAGGGTGGAAGTGAAGTTAGCAGGGGAGTGAAAGATAAAAATGGTAGATTAGTAGTGGAGAAGGGAGAAAAAGTGAGCAGATGGAGAGAACACTTTAAGGAATTGTTGAACATAAAGGATGGAAGTAACGTGAGTATAAGTGGTTGGGGAATGGCTGGGAGAAGGAGGGAGGTGAGAAGACAGGAAGAAATCAGTAAGATAGAAGTTGTGGAGGCAATGAAGAAAGTTAAATTGGGGAAAGCCCCAGGAATTAATGGAGTGTGTGGTGAAATGCTGAAGTGTGGGGGAGAGATAGTAGTAGAATGGGTGTGGAAAATGTGCAGATTGGCCTGGGAGGAAGGTAGAGTCCCGGAGGATTGGAAGTCAAGTATAACTATTCCCTTGTACATAGGAAAAAGGGAAAAAGAAGTGTGTGGTAATCATAGGGGCATCTGTCTTCTTAGTATAATAGGAAAAGTGTATGGTAGGATACTTATTGACAGAGTTAGAGAATGAACAGAGTTAATTAGTTGGAGAAGAACAGGGAGGCTTTAGGAATGGAAGAGGTTTTGTAGATTAGATATTCATTCTTAGATCTTTAGTGGAAAAGTTACTAGAGAAGAGAAAGAAGTTGTATACGGCTTTCATGGATTTGGAGAAAGCATATGACAGGCTGGACAGACAAAGACTGTGGAAAGTATAAGAAAATATGGAGTAGATGGGAAGTTGTTGAATGCTGTGAAGAGTATGTATGATGGTGCTAAGGCTGCAGTGCGTGTCGATGGTGAACTGAGTGAATTTTTCTTTTTGAAGGTTGGGTTGAAACAGGGATGTGTCATGTCTCCATGGTTGTTCAATCTGTACATGGATGGGGTAATAAAAGAGGTACAAGGTAGGATAGTGGATATTGGAGTGGCCCTGGTGAGAGAGAATAGTGTTTGGAAACTCCCTGTACTGTTGTTTGCAGATGATACTGTGTTGTTGAGTGAAGACGGAGAGCTGCAAGGCTTGGTGGATGAGTTTGGGAATATGTGTATGAAACGGAATCTAAAGGTGAATGTAGGGAAGAGTGAAGTGATGGTCTTTGAGAGAGGTGAAGTCAGTGAATATACAGCGGGGTTGGATAGTGAGGAATTGGAAAATGTGAGTACGTTTAAGTACTTGGGTAGTGGAGGTTTGGAGGGTGAAGTGCTTGAAAGGGTACAGCAGGGAAGAAAGGTTGCTGGTTCCTTGAAAGCAGTTATAAGAAACAGGGAAGTGAGCATGGAAGTGAAAAAGTTACTACATGACAGTATTGTGATACCAACTCTAACGTATGGAAGTGAAGCTTGGACGTTGCTGGAAGGACACAAATCAAAAGTGAGAGCAGTGGAAATGAGTTATTTAAGGGGAGCCTGTGGAGTCACATGGAGAGACAGGCTGACAAATGAGGATATAAAGGAGCGTTGTGGTGTGGATGTGGATATGATAGGAAACGTTAGGAGGAATACATGAGGTGGTTTGGCCATGTGGAGAGGATGGAGGGTGAAAGACTGATGAAGAGAGTGCATGTGAGTGAGGTGGAGGGGGGATGAGGGAGAGGGAGGCCGAGGATGAGATGGAGGGATGGGGTGGAGAGGTATGTGAGAGAGGGGTGTGTGAGTTGGTAGCAGGGCAGTGAAATGGCTGGGGACAGGGCGACGTGGAGGCGATTTGTTTGTAGCCACCCCGAACGGGATTGAGGCGTCTTGGAATAGATAGATAGATAGACTTCCAATCCTCCGGGACTCTACCTTCCTCCCAGGCCAATCTGCACATCTTCCACATCCATTCTACTACTATCTCTACCCCATGCTTTAGCATTTCACCACACACTCCATCAATTCCTGGGGCTTTTCCCATTTTGACTTTCTTCATTGCTTCCAGAACGTCCATCCTACTGATTCCTTCCTGTCTTCTCACCTCCTTCCTTCTCCCAGCCATTCCCCAGCCACTTATACTCGCATTACTTTCATTGTCTATGTTCAACAATTCCTTAAAGTGTTCTCTCTGTCTGCTCACTTCTTTTTTCTCCACTAGTAATCTACCATTTTTATTTTCCCCTACAAACTTCACTGCCACCCGGTCTTACTCTCTTTACCTCTTTCCAGTACATTTTCTTGCAGTCCCTCCACTTTACACTCAAATCCCTTCCAAATTCTTCATCCACTCACTTCTTACTCTCACTTACTAATCTGTTCACCTTGCTTTTCCTTTCTACATATAACTCTCTTCCATCTCTCAACTTCTTCCTGGCCCCTATTTCTCATCCATTCATTATATGCTTTCTTCTTTTGTGCCACAGCCTGTCCACCATGTTGTTCCTTGCACCCCCTTTCGTCTTCTCTTCACCCCACACATCACCGCACATGCTGCACATATTTCTTCTGTGAATATCTTGCACACACCTTCCACGTCCCCCATCTGTTCCAATTCATATCTACCCAATCGTTCCTCCACCTCTCTCTCTTATATTCTGCCTTTATCTCATCCTCTTGTAACCTTTCCAGTCTCCTTGCAACAACTCCTTCCTCCCGTCCTTCCCTTCTTCTAGTTCTCCATTTTACTTGGACCTTGACTCTGACCACCACTTGAGTCCCCTCCCCAATCCTCTATATGCTCTTGCATCCATTACACATCTTTGCATCATTTTATCCTCACACACATAATCAATCATTGCCTTCCTTTCATTCAGTTCACCCCCCCATCCTTCTCATCACTTGCCACGTATACCTGTGGATCATTTTGTGCCTGTAGAGGGTATTGGCTATCACCAACCCCCTCCCAGCACAAATGTCCACTAAAGCACTGCCATTCTTACCTATCTCAGCAGGCACACCCCACTCACCAACTACTCCATCCACCTTCACATTCCCCACTTTACCATTCATATCACCGATCAAAAACACTATCAATCCTTTCACACATTTCCATGCACATCCACATAATTTTGTCCACAACTCTTCTCTTACTCTGCTTCACGATCTTACGTTGGCGCATACACGCACACAATCCCACATTTGTAGTCCAATTTTCATCTTACCCACACAATCCTTGAGCCAACTGATCCAACTCTCTCTTATATTCTCCTTCCATCTGTTACACACAACAATACACTCCTTCTTTTTCCCTCTCATGCTCACCTGCTCTTGCACATATACCCCATCCATGTTCCCATTCTCTCACACTCTCTTCTTTCCATTTAGTTTCAGTTAATCTATATACATCCACTTTTGCACCCTCAAGCACCTGACAATCTCTTCCTCTTTCACCTCATCATTCGCACCCCTTATATTCCACGTCGCCATCCGTATCATGTCCTTTGTTCGGTCCTTAGTCGTCATCTTTTGGTTAGTTCTGGTCCGAGGCTTCTTGTTCGTATTTTTAGTTAGCTGTTTTCCCGGGGAGGGGTACTAACCCTCCGCCAACCCACTTGTTGTCACGTAGGAAACACGTGTCGGTTGGTTATAAAGTTACCATATAAAATATATATGGAGAATACGAATAAAGTGGTGAAAAGAATGACCACTGTACTATAGGGATGCGTGTGAGGATAGTGAGTTCAGAAAAACTGTACGTGCTAGAGCACAATGAACATCATATATGAAACCAACGCCAATACCGGGTATTATTGCCCTGGGATACTCATTTTTTTTTCTCTGAACTGAAATTCTTGTCGAATAGTGTTATCAATGCTTTTTCCGGGAATATGTAGACGGCAGGATACATATGCTTCTATGGTACTTCAGCGAGGGAGAACAGCCATCGTATTCTCGTTGGCTTAGGAGACTTTCCCTTACTTCTTCCTTATCAGTTTATTTCAAAATGTCACGTTAATAATCTCCTCTGTGTGATTTATATATATTTTTATTGTGTTAAAACACGTTTGAATGATCATAAACTATAATTCTAGGATGTAACATTCATGATAAATCGCAAGGACAGAGCTACAAGAAAGCGTGCTAAGTTTGCGAGAATACGGGCACAGGTGTCCATAGTGTGTACCTGCTGACAGTCAATGGACAGGTGTTGCTGAATCGCTGTGGCGAATTCAGTAATAAGGTTATGGTCATGTGTGAGTGTGTGCGTGGGGGTGGGGTGACTGGGAGATTAACACATTGAATCAAATGGCGTGAAATATTCTTATATTCCACTTAATAAAGAGGCTCTTATTGAAAGTGATACTTAAGACTTTATCCCAGCCGGAACGAAACTTTGTCCAAAATGAAAGGAAACTTAGTAAGAGTCGTGTTATGCGAATAGAAGAAACGTCCTGAAAAGTGATTTGTATACAGGCAGACTGTAAAATCGGTGATTTCTTGAAATGACCAAGTCATTTCGTAAAATGAGTGCAAAATATGATGGATTAATTTAGGTGAGGCTAATTTAGGTTGCAGTTAGGTTACGCTGGGATAATCTAGGTTACGTTTAGGTTAGGTTAGGCCAGGTTATGTTAGTTTAGATAAGGTTAGGTTCATTTAAATGAAAATTATGTTAAGCGTTCATATAGATTAACGTAACCTAACAACCTTGACAGAGATTATCCCACCCTAACCTAATTGCAGTCGGAAGTAAGCTAACTTCAATTAACCGATCCCAATTTATATATATACCTACTTCACGAATTGATTGATTTCACAGTCTGCCTTTAAATTAATAGAGAGAGAGAGAGAGAGAGAGAGAGAGAGAGAGAGAGAGAGAGAGAGAGAGAGAGAGAGAGAGAGAGAGAGAGAGAGAGAGAGAGAGAGAGAGATGTATATATACACACCATTTTTCACCACAATTCGACATCTGTTCAACTGAATCCGACATACTACCAATTTTGACAGCCCATCTCCATTCTGATATTGTTCACCACGCTTAGACATGGAGCATAACGTCGATAAAGGGCGTTCGATTTCTGCAAAATGCAGCGTTTGTAGACATGGGTGATTCTGACAGAGACACGATACAATGAAAGTTAGGCACCAGGAATTAAATACAGACAGGTTGCAACGAATTTTAGACTAACCTCAATCAAATTAGTAAACGGTAGGATATCATTCTTTATACATTTGGTGATTTATTGCTTTATTCTTGTGCTGGAGGCCAACGCTGTCCTTTCACACACATTAAGTTCATAACTTGTGACCATGTTCTAAGGCTGCCCCAGTTGCACGTATTAGAAACGTGAACACCCAGACGTGACCGCGCATGAAGCCCTTGTATTGTCCTTGTTTCTAACGACCGCAACTGTTCATACCTGAACATACAATACAGTTAAAAACAGTCAGCAGCGAATGTCTCCAGTAGTTCAGTGTGCGTGTGAGTGTGCGTGTGCACACTGGCGCCACCGCTTGGTGCGCCAGGTCCTCCAGGATGGTGCTGCTCCAAGTGTCAGGCCCCGGTGTCCTGCTGCCAGCACCACCGCGCGGTTGTCTAGCTGCCCCTAAATTTGCCAGACACGGGCATGATTATGATTAATCAAATCATTGCATTGCTTACGTAATAAACCATAATTTTGTTAACTAATAGAATCAACCATATCGTATAAGTTAAAATATAGCCATATTAATTATTGTAATCATTGATTTCATTCTGATTTTGCTTTTTCAAAATTTTATTGTAACGCTTATGTATTATTACGTAAGTTTCGCCTTGTTACGGAAGATAATTATGTTTCCCCTTGATACTGTACAGCCACACAAATGTTCCAGCATGCTTGGCAGGCTATGTCCGAGCGTCTGCCTCATTTCACGTTCTCAGTGAGATTGAGAAACGGCGAGTGCGGCGCCAGCATGCGCACCTGGTGTCGTGGGTCGTCCATCTCTGCACCATGGTGCGCTGGCGCGTTGTCCATAATAATGACCACTGGTTCGTTGCCCAGGATGACCCTCAGGTTGGTGAGGAACAAGCGGAACATCTCCACATTAACGCCTCTCCATACTACCTCGTCGTACACAACTCCCACCTGGTCGCTGATTGCCATAATTACGGTCATTCTCCGACCAAGCTGGCCACACACTACTTGAGCGGCGCAGTGGACCACCTCCGCCCATCCTCGCATATGGCTGATGTGGAAATTCAGGCTGGTCTCATCCACCTAAACCCGGTGCTGAGCCATGCCACCATTGACCATCCACGACGCATATCTAGCGGCAATACACAGACATGTTAATCAATACAAACAATAGCAGATTCACATTTTTTCGTTACAGCCGAGAGGGAGAATGGCAAAATTGCATTAACAGTTTTATGAGTGTGTTAATCATTAGGCTGTCATATGTACAGTACATATCACGACCAGTTACCCTTTGAGGGATGAAGGTAAAAATTTTTTGCATGTGTAATAATATATATTTAATTAATAGCATCCATGGGAGGAAGAGCTCAGGGCATTTCAGCTTCTGCCCCTCTGTCCTGCTTAAACTGATAATTGACTTGTAATTATGATAAGCCCATCTCAATTTTGACAAAGATAACCACACTTTGACACAAGGCATTTCATCGACAATGGGCATTAAATGTCTCCTTACTGCAACATATCGACACGAGTGATTTGGACTTGGGCACGATATAACGGGGATAGGCAAGGGACATTCAATACAGCCACTTTGCATTAACCTCATTAAATTATGTTGACGGAAAAAAATACTTATACACGACTGGTTATGATTCATTGCCTCAAGCATGCCCTGGAGGCAAATGCTGCAGTTTCACATGCTTTTGATCGTGTGTGGAGTTATCCTGTTTCCTATGGCTAGGACTGCTGCAACTGACTATATTACTCGTAAATGCACTTCTGTCGAAACAAAAGTCCACACAGTTTCGCGTGATTATAAAGTTTGTATGAAACAGTAGCATGTGGCTCCAGTGTATGTTTCAAGCAATGGGTCATAACAAGTCGTCAACGAAATTGTATGACTTGTCAAAATAATGTGCAAAGTGTCTGTATTTAATGGCCATTCACTAACTCCAATGTACCGTGTCCAAGTCTAAAGTATATTCACTGCACAGGTGGCTGTGCATTGTCAATGTGAAAAAATGACATAGAAAGCCAGCGCAACAGGTGTTTGCTTTTTTTTTTTTAATGTGAAAGCATAATTCCCACCAGCTAAATCCATTTCCCTTTGTCTATATTTATTGTGAAATGAGTAAATTGCCTGTGACTTTCAGTGATTTGAAAGCCCGTTGTTGAAAGTCACTGCCCTTGTCGAGGCCCATGGCAACCAATCGAAAATGAACATGTGGAAGCCCTATGTGGTGAGAAAGTCTAAATGTACAGAGTTTGTCAAAATGGCAATGCAGATTACAAGATAAATGCACTATGTTGAAATAAAATAAAGCTTGAGATTCCCTGTGAAAATAGCATATCATAAATGATACAGATTTGCATGCATTTCTACCTGTGTCTCAGTTTCTTCGTTGCAGGAGTGTTACGGTCCACCGGGATGCTTTAGAGTCTTCTTGAGCGAGCTGAGAGACCCATGCAGCGCTCAGCTGATGGTCACTGTTGAAACTTGTGGTTTGTCGGGCCAGGCCTTCCGCACCGTGTCATTAAGCAGCTGCAGGGTGATTCTTGGCTCAGACTCTATCAGCATTATGTAAAAGTCCAGCATCTCGTTATCTACCTTCCGAAGACGGTTGCCACCTCGCGGCCGGACGGTGCTTTCACCAGTACAAATCCATTTGGCCGCCTCTGACCAGGCTGTCGTGCATCTAACGCCCAGCTGCTGGGCTATAGAGACGTAATCTCTCCCCTTGCGTCAGGCGGCAATGATCCACTGGCGGTCCTCGTCGCACACTGCATGATTCCTACGTGGCATCTCGATGCTTACTGACAAAACACTGGTGCTGGCCTCAACGATGTTGATTTCGGAGCGGGAAACCTTCACTAACACTATCAATTAGCACTGACAAATAAGTCATTTTTCATAGTGAAACGACACTGCCTCATAAAGTTTCGTTGTTTATCATATATATTTGACAAAAATCCACTGGATATCGTATATTTGCACACAAAAAAAGCATTGTGTATTTCATATGTGAAATAAGAATGATGAAATTATTTAGACACAATGTGATTAAGACAAATCCCACCAACTTTGTAATTTCGAAACATGACCTAGACAAAGTGAAGCCAGAATCGGCAAACACCTTTAGTAATCGGCAGTTCGAACCCATGATATTACAGTAATAATTTATCTTTATTCATTTGCAAACTGATATTACACCACATTCGAAAATATTATGTGTATATTATAATTATTTGTATGTTAATAGTAGGCCAAGTACATCATTACCCCAAGACATCTTATATATATGTTTGATACAGTGACGTATAACCTTAAAAAAAAAAAAGTAGATTCGTGCTGCCAAATGGTATATTCACTGCCCAGATGGCAGTACTGAGCAGCGGAGCTGGCCGAGATCATTTACATTGCAACGCTGATAAGAAAAATCAGAGTACGTACTCTACACCAGCGCAACAGGTGGGATCTTGATTTTGTACATATAGAAACAACTTTAATACATTGGTAATAAATGTCTGCATTTTTGAGGTTGGTTGAAATGCTAATGCAGCTGACGACGTGAGGTGCAATATCCCAATATCTATTGAATAACTGGGGATTTGAGTTGAAAAAAGGTGTATAAACATATATCTATGTATAACTCTGTCTGTCTGTCTGTCTGTCTGTCTCTCTCTCTCTGTCTCTCTCTCTCTCTCTCTCTCTCTCTCTCTCTCTCAACATATATCATGGCTGACATTAAAATTTCTTCAGCTGATGTTTTTTCTGCCATCACAGGCCTCAATACTAACAAGGCATATGGGCATGATGGAGTCCCTCCTGTTGTCCTCAAGAACTGTGCTTCTGTGCTTACACCCTGCCTAAGTAAACTCTACCGCCTTTGTCTGTCAACTTGTACCTTTCCTTCTTCCTGGAAATTTGCTCTCATTCAGCCAGTCCCAAAGAAGGGTGACCATGCCGAATCCTCTAAACTATCGTCCAATTGCTTTAACATCTTGTGTCTCAAAAGTTTTCGAGTCAATTTTTAACAGAAAAAATTTGACGCATTTTTCCCATCACAACCTTCTTTCTGATTATCAGTATGGGTTCTGTCAGGGATGCTCCACTGGCGATCTTCTCACTTACCTTTCAGACTCCTGGTCATCCTCCTTTCGGCACTTTGGCGAAAGCCTTGCCATTGGTCTTAACATCTCGAAGGCTTTCGATCGAGTCTGGCATAAATTTTTAATTTTCAAACTGCCGTCTGTCGGTTTCTATCCTTCTATCTGTGCCTTCATCTATAGCTTCCCTTCTGGTTGTTCCATAGCCGCTGTTGTATACCGCCATCGTTCTTCTAGATAAATCAACAGTGGTGTTCCTTAGGGCTCTGTCCTATCACCAACTCTCTTCCTTTTTTTCATCAATGACCTTCTAGGCTGCACATCTAACCCCATCCACTCGTACGCTGATGATTCCACCCTTTACCTTTCCATTCTGTTCCTGCAACGTCCATCTAAGCAGTTACTTCAACAAACAAGGAATGAGGCTATGGCAAACCTAATGTCTGACTTGGCATGTATCTCTGACTGGGGTAAAAATAATCTTCTTGTTTTTAATCCATCAAAAACTCAGTTCTTACACGTATCAACCAGATACAATCTTTCACAGGAGTACCCACTAATGTTTAATAATATACAGCTCAATCTTGCATCATCATTGAACATGTTTGGGGTTTCATTCACTTGGGACTTATCTTAGAAAGATCATATTGAATTTCTTGTAAAATCTGCTTCCAAGAGATTAGGTGTGCTAAGCCGAATCCATACCTTCTTTACCCCTGCACAGCTATTGACTTTATACACGGGTTTTATTCGCCCCTGTGTAGAGTACAACTCTCATGTGTGGGGAGGCTCCCCACATACAGCTCTTCTCAATAGGGTGGAGTCAAAGGCTTTTCATCTCATCAACACTCCTCCTCTTACTGGCTCCCTTCAACCTCTGTCTCTACGCTGCACTGTTGCATTTTATCTCTTTTCTATCGCTACTTCAATGGTCGCTGCTCCTCTACGACGGGCGCGTAGCACCTGTGTAGCAACAAACTCTCATCCCTTTTCTGTCCAACTCTTTAATGCAAGAGTTATCCGTTACTCCCAGTCCTTCATTTATGCAACAGGTCAACTCTGGAACTGTCTCCCTCTGTCTGTATGTCCTACTTGCTATGATCTCCAGTCTTTCAAACGCAGTGTGTCCAGGCATCTCGAAATGAACGGATCTTGAATTTGGCTTTCTTTTGTATCGTTTTTTTTTTTTCTTGAAAGGAAAGGTTTGTGGGCCCCTGACCTTTGGTTCCTTCTTTCTTGCATGAATATACAAACTTATATGTATATATAAATATATATATATATATATATATATATATATATATATATATATATATATATATATATATATATATATCCAGGGTCAGGATCCCACTGTTACCTGGCACGTCCCCGGGTGGTGGATAGGGGAAGGCCTTGTAGATATACAAGGTACCGTCATAGATGGCTCGGACCATGGCACACAATGTAGATACATAGGGCTCCACCGAATGTGTTGAATAAGGTAGCACAAAAATTACATCTTACCAGAAACTATGTGGCAGGGATGTGAGATTATTTGCCACAGCTCTCAAATAAACATGGGTTCTATTGCAAATTATTTGACAGGCGTTCCTGTTTGATCATCGTCTACTTAAGGTCCAACAGCACTACCTCCTGTGGTTACGGGCAGTGTGCCACCGAAAGTGAGTAGGCAGCGTGTTAACAAGTTAGAAACTGGGATAAACTGAAATCCATGAATATCTATGCATAGAATTTAAGAAGCCTCGCGGAAGATTACAAACTTGATAATTACAGGTCTGGAAAACCTTAGTTGAGATATTGTAGGTTTGAGTGAGACCCACAGAAAAGAAGAAAAAGTAATTCAGCTCAAAGACAGCAACCACCTATTTTACTACAGAGGATGACAAAATGAAAGAGTTAGTGGTGTAGGATTTCTAATTAACCGAAACCTTGCAGACACCATTGTTAAATTCAGCAGTGCATCTGACAAAGCACATATGTACGTGTGCATGAAATTGTGTATGTTCATATGCATGGATGTGTGTGTGTATATATATATATATATATATATATATATATATATATATATATATATATATATATATATATATATATTTTTTTTTTTTTTTTTGCCTTAATGACCAGGGGCTCCGGTCCCAATGGTCAATAGGCAAAAAAAAAAAAAAAAAAAAAAAAAAAAAGACAAAGCACCATTGATTGTAAGCAGACTATGCAATAATATACCCTGAAAGTAATGCAACTTTTCAAAGCTAAGATGAAGAAATAGAAACATACTATGATGACATGTCCCAGATTATGGAAGAAGAAAAGACCACATACTATACTCATGAGAGACCAGTGCAAACGTTGGGAAATCAAAAATAAAAATGAAGAAACATGTATGGGAAAATTTGGAGTGGGAGAAAGGAATGAAAGAGGAGAAATGGGGGTAAATTTTACTGAAATGTATAACATTAGAATACTGAACACATTCACAAAAGAACAGGGAGAAAGTGGACCTGGAGAAGCCCAAATGGAGAAAGAATGAAATCGACTTCATTACAGCAGATAAGAATAACACGATCACAAATGTTACAGTTATCAACAAAGTAAATATAGGAAGTGACCATAGAATAGTGGGCTGCACGGCCAGATACAATTTCAAAAGTGCAAGAAAGAAGATGATTGAAGATAAAAAGATATGCCCAATAAAAGTAAACGGGAACAAAGCAGTCTTTCGGTTGGAAATAAGGAACAGATTTCAGGCTCTAAGTAATGCTGAATGTGACATTGATGAACTGAATGACAGACTAACAAAAGTGCTAAGAGAATCAGCAGAGGTAGTAGGAAAACCTAACACAACCAAAGCCAAGAAGTATTCAGAAAAGACACTCGAGCTTACGAAAAAAAAAAAAAAAGGAAATGAAAGTGAAAACAAAGTCAGATGGAACAGAGCGAGCCGAATTAAATAAGCCCTAATGAATGAGGGTGAGATTTGGAAGCTTCCGGTGTTGCTGTTTGCTGATGATACAGTATTGTTGAGTGAAGATGAATGGGAGTTGCAAGGTTTGGTGAATGAATTTGGGACAGTGTGTAGGAGGAGGAAGCTGAAAGTTAATGTAAACAAAAGTAAAGTTATGGTGTTTGAGAGGAATGAAGTCACAGAGTGTGCAGTGAGGTTGGATTGGGAGGATATGGAGAATGTGAGTGCATTCAAGTACTTGGGTAGTGTGATGAGTAAGGATGGAACTTTGGGGGATGAAGTACGTGAAAGGGTACAGCAGGGAAGAAAGGTTGTTGGTACACTGAAAGCAGTGATGAGAAATAGGGAGGTGAGTATGGAAGTTAAGAAGTCACTGCATGATGGTATTGTGATCCCTACCCTGACGTATGGAAGCGAGGCGTGGACCTTGCAAGAGGGGAACAAGTCAAGAGTGAGAGCAGTGGAAATGAGTTACTTGAGAGGAGCATGTGGAGTGACGTGGAGGGACAGGTTGACGAATGAAGAAGTGAAGGAACGTTGTGGGGTAGATGTGGATGTGGTTGAAAAGATTAGGAGAAATACACTGAGGTGGTTTGGACATGTGGAGAGAATGGAGAGTGAAAGACTGACTAAGAGGATGTATGTAGGTGAGGTGGAGGGAGGGAGAGGGAGAGGTAGACCGAGGATGAGGTGGAGGGATGGAGTTGAGAGGTATATGAGGGAAGGGGGAGTGAGTTGGGGGGAGGGGAGTCAAATGGTGGGTGACAGAGTGACTTGGAGGCGTTTTGTCTGCGGCCACCCTTTGCGGGATTAGGGCGTCGGGATATAGATAGATAGATAGATAGATCAACAAGAGACAAAGAGAAGAAAAAAAGAATGAGAAACATGGATCAGATCATAGAAACCATCATAAAAAGAAAAAGTCTGAAACAGGTCCGAAGTAAAATGGCACTATGAAAGCAACAAATTACATCACTGAGAGACAAAAACGATGAAGTTTTTATATGCTGAATAACACGGTGAAGAGAGTTGAAGAATTTTACAAAGAACTGTATGCGTAAAATACCAATAGCTAACTTTTCAGTTGACACAAGTGAAATACCTGAGGTAACACCAGACGAAGTAAATATTCCTTTTAAAAATATGAAAAGAGGTAAGGCTCCGGGAGAAGATGGAATAGTAGCAGATTTACTGTTGGATGGAGGAATTGAAGTACAAAATAGGCATGCTCCACTATTTACTCAATGTATAGAAAAAGAAGAAAATTCCCACATGGTGTAATGCAAAAGTTATTTTACTTTCCAAAAAAAGGTGACTCAAAAGATCTTAGTAACTATCGACCCATTAGGTTATTATCAGTCATTTACAAACTCTTCACTAAAGTCCTTACGAACAGTTTGGAGGAAAACCAACCTGTGAATAGGCAGGATTCCTATGCGGGCATTCGACTACTGATCATCTACACTCAATAAATCAGCTAATTCAGAAAACTTCAGAATATAATAAACCACTGCGCTTAGTTTTGTTGACTACGAAAAGGCTTTCGACTCAGTGGAGCACATAGCAATTATAAACTGATTGCGAGAATAAGGAGTAAATGAGGACACTGTAAAACTGTTCAAAAACATATACAAAGAGGGAACTGCTACAGTTAAATAATTACATAAAGACTTGGAAAAAATTAAGACTGGGAAGGCCGTGAAACGGGGAGATTCAGTTTCACCAAAATTATTTACAGCATGCCTAGAAAGTATTTTCTGAAAGCTAGACTGGGAACACAAAGGTGTGAACATAGTTGGAGAAAAGCTAAACTATTTAAGATTTGCAGATGACATTGTCCTAATCTCAGAAGCAACAGAGACTCTGCAAGAAATGTTAAGTGACCTGAACAGAGAAGGTTGCAAAGTAGGGCTAAAGATAAATCGGAGTAAAACTAAAGTAAGGCCTAATCCACAACACCAATGACCATCATCAGAATAAGCGAAGAAATTCCTGAAGTAGTCAAGGAACGCAATCACTTGGAGACAAACACCAAAATTAGTCAAAGATCATGATAACAAAATAAAAAGACGCATTACAATGGGATGGAAAGCTTTCGGTAAATATCGAGACATTATGAAAAGTAGCTTGCCAGTTTGTATGAAACGAAAAGTATATAACGAATGTATAATTCCAGCTATAACGTATAGGTGTGAGACCTGGAAACTGACAGAATCAACGGAAAATAAATTAATCCGTGCTCAGAGAGCAATGGAAAGGTCAATATTGGGAATATCTTTAAGAGATAGGAAAAGATCAACTTCGGTGAGAGCGCAAACTCACGTCAAAGATATTATAGAAGTTATAAATGAACAGAAATGGAGGTGGGCAGGCCAAGTACCAAGAAAAAAAGATAACCGATGGAGCAAGAGGCTGACTGACTGGACACCAAGAGATTGTAAACGAAGCAGAAAATGGCCAGACAGGAGGTGGAGAGATGAGATACAGAAATTTGTAGGGAAAACGTGGCAAAGATTGGTTCAGTCAAGGAATTCGTGGAAAAGGTTGGGGGAGGCCTTTGTTTAGCAGTGGACTTGTAATGGCTGCTGCTGATGATGATATTATATATATATATATATATATATATATATATATATATATCTATATCTATATCTATATATCTATATATATATATATATATTTATGTGTGTGTGTGTGTACATGGGAGAACGAGGGCTCGCGACCCGCCATGGTAATAAACTTTGTGAGCATTTTTCTGGTAACATACTCCTTTGGCAGACACAAAGGGTGCTGTGGCTGAACTAGTGTCGCATACTATAAAGTATGCTTGCACCCAGTCGGCTTGCGCGGGCCGATTACACTTGGTTCACCGACTACACACACATCCAAAGCCACTACAACACTACAATTACACTTACAAGCACTTCTCACCCTACATACAATCTGTACTAGACAGCCTAAGCCACTTGGTGGAGATACATTGGCTGTTTCGTCCCGATTTCGATCGGGATAGGCCGATCCTGCAGTGGATAGTCAAACGGGTGATGATGATGATGATGTGTGTGTGTGTGGGGGGGGTGTTTACCTAGTGACAGCAAGAGTATTTTTACTTAGGTAGGTATTACGAATGGCGATATTCTTGCTGCCTTCCTTCAGGGATAAATTAATATTTTCCTAGAGATCAGGAAACCATATAAATTATCACTCATTATAGAGTCACCGGCAGGTACCACTACACACAGTGAGTGACACGACAAGGCTGAGTGAGGATATTTCTAGGAAGAGAAGTGAGTCATATCGAAGCAAGTGTTCAAAGGCAGAGTGTGAGGTGTACAGGGTGAAGGCTTAGCGAGGAGAGAGAGGTCGGGATTGGGGAGAGGGATAGGGGAAGGGGTAGGGGACTGGAGTGAGAGGACAGGAGAGAGGTTGGGGTTAGGAGGAAGAGGTGGGAGGAGGGAGAGTTAGGGGACAACGGAAGGGATAGAGGACGGGGTGTGGGGAGAGAGGATAGGTGTACTAATGTGAAAAAAACAGGGAGGGGACTAGGGTGTGGGAGCAGAGGGAGGAGAACGGGGGTAATGGTGCTTAAATAGCCAGTGGCACAGGTGTTGGTATCAGTGCTGAGGGACAGGATGAAGGCCCAGCTGGCTGTGTGTTTGCTGGTGCTGGCTTTATTCACTACATCAGCACTCGTCCGCTCTCAGGTAAACCCGAAGCCTATTTTCTATATCTTTGCCTACTCCCAGGTAAACTCATAGTTTCTACACCTCTGCCAACTTTCAGGTAAATTCATATCTTATCTACTTTGCCTACTCATAGGTAAACTTTATCTTGTACACCTTTGCCTACTCTCCGGCAAATTCATAACAGATATATCCCCTCACAGCTAAATTTGTAACACCTTTATCTACTTCTAGGTAATTTCATGAATTCCACAATTTTGCTAAATCGAATCTAAATTCATAAACACTTTTCTAACATCAGATAATTTTATTAATGTCTTTATTTTTAGAATTCTTTATTGGAGAATTTGCTTCAGATCTTTTTATAACGGCTTCATGAGCAACCTTGGGAAATGAAGGGTATGAAAGCACAGCATCAACCGCTGTATTCTAACCAAAAACATTTATGGCTACGGCCAAAATCTTCCCTTTAAATTATAGCCATCGAGATTGTAAGGGTAAGGAAATACCGATGCGGATAAGATTACATATTTTAAAACTCGTATATTCCCCTTTGAAAGCATTCTTCTAATAAACACCTTTAAGTACAAAGAATGCTACTGTCTTCGTTAATGTTATGCTGCTAACCTGAAATTCAATTGATATTTATCTGTTGCTTGACTTTTAACTGTCTCATGGTTGCATCTTTTAATGCAATTTTCTCTTGCTAACACAACACGATTTAACTCAGCTAAGAACGAGACATAAAAACCTGAGTGTTAATGCTGACACCATTAACCCTCTCTCGGTTGGGAAAACTCTGTTATTCTACTTCAGATAACACAGACCTATATCATTCAGCCGCAAATGAGTCACTGAAGCCTTGGTGTTAAGAATAGTGTTGCGTATCAACAACAGGAAAAAAAAAAATGTGTGTAAAAATACTCGTTCAGGGTTTGCCCTCACTTGTTTACCTGTTGCACTGTATACCAGCG
Organism: Coenobita brevimanus; assembly: GCF_032717465.1. Classification (NCBI taxonomy): domain Eukaryota; kingdom Metazoa; phylum Arthropoda; class Malacostraca; order Decapoda; family Coenobitidae; genus Coenobita; species Coenobita brevimanus. Next base: position 14,206,444 of record NC_137041.1, read on the forward strand.
AAAGTTTCCTATGCTGGCTGATGTTCCGAAGCTGGAAGAGGCTTGATTTGTTTCTCTGTCTATGGGCGAGTCCCTTTGATATGATGCGTCAAGGGGAAAAGTGATGAGCATGCCCTAAGTGTGAAGTAGACGCATTGGAATGGTGGGGGAACGCTTATCTATAACAGAGTTACAGTTCGCCCATTTTAGTCTGGCAGAGATTTTCCTCCCGTTTCAGTTTATATCCCACAACTCAAAGATTGGTAAAGTCAATACTATGATTCTGTATTCAGGTTCCTGTTCTCAGACTCAGTTGAATAAAATCGCCTGACTCAAGCTGGAAAAGAACACTAGCCCGTCATGTCCCGACCGATTTCGCACCTCCAATATCCCCCAATCTTGAGCTATTTTGGATTTTTTTTTTTTTTTTGCTAAAACCTCCACTTTTGTTGAGAAACAAAGGAAAATCACCAAGAAAGGGCTTACTGGGGTCCATAAGTAGTCGGAACAGGTGAGGTACCCCGCACCAGGTATCGTATTCTGGCACTGACGCGTGAGGCGCTCACATTTTCTATGGTAGGTAATTTTGGGAGAAACAACAAAGAATACATCTACATTTATTGATTTTGAACTAATAAACAATCACAACAATAATATAATGGTTTTCAATTATATATATAAGAAAAATAAGCATTGTTCCATTGCACGAGCATAATGAGTTTGGTCATATTGGTCACACGCTAGTTGCTAAGTTTCTCATTTCAGTAAACATATCATTTTTTCTACTTGCATAATACTGTTTCAATGCCATTTTACCATTTTCTACTGTATGTAAATGTTTTCAACTGTTTTCATTCATTACAATGACATTCAGCATAAGTAATGTGCACATCTGCTTACTCAGCGTACTCGCTATGACTCTTCTATCAACATACATTATCATTTTTCCACTTTCATAGTGTTGTTTTTTTTTACATTGAACCTTTTCTCAACCAATGTAAATGTTTTCACTCATTTACATTCCTTATGAGGGTATTTAGCTAAATGCTAGGGTATACTCATGTAGCAATCACCCTCGCTACCACTCGTGTTTCAACTTCTACTTTATTTCTTCACTCCCAGTATACTTCCCCACTTACATTACACCAGTTTCCACCTTATACTACTATTTACATAATTACGGGCCTTATTTATTCCACTGAGCGTCAGAATATCGCATCAAAATACCCTCACTAGGAATGTTTCGACTTAGGTAATATTTATTCACTTACATATAACTTTCCACTTATTTTACACCCGTTTCCACTTTATACAACTATTTACATAATTACGGGCCTTATTTATTCCACTGAGCTTCAGAATCTCACATCAGTATACCCTTGCTTGGAATGTTTTCACTTGGAAAATATTTACTCACATAATAATTTTCCACTTATATTACACCCGCTTCCACTTCCATTCTACTATTTACATATATACAGGCCTTATAATTACACTGAGCATCTGTATGTCGCATTTACTCCTGAGTATGAGCGTCATATCGCTTTCACACCTGATCAGAACTGCATCAAGGTGTGATACTCACTAAAACAAGGGTGAATGCAGAGACCCACGTCACACTCTATGCACTCATAGCGGGTGTCTTTTCTCTGAGTGGTGGGTCTCACACGGGAATTACTACACACATGACACCTGCGTTGGGGCCTAGGTCTATTTGGCTGGGGAGGTATAGGAGTGGGGAAATGGCGGGCGGATATTCTCAGGGGAGTTTGGGCAGCAGGGGCAATGAGCGTGCGTTGCTGGGGCTTCTCGACCGCATACCTTGCAAAAATCTCACGTGTAATCTCCCTCACAAACCCTTCAAAGGTTTCCTGCACTCCTGTTGTCATGGCGTGCAGGTGGTGGCAATTGAGGGCAGTTATATCGAGCAGGTGAAAGAAGAGCTTCTTGTATCACTTCATCGTGGTCCTGGCACACTCGACAGTGGATATCATGGAGTCAGACTGGTCCATCAGGCGCATGTTGATGTTATAATCAAGGACAAACTCAGGTTTCCAGATGTGGTGCCTCCTCTCACTGCGGTAATCCACGGACTCTGTACAGTGCATCAAGGGGCGGTGAACCATGGACAATAGGCTGACTTCTCTGTTGTGATTCCACACTGTAGCTAGGATATTGTTAGCCTGGAAGAATACCACCTCATTTTTTTCTAGTTTCCGCCCCACCTTGACCATGTGACGCCGGTTCACCTTGACGGTACCACAGATTCCGGTGTCATGCCTGTGTAGATAATGAGTGAGAAGAGGGCTAGTGTACCAGTTATCCAGGTAAAGGACGTGACCACGATGAAGGTAGTCTTCAATCATTGTCTTTACCACTACCCCAGACAGTCTAATACTCCGATCCTCTATTATGTCTGTCTGTGCACTGGTGTACAAGACTATGTCTTACACATAACCAGTCCTACAGTCACACATAACAAAAATCTTGAACCCAAAACGGTGCCTTTTGCTGGGTATGTATTGCCGAAAGGAAATATTGCCTCTCCACAACACAAGACTCTCGTCTATGACAAGGTCTCTATAGGGATAAAATGAGGAACGGAATTTTTGCCGTAGGTGATCAAAAACCAACCTAATTCACCTCAACTTATCTGTGTCATTTGCATTTGCAGGATCATCAGCATCGTAAAAGTGGAGGCGGCTTAGAATTTGCTGAAACCGATTACGGCTCATAATTTTGCCAAATATTAGTGTCTGAATGATAGGGTTCCTTGTCCAGTATGCTGGAATTCTGTTTTTACGTACAATGCCCATCAAAAGTACAAGGGCAAAAAACAAAAACATTTCTGCAAGGGACACAGGGTAATTATAAATGATGGAATGCCTGCCCCTTGTGCCCAGTCTTTCACTCTCACGGCACTGGCTGCTAGCGAAACGATTGGTTTGTTCCACTAATTGCCACACAAAACCCTCACTGAAAAACAGGTGGAAAAAATCCAGCCTGGTGGAACTACTGTGAATTCCTGGAGCCATGCAGCCAGCGCGCCCCTGCTCAGTGAAGGAGTCAATGATCAGAGAAAAATCACTTCCATCCTCCCAATTCCAGTTCAGATAACCCTCGCCTCCATCGTCCCAGTCGTCACCTTCATTGGGGTGGGGAGGAGATGCTGGTGGGGGAGGGAGGGGAGGAGCAGTGCAGATGGCTTCTCCACACGCACTCCTCTTCCCTCGGCCTTTACTCTTCCCTTTTCCCTTATCCTTACGGCCTTGGGGAACATCACGGGGCTGTCGGGAGGAAGTCTGGGAATATTGGGGAGCATAAGACATGCTGGGGAGTGGTTCCTCCTCACCTTCCCCCTCTATCACCACACCACGTGATTCATCACGCACTCTTACTGCCCCACGTGATAAGCACTGCCGCCTCACGCCACCACGGGAGAGTGATGACTCACTTCCGCCACTCTCACTTTCAATTGTCGCCCCAGAACTTTCCATTTCACTCCCCACTCCCTCCACGCCACTTCCGCCCTCCCCAAACAAAACACTAGGCCCATACCTGCTAGGACGACGTGCTGTGCGCTCGGGGCCGCGATGAGTGATAATTTCGCGGCCATACCACGTGGAAGCACGTCCCACGGCTCCGTCCTCGTCCTCGTCCTTGTCCTCGAAATCGGGCTCCACATCACGTAGGGGCTGCCTGGAGGTGGTTGCACGCTGTTTTGGTGCAGGCTGGCCCTCTCTAGCAGCACGATACGTCATGTTGCACTGCTTCCTGGGGGACGGGACCTCCTCATCACTGCTGCTTGTTTCCTCCTCCTCTGGTTGGACATAATCTTCGTCCACCACCTTGTCATCGAGTGGTGAATCACTGTCGCCTGTGTAGGCGTCCAGGGCAGCTTGGATTTCCTCCTCTGAGAGACTTTTGTGCACCATGTCTGACCTGGGTCACTGCTAACAGGTGAGTGACCGAGCCGAGGGTAAGCACGGGTCGTGCAGGGTTGCCGAGTGTCCCCGCCTGGTGGCAGTTAGGGGAAGGTCGCGCGACTATACATACCAAAAATCAAGCGTGATATTTGAAAATTTTGAAAATTATGAACCTTGCAATTGCACGACGTACCCCCCTGGGGGTAGGGGGGTTTTCAAGAATACTCCCCCAGTATCCCTGCTTGTCGTAAAAGGCGACTAAAAGGGTTGGCGGAGGGTTAGTGCCCCTCCCTGGAAAACAACTAACTAAAAAAACAAACAAGAACCCTCGGACAAGGACTGACCAAACAATGACGACCCAGGACTGGACAAAGGACTTGGTAATGAGTACATGGAATGTAAGAGGAGCGAATGATGAGGTGAAAGAGAGAGAGATTGTCCAGGTGCTTGAGGGTGCGAAAGTGGATGTATGTGGAATAACTGAAACAAAATGGAGAGGAGAAAGTGTGAGAGAATGGGAGTATGGATGGGGTATATGTGCAGGAGTAGGTGAGAATGAGAGGGCGAAGGAAGGAGTATGTATAGTTGTGAGTAAAAGATGGAAGAAGAGCATAAGACAGTATGGATCAGTTGGTCCAAGGATTGTGTGGGTGAAGTTGAAAGTTGGAATACAAATGTGGGCGATTGTGTGTGTGTATGCGCCAACGCAAGATCGTGCTAGAGGAGTGAGAGAAGAGTTCTGGACAAATGTGGAAGTGTGCATAGAAAAGTTTGGAAGGAATGAGAGAGTGTTTTTGATTTGTGATATGAATGGTAAAGTTGGTAATGTGAAGGTGGATGGAATAGTTGGTGAGTGGGGTGTGCCTGCTGAGATAGATGAGAATGGGAGTGCGTTAGTGGACATTTGTGCTGGGAGGGGGTTGGTGATAGCCAATACCCTCTTCAGGCATAAAATGATCCACAGGTATACATGGCGAGTGATGAGAAGGGTGGGTGGTGAACTGAATGAAAGGAAGGCAATGATTGATTATGTGTGTGGATGAAAGGATGCAAAGATGTGTAAAGGATGCAAGAGTGTATAGAGGTTGGGGGAATGGACTTTCTGACCACTACTTGGTGGTGGCCAGAATTAGGATGCAAGTAAGATGGAGGAATAGAAGAAGGGAAAGACGAGAGGAAGGAGTAGTTGCAAGGAGAGTGGAAAGGTTACAAGAGGATGAGAAAAAGGCAGAGTATAAGAGAGAAGTGGAGGAACGATTGGGTAAATATGAATTGGAGCAGATGGGGGACGTGGAAGGTATGTGTAAGATATTTACAGAAGAAATATGTGCAGCATGTGATGTGGTGTGTGGAAGGAAGAGAAGACGGAGGGGGGTGCAAGGAACAGTGTGGTGGACTGAAGAGGTGAAACAGGCTGTGGCACAAAAGAAGAAAGCATAAAATGAATGGATGAGAAATAGGGGCGTGGAAGAAGTTGAGAGGCTGAAGAGAGAGTTATATGTGGAAAGGAAGAGAGAGGTGAAAAGATTAGTAAGAGAGAGTAAGAAGAGAGTGGATGAGGAATTTGGAAGGAATTTGAGTGTAAAGTGGAGGGACTGTAAGACAATGTTCTGGAGAGAAGTGAAAAGAGTAAGACAGGGTGGAAATGAAGTTAGCAGGGGAGTGAAAGATAAAAATGGTAGATTACTAGTGGAGAAGGGAGAAAAAGTGAGCAGATGGAGAGAACACTTTAAGGAATTGTTGAACGTAGAGGATGGAAGTAATGCGAGTATAAGTGGCTGGGGAATGGCTGGCAGAAGGAGGGAGGTGAGAAGACAGGAAGAAATCAGTAGGATAGAAGTTGTGGAAGCAATGAAGAAAGTTAAATCGGGGAAAGCCCCAGGAATTGATGGAGTGTGTGGTGAAATGCTGAAGCATGGGGGAGATATAGTAGTAGAATGGATGTGGAATATGTGCAGATTGGCCTGGGAGGAAGGTAGAGTCCCGGAGGATTGGAAGTCAGGTATAATTATTCCCTTGTACAAAGGAAAAAGGGAAAAAGAAGTGTGTGGTAATCATAGAGGCATTTGTCTTCTTAGTATAATAGGAAAAGTGTATGGTAGGGTACTTATAGACAGAGTTAGAGAAAGAATAGAGAAATTAGTTGGAGAAGAACAGGGAGGCTTTAGGAAGGGAAGAGGTTGTGTAGATCAGATATTCATTCTTAGATCTTTAGTGGAAAAGTTTCTAGAGAAGGGAAAGAAGTTGTATGCGGCTTTCATGGATTTGGAGAAAGCATATGACAGGGTGGATAGACAAGGATTGTGGAAAGTGTTAAGATTATATGGAGTAGATGGGAAGTTGTTGAATGCTGTGAAGAGTATGTACGATGGTTCGAAGGCTGCAGTGCGTGTGGATGGTGAACTAAGTGAATTTTTCTCTTTGAAAGTTGGTTTGAAACAGGGATGTGTCATGTCTCCATGATTGTTCAATCTGTACATGGATGGGGTAATAAAAGAGGTACAAGGTAGGGTAGTGGATGTTGGAGTGGCCCTGGTGAGAGAGGATAGTGTTTGGAAACTCCCTGTACTGTTGTTTGCGGATGATACTGTGTTGTTGAGTGAAGACGAAGGGGAGCTGCAAGGCTTGGTGGATGAGTTTGAGAGAATGTGTAAGAAACGGAACCTAAAGGTGAATGTAGGGAAGAGTAAAGTGATGGTCTTTGAGAGAGGTGAAGTTAGTGAATGTACAGCGAGGTTGGATGGTGAGGAATTGGAAAATGTGAGTACGTTTAAGTATTTGGGTAGTGTGATGAGTAAGGATGGAGGTTTGGAGGGTGAAGTGCTTGAAAGGGTACAGCAGGGAAGAAAGGTTGCTGGTTCCTTGAAAGCAGTGATAAGAAACAGGGAACTGAGCATGGAAGTGAAAAAGTTACTACATGACAGTATTGTGATACCAACTCTAACGTACGGAAGTGAAGCTTGGACATTGTTGGAAGGACACAAGTCAAGAGTGAGAGCAGTGGAAATAAGTTATTTAAGAGGAGCCTGTGGAGTCACGTGGAGAGACAGGCTGACGAATGAGGATATAAAGGAGCGTTGTGGTGTGGATGTGGATGTGATAGGAAGCGTTATGAGGAACACACTGAGGTGGTTTGGCCATGTGGAGAGGATGGAGGGTGAAAGACTGATGAAGAGAGTGTATATGAGTGAGGTGGAGGGGGGAAGAGGGAGGGGGAGGCCGAGGATGAGATGGAGGGATGGGGTGGAGAGGTATATGAGAGAGGGGGGTGTGAGTTGGGAGCAGGGCAGTGAAATGGCGGGGGACAGAGCGACTTGGAGGCGATTTGTTTGTGGCCACCCCAAACGGGATTGAGGTGTCTGGCAATAGATAGATAGGTAGATAGAGACCAATACATCGACGGGACTGGCAGTTACATAATGTAGCAACCTAGTCATATGTTGACGGGACGCCTCGGGCTGGAGTTATTGTGACTGTGAGTGGGTGAATGTATCAAAATTCTAGTTATGCTGTGTTAATACAATGTGCAATAATTCTCTCCTTACATGGATTCCTTCACTATGACACACACACACACACACACACACACACACACACACACACAAACTTTCCAACAACATTACATTGACCTCCTTCCTTCCTCTTTTCGGCTTTGATGGACCTGTACCTGTCTGTAGTACTGAAATGGCAAAATTCTTTGCCCAGAGTTTCTCCTCCACTTCCACATTAGATCATTCTGGTGCTGATCCTCCATCTCTTCCCTCCTCTGACTTCCCCATGACTGACAATAAAATTTGTTCAGTTGCTGTACTTTTTGCCCTCACTGGCCTCAGTACTAACACGGCATGGACACTCAGGCCTGTTGGTGTCCCTCTTGTTGTTTTCAAGAAGTGTACTTTGCTTACACTCTATGTAAGTAAACTTTTTCGCTTTTGTCAATCAAATTTTACCTTTCATTCTTGCTGGAAGTTTGCTGCTATTTAGCCCTTTCTGAAGAAGTGCTACTATTCCCAGCCCTGTAATTACTGCGCAATTTCTTTTACATTCTGTATTTCTAGAGTTTTTGGACCATTTCATGCAAAAAAAAAAAAAAAAATTCCTATCATGACCTCTCCGATCGCCAGTAGGGGTCCCGCCAAGGACATTCCATTGATGATCTTCTCACCTTCCTTCCAAACTCCTAGTCATGCTCCTTTTGGGACTTCAGCGAAAGCTCTGCTTTTGAACTTGACATCTCAAATTCTTGCGACCAGGTATAGCACAATATTTTTTTTTTAATTTCCCAATTGTATTCCTACGATTACTGTACTTATGTCTGTGCTTTCATCTTACACTTCCATTTTGATCGTCCTATAGCTGCTACTGTAGAGAGCCATTGACCCTCTCCTAGTGGTATGTACAGTGGTGTTTCTCAGCTTTCTGACCTGTCACCAACTCTGTTCCTTCTGCTTGTCATCAGATCCCATCCACTCCTACGGTGATTACTTCATCCATCACCTTCCCATCTCCTCTCAGCGTCTATCACAGCAGTTACTTCATTAAAAACGGGATGAGGCTACGGCACACCTAACTTCTAATCTGACTCGTGTCTCCGATGGGGGTAAAAGTGACCTTGTTGTTTTAAGTACTTGCAAAACTTAATTCCTACATCTTTTGGTCCAACATAATATTCCACAGGGGTGTCCGTAAATGTTTAACAATATTCACCTCAATCCTGCATGATATTTGAATATATATCGAGATCACAGTGTAGGGATTAATCCTGGAAAAATCATATTATCACCCTTGGCTAATCTTCGTCCAAGAACTTAAGAGTGCTTGGCCGACTTTGTGCTTTCTTTTCCCCCGCACAGATATTGAATTTATACCGGGGTTATGTTCGCCCCTGTACTGATTACAACCTCTGTCTTTTCGCCGCACTGTTGCATCTTTGTCTGTCTTTCTATCACCACTTCAGTAGTCACTGCTCTTCTGAACTGTGTGCCCCGCCCTCCTTTCCGGGAGGCGTGTTGCACCTGTTTGGCAGCAAACTCTCACCTCTTTTCCGTCCAACTCCCTAATGCGAAAGCTAACCAATACTTCCAGTCTTTCATTTATGCCTCAGGTCAACTCTGGAACTATCTTCCTCTGTCTGTAATTCATTCTGCTTATGACCTCCAGTCTTTTACACACACTTTGTCCAGGCATCCCGAAATGAACGGACCTTTAATTCTTCTTTCATTTATTTTTTTCCCTGGAGGGAACAATCTTGCTGGTTTCCAGCCTTTGGCTTCTTCTGCCTTACATAAATGTCATACGTTAATATATATATATATATATATATATATATATATATATATATATATATATATATATATATATATATATATATGCTAATATACATAAACCTACTTGATTACAGAGGCAACGTCGGTGGTGCAGATGATAAATTTGGGACCTACTCTGTACTAGATGTTTCTCTTCATGAATTTCCCAAAGGTGTTGACATTCATCTACAGAAATGGGAACATTTCCTGTAGAAATTGTTCTGCCATGTTAATGCTGTTGATTTACTAGCATGTGGTATAACGAGCCAGAGGAACCCAGTAAAGCAAGACAGGGACATACTTGGAAGCAATTTATTTAAATAATGATGGTGCTTTGTCTTAGTGGGATTAGATATTCAGGGCCAAGCTGATGACTCTGTTTTAAACAAATAATTACAAACAGGCATTACATGAAGGAATATCTTGCTGCCAGTCATATATGGAAGGACGTTATTAATGCTGAGTGTAGGAAATTGGCTTTGATAACTGTATATTAAACTAAAAATTAATTTCATAGCAAGTGTCTGCAAATACTCTGCAGCTGTAAAACGTGTGTATATTTATTTTTATAACCGAGCTTTAGCGTTTCTCGTATAACTTCGTAATGCTTCACTGTAAATAATGATGCCCTAACAACGGTTCTCAGTAACAGTGTTGCAGTGTGTTAGTCTGCATTTTAGTATGGTTACTGTCCAACATGTTATTCTGTGAACCTGCCAGTATAATTATTTTATTCTGTTATGAAAGCATTCACTGACGTGTACCATAACTATGGCCAATGGATATATTTTTGGCGGGATGACTTCGGTGGTTGTGGTGGGTTTACAATCCAGTAATTTCATGTACCGCTGCTGTCACGTGACTTGACACTGAGTGACAAGGCAAACGATTTCCAATGGCCAGAATACTACTGTTACATTGGATGGGAACCATATAATTATGAAGGTGTTTGGTGTTCTAAGACTTTAAGGAGCCTCAACTGGATTAAGCCCATAACGGTTCACATCCGACGGGAAGCTGGGGGTTCTTGGTCCCAGAATAGCACACTGGGGCTACAGATTGGTCAGTCGCATTATACTCGTATGTCTGAAGAGCTGAGAGGAAGGATGGGACTGGAATGTATTTGTGTTGTCATAGGAAGGGACAAATTGAGATGATTAAGGCATATTGAGAAGACGGAGGATGACAATCGGAAGCAGAAGCAAGAAATGTGAAAGTCGGAGGTATTGTTGCAAGAGGGAGACCGAAAAAGACCTGGAACGAGATCGTAGAGCGTGACATCAGGGATTATGGACTGAATAGTAAGGCTCCTAGAGATCGAGCAGCGTGCAGAACCGCAGTCAGGTGCAGTCAGACTTCATAAGTGATACAACTAAGTAGCCCAGTCCCGGGCCCCATCGTTCTAGATATTACAATAAATGATTGGATGATGGGCGAATATAGTCTCTTGATATTACATAACATTATCAGCATATTTTCAAACTGTTCAGTATCTTTCATGGTAATGGTATAATGGTTTGGTGGCCTTAAGACGACAATCGAGGGACGGTCATGCACTTCACACAAGATCGAATCCTGACTAGATGGATACAGATTATTCCTTCGTGCATGCGGGGCGTTCAGTGATCACCAGTGCATAAGTAAATATGTCGGACTATGGCAGTTTAGTGTCAGACCTATGCGCTTCTTTGGTGATAATACAGGACTCCAGTATTTGTGACAAAAACAGTTATTAACTAGAAAGCACAGACAGCGCATACCACCGCCAATGCCACTGCCATTAAAAAGGATCCGAATCCGTGGAGATATTGCGTGGAATACATAGGATCCAAATCCGCCCCCAAATTTAGTCAATTGTTTTGACCCATGGCCCACTCCTCCACATTTTTTTTAAAAATCCATTTAGAACTTTTGGCGATATTGTGCGGGCTACACAGGATCCCGATCCGGATCTGGATCCGGCCCCCAAATGTAATCAATGCTTTCTTGGCCCATGGCCCACCCTTCCACAAAATTTCACTGAAATTCATTGAGAACTTTTGGAGATACTATACGGGATACACTGAATAGGGATCTGGATCCGCCCCAAAATGTAATCAATTCTTTCTTGGCCCATGGCCCACCCTTCCACAAAATTTCATTAGAATTCATTGAGAACTTATGGAGATATCATGTGAACAAACAAACAAGCATACAAACACAGATGCATACATAACCTCCTCCAACTTAGTTGGCGGAGGTAAAAAGTGTTAAATATTTGACTGACACTTCTATATAATTCTTTTTCAGGATGACCCACATGGACTGTCGGCAGGTGAGTATATGAGTATAACTGTTGCATCAGAAGAGAGAGAGAGAGAGAGAGAGAGAGAGAGAGAGAGAGAGAGAGATCTGTGCTTGTGTAGCTTATGTCAGTTATGTCTATGTGCATGTGCGTAGATGTGTAAGTTATGTACTGTATTTGAATTTTCGTGTAAAAGTTTTTACGTGTACGAGTTAACAGCTGTGTATGAGTGTGCATATATGCATAATTCATTGTATTTATTTGTGTGTTTGCATCTGTCTGCGTGGATATTTGTGTGTTTGTATAGGTGTACCTTTTATGTGAATATATGTGCACATGAGTGAATGATGTTTATATGTCCGTGAACACGGGTTTCTGTGACTGCATGCATACATGTTTGCGCGTGTGCTTGAATGTTTGTGTTTGTTTGCAGGGTTGCATGTTTGTGAATGCGTGTTTATATGTATATGTGTGCATGCTGGATATGGTTTTCGCCACGAAAGATCCACCATTGACATACACAATCTCCTGACTCATACCATCCATCAATCAATTGACCTACATGGAGAAGCTCATGCAGTAGCCCTTGATATTTCCAAAGCTTTCGATAGAGTATGGCACCGTTCCCTGCTGCCCAAACTCCCTTGTTATGGACTAACGTCTTTGGTTCCTTTGATCTTCTCATATCTCAGTGACAGGAAACATAAGAGTAAAAGTAGATGATGTATATTCCAATTTCCATTCAATTAATGCCGGCGTGCCGCAGGGGTCAGTTCTGGCCCCAACCCTGTTCCTGGTTCATATTAATGATCTCTTATCTGTCACCCACAATCCCATCCACTCATATGCAGATGACTCAACACTACATAGTTCATTCACACTCAGACACCCAGTTACAAAGTCTAATATCTCTACCTCTCAACTCAGTACAGCCATCTCCATAAATCGAGACCTATCTACGATCAGTGAATGGGGACAAAACAACCTTGCGTCATTTAATGCTAGTAAAACTTAAGTATATACAATTTACTAATAGACAGGTATTGCCAGATTCGTATATTACCTTCAGTACTACTAATATTCCCATCTCCAAAAGTATTGAAATTCTCGGCGTCTCACTTAACAATGCCCTCAGCTGGACCTCTCATGTTAAATCAATTGCTAAAACCGCCTCAAAGAAACTTGGATTAATGTACAGAGTCCGTAACTTCTTCACTGACGAGCAGTTAGCTGTAATTTATAAGAGTCATGTGCGCTCTCAGCTTGAATATTGCTCATCGTTGTGGAATGGATGTGGAGAGGTTGCATTAAAACAACTAGAAAAAATTCAGAACAAGGTTGCTAGAATTATTAACAACCCTGCCATTACAAATAAACTACCTCCCCTACAAGTAAGAAGGAATGTTGCCTCCCTTGCATTATTTTACAGATATTTTTATGGCAAATGCTCAGATGAAGTTGCGTCCATGGTGCCACTTCTCCATGCCTTCCCTCGTGCTACACGGGCAGCTGGCAGCGCTCATGACTGGAATGTCACTCAGCCATATTACAGAACCTCTGCCTATCAGAATTCTTTCATTCCCTGCACTGCATCTCTTTGGAACTCGCTTCCCCAGAGTTGTTTCCCTCCAAACTTCAACCTACAGCTGTTAAAGTCTAACTGTTACAGATATTTTATGAACAGAGGACACCAGTAATCTGGTGTATGAATTATTTTGTCTTAATTCATTTGTTTTTTCATTCCTCTGTTCTGTTATTAAAAAAAAAATGTAAGCCTATATATATATATATATATATATATATATATATATATATGTGTGTGTGTGTGTGTGTGTGTGTGTGTGTGTGTGTGTGTGTGTGTCCACAGGAATCATCTTGTCGAGGAGGAGGGCTTGCTGTACGTACCCGGTAAGTCTGGTGGGCTGTACCAGTGGGGAGACATCCCTCCCCAGACTCAGCAGGAGGACATGGTTACCATTGCTGAAGGGGCCGTCTGAGGGATCAGACTGTGTTCCCAGATCGACTGCCTTGTGGACTATCCTTGGAGAGGTTAAGGCTACGGGAGTAAACCCGAACGAAAAATCCATATGTAGTGTTGTTAATAGGATAAGGTTGGATGGTATGTAGGTATCCAGGTAGGTAGGTGAAAACCAGTGTTGATAATGTGTATGGTGTGGGGAATCGTGCTATCAAAATGCAGTCGTGAGACGTTGGATAGTTCATTGTGTGTTTTCGTATTTTCTCTGTCTCTCTTGACCCTCCGTCTCCAATATCGTTGATGAGGGATGGACACTTTTGAATTACTGGGCTTTATCGTGACACCGTTATCTTTGGTGTGCTGGACAGAGTAACGTAGCTTGACGGCTCACCTCCTACACTATCCTGTCTCCTAAACTTCCCTCTGCCTTCTATCGTTCTCTCTGGCTCTCTGACTGCTATACCTGACCTCCAGGAATATATTCTGACTTGGTGGGGATGTATGTAATGTCTGGTACTTTTCCTGTCACATGGGCTAACCGCCTTTCTGCAGTTACCCCTAGTATTTGCTGCATAACGGGATTCTCGAGCATCTGGAAAATGTTTGCTATACATTCCGTGTATGCATTCTGGCTAGAGGATGCGTATGTCTTTACCTGAGTACCAGACATTGCAAGTGGTGCAAGTGGTACCTATTGCGCTATGAGAATTATATACTAGTGCCTGTAATTATTACATGTCTGTAACTACTACATACGAAATATTAATGCCTACAAAGTCCCACAAAAGATGGGGCTCGACAGAGCTCCAGACTCATGCAACCCTGCTCAGTAGATGGACATCGCGAATCTTAATGCTACCATCACATACTGAGAAGGGCCAAGTCATGTGCTGGTATGGTCTGTGCACCCTTACCATCACACAGAATCCAGCCATTGCACAAGCCCATTATTATACTCACTCCCTATTTCATCTTTTCACCAAATGAAAAGGCCTACAACAAAAGACCCACGGCAACAGAATAAGGTAATGATGACAGGCCATGGATTTCGCTGGAGGTCACTGGCTCGAGGTCTGCACGTAGGTGGCACTGGTCTAGTGGTCACTGCCATCATGGCATAGGAGGAGGACATGACTTCAGAATCGTCCAGTGAAACTAAGCAGCCGGAAACGGACGCCCAATTATTAATCCCTGGTGGGGAGGGGTTTAGAAAAGTGTTCCACACCACCTGGACGGATTACTGCATCTCTCAAGACATCCCACATAGCGGTCGAAAACACAAAAGAATTCCTCTTACATTTGCTACCTGGAATATATGGACTTTACATGTTGCTGACCAAAGCACATGACCAGGCCGTAAACTGCCCTTATTGCCGATGAACTGAAAGAGTAAAAAAAAAAATGACCGCTGCCTTGTCTGAGACTCGCCTCTCAGATGAGAGCAACCTAACAGACGCAGGAGAAGAGTATACCTATTTCTGGAGTGGCTAACCCGACAAGGTGGCAGAAAACCATGTTATTGGCTTTGCAGTCCCAAACATCCTACTACAGAGGATCCAAAAATCACATGTGGGTGTATCAGAGAGGCGATACCCTAGTGCATACCACTCTTTTAAGGCCAATATGCAACACTTGCCAGTGCCTATACCCCAACACTTGACTCTGAGGACACCGTCAATCCTTTTATGACACTCTGGATGCTATCATTCGCACGATACCAAATAATGACAAACTCATCCTTCTTGTACAGTTTAATGCCAGAGTAGGAAAAGACAGTCACCTCTTGCAAGTCATTATAGAATACCATGGTATTGGTAACATGAACAACAATGGCGTTAGACTTCTTTTCTTATGTTGGGAACGCACTCTGGTCATCCCAGCACCATTTTTCAACTTGAGAATACACATAAGATCACATGGATGCACCCACGATCAAGACATTGATTCCTAATTGGCTCTGCCATAGTAGGGCAGCGAGATCGAGAAGACGTCCTTATAACCCGAGCTATGAAGGGTGCTGAGTGCTCAACAGACCATAACCTTATAATCACCAAACTGCAACAAGTCATATGCCCACAGATATGCTGTAGGGCATCCTCTAAGAAACTAAACCATAGAATTATAATAAATGCTGACACTTGTATCACCTTCTGCAGCAGTATTACAGACAAACTCTCTCAGTACCAGCCACTTAACAAGAACAACTATGCAAAAATCCTAGATGCAGAGTGGCTGAACATTAAGACACTACTTTAACGCACTGCGTAAGAAAGACTAGGCTTCTCCACTGGCAGCCATAAAGACTGGCAAATGCTGCGGGCATACGTGGCCTCATTGCAAAGAAGACTGGAGCACATAACTACTAGCTGGTTGATCCTAACTCCTGAACTCTAAAAACTCAATTTCAGAATCAAATGAGTGAAACACAGAGAAAACAGCGTGGCATGGAGAACAAATAGTGGATCCGGGCAAGCAAAAGGGTTCCAAAGACTTCCATCCCATCCATCCATTGCCAGACGCCATGTATCCCAAATGGGGTGGCCAAGGGCTTAGAGTTAATTGTTTTACAGGGAGGGGCACTAATCCTCCACCAACCCCACTTGACACGTAGGGATGCCAACATAAATTAAATATTGCGGGGATTCGAACCAGCGCTTGCAACTGCGTGAGTACAGCAGCTTACCAAGTGAGCCATTTAGGCACCCCAAAGACTTGCCGATATTAATGACCAACATGGGTTCTATAAGAACCTAAAACCATCTATGGGCCAATCAAACACAACATTACCCTTAATTGATTAGCCGAATGGGAGCTCCTGAAAGACAAGAAAGCAATCCTAGAAAGATGGGCGCAGCACTTCATTTTCTTACTGAATTAAAGAAACCTGGTGGGTCACAATATCCTTGATAACATTCAAATGCTCCTCTAATGGCAGATCTCGGTATCCCACCTACACTTGCAGAAACTGATCAGGCCATTCGATCACTAAACATATTAAATGCCCTAGCACTGATGGCATACCATCTGAACTAATCAGAAAGGGCTGCCACCTACTCCAGCAACCTCTTATACTGCTTCTCTAGAACTAAGGACGAATACCATCTGCATGGCTTACTTCTGAGACTGTAACCACCAACAAGAAGAAAGGGGACCACTAAAATTCTGACAAGAATAGAGGTATCTCCCTTCTTGTGACTGCTAGCAAAGTGATAACTATGATTATGTTATCCAGACTGATAAAACATCTGACTGAGTCAACACTTCCTGAAACACAGTGTGGATTTCGGAAAGAACGATGTACCTATTATATTCTCTTTGTTACCCGACAGATACGAGAGGAATGCCACGAGCAGAGCCGTGACATATTTTATTCATCAGTCTTGGAAAAGCTTCTTACACAGTTAACAGTGAAATTTTATGGAATGCTCTTTCACAGTTTGGAGTTTCAGACATTTTTCTTACCATATTGAAGAGAGTTCTTAACAACATGAATGCTCTTGTGCCCGTAAGTAGGACCAGAGCAGGACCCATCAACGTGACTGTGGGAGTAGAGCAAGGATGTGTCATGGTTTCTGCCATTTTCAACATTTATCTCACTGCAGACTTCCTTTTAACCATGGTGATGGAATAAAAATAAAATTCCCTCTAGACAGTAACTTATTTTAATCTCAGATGTCTTCAAGGACAATCAAAGACTGCTGTGGCTTATTTGGTAGAAACTTCGTAAGGTTCTTGTAGTGTGTTTTGTAGATCAGTTATACGTTAGACTCGTGGACGAACGGTTGTTATACGTGAGTATTTTTGTAAGTAGATAATCTTCGTTCCCTTTGTCATGCAGTGACAGGAAAGGTAGAGATTAGTATGGGACTATTTTTATTTGTCTTGGAAATATTAACAAAGTCTCTCACACACGAGTGAAGTATAGAGTCCCGCTGTTACCTCCGCACTGTCTCACTCTGTCTTTCTCTCTGCCACCCTCTCGCCCCTTTTGCTAGCCTCCTTCTCCCTACTACAGTACCTGTCGGTTCTTCGGCTAGCCCCTTTCTGATCTCTGATTCCTACATTCTCGTTTAGCAGGGGTCGTGTCACGTGGGCTATACTGTCGTGGAAGTTTCTAGAACCCTGTATGTCTGTGTGTATGTACTGCTTCCGGTGCACTTCTAGCATTCCTTCACTTAAGTGTTGCAAGCTGGTTTCCTTTTGCTTGATTCTCGCTGATACACTTCCTATCTCACCCCCTGGCTTGGTGCTTCTATCTATCTATTTATCTATCTATCTATGAGTTGCATTATTATAATATGGAGTCCTGACAGAGGCACAATACACTAATGACTGTGCTGTCCTTGACACATGTTCCAAAAGCTTTACAGCAGTCTCACACCATCATTTCCAAATATATACCACGCAATGGGGCTCTAAATAAATGTCTAGAAAAAGAAAAAATATATATCAAATAAACAACCTAGCAGAGCCTCTTGCATTTCAGATAAATAGTGAAATATGTAAAATAGATGGAGAATTTTACCTATCTTGCAAGAGTGCTCACAGATAAACATAACACTGATGCAGAAGTTTCCACGAATCAACCACGCATCAGCCTCTTTTAGGCGTCTCAGATCCAGTCTTTGAATACACCAAGTTGAGAATCAGGACGAGGTATCAGTTCACACGATTGTAAGCCTCTCCATGCTCTTATGCGGTGCTCAACCCTCGACTGCTTACCAGAGTCACATCAAGCAGCTTGAATCGTTTTACATGCGATGTTTATATCCCATTCTAGGATTCACATGGAAGGATTAAGTTCTTCATTCACAAATTCTCCAGCGGGCTAAGTCAACCAGCACACAAAACATGCTGTCAAAAAAAAAAAAAAAAAAAAAAAAAAATGAGATGGGTTGGACACCTGTTCTGCATGCCTGAGCACTGCCTTCCTCGCCAGGTTCTGTATAGCCAACTACCTGCAGCAAATCACAACCCAGGGGGACAGAAGATATATAAAAATTATAAACGAACACCTCAGAAGAAATACAAATTTATACCAAAAGGTCTTGAAACCAACGCCTCTGACAGCAAACAAGGGCAAGCCCTCTGCGGCGGAGGAACCATTCATCTCAAAGAACCTCGAAACCTGGCCAGAGAAGAGCATAGCAACGAAGGCACAACCAAAACAAAATTCTCCTAGCAAACCCGGACTTGACATGCCGACTGTGTGGCAAAGTTTGAGAATCCATGTTTGGTAGGCACAATCAGAGATGCTGACACCAAAGATTATTCTAGTGAGCAAGTAACTGTCGTAATCTGTAGCGAAAGGACAGCTTTAAGTAAGTGTGTGTGTGTGTGTGTGTGTGTGTGTGTGTGTGTGTGTGTGTGTGTGTGTGTGTGTGTGTGTGTGTGTGTGTGTGTGTGTGTGTGTGTGTGTGTGTGTGTGTGTGTGTGTGTACACTATTTGCTGATGTTTGTATCGTGCAGTGAAGCTAGCATGTACTCTATGAAATTACCATAATGTTTAGTAGCTTATTATACACTATGATTACCAGGGAAATCATTCTTCTCCTTGCTTAAGTTAGAAAATTTCATTATCACATCATCCCTACACTCCATTCCAAGTGGATATCTTTGTTGGCCTCGCCCCCTCCTCTCCGTTATTCGTGCTTGGAGGACAGTTATCATATGGCTGGAAGACGCCTTCACTTTCAAACCGACACCCGTAGTTATAACATTACTACTGCCATCTTGGATTTAATCTCTAATTTGTCTGATTATTCTGCCTTCCCGAAAAGCAACCATTATCTGTGATCCATACAGTCGTTAGTACTGACAAGTTTACGTGCACCATCGGGCCTGCCGGGACTGGATTACCACTTTCCCCTTCACCATCACTCCACCTGTACCAACAGTCCCTATTATCACTGTCCTTGTATCAACTGTTCAGGCACCACTGTCCCTGCACAACTTTCCCTGCACCACCACTATACCTGCGCCACCACTGCCCTCACCATCATCAACGCCAATGCACTACCGCCAAGCTCCCTGCATTACCGCTGTCCCTTCACCACTACTGTCACTGTCTCTGCATCACTACTCTCCCGGCACTACCACTGTACCTGCACCACCACTGCCCCAGAAATACCGTATGTACTGTATCTGTACCACTACAGTACCTGCATCACTGTACCTGTGTAACAGTGTCTCTGCACCACCACTGTCCCTGCGCCACATATGTATCTGTACCAATGCCCACAGTTCTGTGATACTCCGACATCGAATACTCGAACCGGGTAATATGTGACTGGCTAATATACTAGTTTATTCCCCATGCTCCTCAGGCTGGCCAGAACGTTGGGCGAAATTTATTTTCCTTTTGTATTTCTTCAACTAACAAGGTTGTGAGGGACATGCACCGAAATTCTATTGTTGCATATCGTACTGTACAGGAAGACTGTATCCTAGCAAGGACTGAATATCTCCTTGTCTGTCTGTTATGCATGGCCAGTTTTCAAGCTGGCGGTCAGGATATACATGACAACAGGTATGGATCTCAGAAAGGTCATGGAGCATATGAACAGGTTGCAGGGTTCAGGTACGGAGGTTCAGTCCTCGATCCTGACTCCCTGCCAAAAAGTTACTCACAGATACCATGATAAAAATGCAGAAATTTATATGAGATTAGACTAAGACGAAAGTAATTAACCGATACGTTTGAGATTTCGGTGGATGGGTACCGCTCTCTACCCTTTACCCCTCCCATGCAAGAAAGGATGTAGTTTTCTGGGCCCGGAATTTCGAATGGGTACGAGATACTTCAGACTTTGACAAAGATTATTTGAGGATCCAGTATAGGCAAAAAGGATGTGGAAGAATGATAGATTTCTCTGAAACCCTGTGGCAATCACGCTAAATAAAACGAGGCCCCAAAACACATCCCTGTTGACTTGTGGAGTGTCTTTTGTCTTGTGGTAACTTGATTAAGCTGAGCAATGCTGAGTATCGGTCCGTCTGTCTATCTATCTATCTATCTATCTGTCTGTCTGTCTATCTATCCGTCCATCTGCCTGTTTATCTATCTATTTACAGCCAGACACCTTAGTCCCGGCAGAGATGGCCACAAACGATTCGCCTCCACTTCATTTTGTCTTTCGCCATTAGGCTTCTCCCTTTCCAACATACACCACACTCACTTACACCCCTCTACACCCCATCCGTTCATATCATCCTCGGTCTTCCACTTCCTCTCCTTCTCTCCCTCCACCTCACTCACATAAACTGTCTTACTAATTCTCTCGCCCTCAATTCTCAATACAGCCAGTAAATATAATGGTCTTCCCCATGGTGAAGACCTTATAACCGTTTCTTTCTCTCTTCTACAGGCCAACAGGAAGAGGAACGGATTTCCAGATGGTTTTGGCCTCAGCCAGTAAATCCACTGAGACTTTTTTGTGAGTATCGATACCGAAAAAAAAAAAAAAATTGTCTTTTATCAGTGGTATAAAGTAAAAAATTTGCAACATGAAAGCCAATGACAAAAAAAAAAAAAATGTGAGTTAAGGTTTATGCATTTCTGAAATTTTACTCAACTACTGTTCAGTTTCTTCAAAAGAAACAAATATTGCTGACCTATAGTTCGTTCAAGTTAACTTCGTGGCAGATGATAGTTTTAAATTAGGTTAGTGTTGGTAGGGTATCATGCCAACCTAGTCTAGTTATCAGCCACTGATATGACAGTTTACCCTTGGTGGTAAACCAAGAGAAGTGGAGGTGGAAGGCTTTCACCTCCCTTAACCTAAATCCATAGTAGTTATCTGTCTTAATGACCTGTGCAGTGGATAGCCATAATTTTAAGCAACTAGACAAGCAAGTCATATCAATACGCTACCTATTATAACAAGTTAGTTTTCATATGACAGAACTGAGACACTTTCACAACTTGAAGACTAAGTTGTGGTTGCATGAAATTCGATGGTGCTCAGAAATGGGGTAAAAATTAGCCTCCTCGGTTACTAGTCACGTTATCCACAAGTCTGACTACACTATTGCCATCATTTGAAATGAAAGAGGTTTGGAATATTTGGTAGATGAAAATCAACCAACCGGCAACAATGACGGATAATACAATTGCCACAGTACACAGTAATGGTGTCAACATCCATTACTGAAACTGACTTACAAAAATGTGTAAATTTGGCTTACCTTAATATACTTCACCCCTACATGCAAAAGACGTATTTTGTATTGTATTTTTGCATACTCAACCTCCCTTTTCGTTTCTGTTCCATTGATAGTCCTGTATCCTTGCTCTGAATAAGTGCCAGATGATCTATGATAACTGGCGCTAGTAATCCATTATTCAGTTCGATCTGCTTTTTCCAGATGATAATACAGGTTAGCCCAAGAAAGGTGGTACCAAGATTTTCCGAGGTTCGCACTTGGTACTTGTAATTTTGAATCACCCTGTATTTACCTCAAGAAAGCCACCTGGAAGTAAGGTACAAAAGTAAAGTCTCTCTCTCTCTCTCTCTCTCTCTCTTATATATATATATATATATATATATATATATATATATATATATATATATATATATATATATATATATATATATATATATATACACGTTATATATTCATGGATATGAGGTTAAAAGCTATGCCATATTCACCTTCATTGATTTTCTTACTCACGGTTTCTAATTGCCATGCAGTTTTTCGGTGGTCCTCTTGGAGTTTCCTCAGGAGTTCCCCAAAGGGCAGCGACAAATCGAAATTACCTTGTTCCATCTTCAGGCTGGATCTGATGGTTCTGCCGTGGGTGGCTGCTTATATACGACTCAGGTGAATCAGGTGGAGACAGGTGGGTGGAGCTGATCAGCTAAGCTGATCGCTCATTGACTGCCTCGTACTCTAAGCCAATGTGGCATTTAGATGACGGTAGGATTTGGAAATCATCGACTTGTGTCTTTATTATATATAGGTTGTTTCATGATAATGTAGGTTGCCTCTAGAAACAAGAGTCGGCGATAGTCTTGTTCTCTGTCGGTGTCGGCGATAGTCTTATTCTCTGTCGATTATTTTGGTGTTCTCATCCAGGTCTAGTCGTGTCAGGTGGGAATTGTGAAAGGTGGCATAGTGGTTCTTCGTGGCTCCATTCTGTAGGTGACAGGTGAGTCGCCTCGATAGTCATTTGTTTTTCCTTCCTATGTTCTATTATTTAAAAAAAGGTATGAGTGAGGTCCACACTCCCCACTGCTGTAGCTATGCTGGTAAATGACATAGTTCTACTGAAGGGGCGTCTTGGTCAGTGCGGGCCGGTTACGAAGCAGAAGCCGGGCTGCTTTCTTGTATTTGTAGTAGATGAGAGAAATGTGTTGTTCCGGGTCTGTAGGGCATACATTTCTGTATACAATATCCTTGATGATCTTCTCGTCCATCTTGTAGTCTGCAGAAATGTTTCTGAAGTATATCTTGACGTGTTCGCTGGTTGTAGGTGCAGTGGTGTCTTTGTGAGTTGACCATTTGTCCATGTGTCTCTTAATTGCATCAGTTACGTCAGAGTTAATGTAGTTGTTGTTGACGAGGACATGAGTCACGTGTTCTAGTTCATGGTGGGCGTCTTCCCAAGTGGAACAGTGGGAGAGGGCTTTCCTAAAGTAGGCGCTGATGGTGAATCACAGGTAACGTCTTGGTCACTGACTATCTCCATTTAGGTAGTCCTTTGTTCGTGGGCTTGGTGAATACTATAATCTTGATCCTTACTTTGTGTGCAGTGACGAGAATATTCAGGAAGGGGAGGCGTCTGTCTCTGGCATCTTCATAAATGAATTTAAGTCCAGAGGCAGCGATGAAACACACTCTGAGGTTCTACAGCTTCTGAAGGGCCTTGATACGAACAAAGATGTTGTCGACATAGTGGCAGTATACGGAAGGGGCGGCTAGTAGCTAGGTCCCCATGTAGATATTGGCGAACAGGACTCGGGGGCAGGGGGGCTGCCCATCCCCACACCTTCGACCTGCTTATACGTCTGACTGCTCGGGCAAGTGAAAGGAGCTTCTATCGTGCAGAGCTCCAGCAGAGTCTTCAGGGCCTTCTATGCGATGTCAAGGGGTATGATGTCTTCCCAGCAGTAATGGTTGAGTATGAAGTCAATTGTCTTGTCCACAGGAATGTTGGTATAAAGGCTTTCGACGTCGATGGAGGTGATGATGTGGTCGTCAGCAGGATGGGCATCATATAGGACTTCAGGGAAGTCAAGGGCAGAAAATAAAAGGGGTACCACACGGTACCTGGTATCAGGAACGGCCAAGGAAGATTTAAGTGGAACAAAACTTGGACGCCATCACACACGTTCCTCGTATCCTCGGCAAAGGACATGCTTCTCACACTGTTGCCAGAGCCCCGTCTCACGACTGTGGAAAGTGATCGCTGTCTATAAGGGTGAATTCAGCTGCCCTAGTCCAGGAAATTCAGGAAATTTGTAATGAAGCCATTGTAGTCTACTGATTAAGCAGTTCGTTGTTGTTGTTGTTGTGATGTTTTCAGGTGGTGACTGGTAGCAACTAGCAGTATGTCTGGTAGTAGTACGTCTAGCTGCAGTGGAATCCTCAGTTGTAAAGAGGTGATTATTTTATCGACATCACAGTTTCATTGGTATAGGAAATATTAACTCTTTATAAGGGTTTCAAAACAACTGATATTTATTCTAAAATAATAAGTATTCAGTGTTAGGCTAAATATTCAATGCTGTAGTACGATATATTCTCTGTCGAAACTCCTGGGTTTTGGTCACATTGTTTTGCCCGTCGTATCCTCAGCGGGAATCCATCCAGGATGAATTCCAAATGCCCGTGGTATCGTCGACAATTTTACCACGTTACCGTTCCGATTACCATTGTATCCTCGGCAAACCTCGTATGAAGTGCCGTGTGATAGCCCTTGGTATATGTTAGGTACAATAGTGTCAGGAGTTCATTGAGTTTCATTGCTAAGGTGTAGGTGGTGGTGGGTATCTGTGAGATAATTATGTATAGAGGGTTGCCAGGCTTGTGTGTCGACATTGCTGTAGGCATAGCCGGATGAGTACTCACCAGTTAGCTTCTGAAGATGTAGAGCATTGGTGGTGGCGTTGATAGTGGAGATGAGGGCGTTAACTCGCTTCTTGATGGAGTAGGTGGGGATCCTCTTCAGGGAACTCCTGAAGAAACTCTAAGAAGATAACCGAAATATTGTACGGCAAATAGAAACCGTGCACAAGAAAATCATTAAAGGAGAATGTGCCATAGCTTTCAACCCCTTATGCCTCCAAGAAAATATCCTGCCTGGCTACACCAACATAAGACTGCATGACGAGAGTGCCAGGAATGATGAAAGCACATACCGGTTCCGGAGAGAACTAGTAGAAAGGCAAGTTAGAGAGAAAACGATCACTCAGGTCTTACAAGAACTGAAATTCTCACGAGAAAGTGGACCGAGGCTCCTGTCACAGATGGCCTGAGGAAACAGATCAATGAAGAACTCCAGGCACTCTGGGAGCAACACTGTTGAGGTATGGTAAGTAGAACTTCAACAAGCTCTCCAAACTCTGTGTTGGTAGCATAAAACTGCCCCACCCTGCCACCGAATACATCAGCCTCATGGACATTGACATGACTCCAGACCAAGAGGAGCCCTTCTACATGGGGCTTAACTGCCACTGCCTCTCCAAGCCATGCCCCCACCACAAGTGACTGGAGATCGAGGTCCTCCATAATGACATACAGCGACTTGAGATGGCAGAGAAAGCAAGGACGACACTTGACCTTCAACTCTGCCTTCTCGCCGAGGCTGCCAAGACCCGTGGCTCCCTCTACGGTAAAAACATCACCGGATACCACATCCTGGTCACCAAACAGCTGCAACAAAACAATAACGTCGTCGTCCAATATGCTGACAAAACCATTGCTTTCGTGATTATCAACAAGGACTACATTTAGAAGATCAACCACATTTTCAGTGACACTTCCAAGTTCAGAATGCTAACTCATAACCCCACCAACTCCATCAAGAAGTTAATTAACGCTCTCATCTTCATTATCAACACCACCACCAATGCCCTACATTTTCAGAAGCTAATTGGTGAGTATGCACCCAGCTATGCCTATGGCAATGTCAAGACACACAAGTCTGGCAACCCTCTATGCCAGATCATCTCACAGATACCCACCACCATCCACACCTTAGCAAGGAAACTCAAGCGTTGCCTTACACCATACTATGTACCTAACACATGCAGCCTATCCTCTGCTCAGGACTTCCTTGATATAATACGTGATGCCCCTCCCCTTGACAACCATATCATCGCCTCTCTCAAGATTGAAAGCCACTTTACCAAAGTTCCGGTGAACAAGACGATTGACTTCAAATTCGACCGTGTATACCGCTGCAAAGACCCCAAGCCCCTCAATATCATAGAGAAAGGCCCTGAAGACTCTGCTGGAGCTCTGCACGACAGAAGCTCCATTCACTTGCCTGTGCAGTCAGATATATCAGCAGATCGACGGGGTGGGGATGGGCAGCCTCCTCAGAATCCTGTTCACTAACTTCTACACGGGGAACATCAAATCGAGACACCCAGCTACTAGCTGCCACTCCCTATACTGCCGCTATGTCGACAACATCTTCATTCGTATCATGGACCTTCAGGAGCTACAGGACCTCAGACAGTGGTTCATCTCTGCCTCTGGACCTCCTAACTTCATCTATGAAGAAGACAACGACGGACACCTCCCCTTTCTGGACATACTCATCACTGCACACAATGTAGGGTTCAAGACTACAGTATTCACCAAGCCCAGGAACAATGGACTGTGCCTGAATGGAGACAGTGTCCAAGACGTTACGTGCCCTTCACCATCAGGGCCTTTGTCAGGAGAGACCTCTCCGACTGCTCCACTTGGAAAGACGCCCACCATGAACTAGAACATGAGACTCATGTCCTCTTTAAAAACAGTTACACTAACTCTGCTTATCTGACGCAGTCAAGAGACACATGGACAAGTGGTATACTCACCAAGACACCACTGCACCTACAACCAGCTAACATGTCAAGATATACTACAGAAGCCACATTTCTACAGACTACAATATGGATGAGAAGATCATAAAGGATTTTGTATACAGAAATGTACGCCCTACAGACTCGGAACAACATAATTCTCTCATCATCTACTGCAAATAAAAGAAAACAGCCCACCTTCTGCTTCGTAACCGGCCCGCACTGACCAAGACGCCCCTTCAGTAGAACTATGTCATTTACCAGCATAGCTACAGCAGTGGGGAGTGTGGACCTCACTCATACATTTTTTTAAATAAAAGAACAGAGGAAGGAAAAACAAATGACTATGAAGGTGACTCACCTGTCACCTACAGAATGGAGCCACGAAGAACCACTATGCCACCTTTCACAATTCCCACCTGACACGACTAGACCTGGATGAGAACACCAAAATAATCGACAGAAAACAAGACTATCGCCGACATCGACAGAGAACAAGACTATCGCCGACTCTTGTTTCTAGAGGCAACCTACATTATCATGAAACAACCTATATATAATAAAGACACAAGTCGATGATTTCCAAATCCTACCGTCATCTAAATGCCACATTGGCTTAGAGTACGAGGCAGTCAATGAACGATCAGCTTAGCTGATCAGCTCCACCCACCTGTCTCCACCTGATTCACCTGAGTTGTATATAAGCAGCCACCCACGACAGAACCATCAGATCCAGCCTGAAGATGGAACAAGGTAATTTCGATTTGTCGCTGCCCTTTGGGGAACTCCTGAGGAAACTCCAAGAGGACCACCGAAAAACTGCATGGCAATTAGAAACCGTGAGTAAGAAAATCAATGAAGGTGAATATGGCATAGCTTTTAACCCCATATGCCTCCAAAAAAAATATTCTTCCTGGCTACACCAATATATATATATATATATATATATATATATATATATATATATATATATATATATATATATATATATATATATAAATGGAACCCCTATAATACAGTTGTAAAGTGTGTGTTTTCGTACACTGAAGAACGAGGGTTCGCGCTCCGACAGGGTAATAAACTTGGGGAGCGTTCTTCTGGCCACGTACTGCATTGGCGGACACAAGGGGTGCTGTGGTTGAACCAGTGTTGCATTCTTGCACCCAGTCGGCTTGCACGGGCCGATTACACTTGGTTCACAGACTACACACACATCCAAGGCCACTCCAACACTACAATTACACTTACAAGCACTTCTCACCCTACATACAATCTCTACTAAACAGCCTAAGCCACTTGGTAGAGATACATTGGCTGTATCGTTCCCACTTCGGTAGGGATAGGCCGGTCCTGCATTGGACACTCAGACGGGTGATGAGAGAGAGAGAGAGAGAGAGAGAGAGAGAGAGAGAGAGAGAGAGAGAGAGAGAGAGAGAGAGAGAGAGAGATAGCCCGTTCATTTCGAAAAACAATCCTCACGTATACAAAATGGTGGGAAGGTATCAAGGACCAACGAAAAAATACATCCTGGTGACGATAATCTACATATTAATAAATATTTTTTTCTCCTACAGGTTCACCTCTCACCAGCTTCCTCAACAGAGGTAACAGTTTCTGTTTTCCTTTTACCTGTTTAGTTTTTTTATTTATTTGCGAATTTTAAGTCTTTGATGCCTGGCACACAAATATATATTAATTTTAGGCTAAAACCAGACGGTTTCTACAAGCGTGGCAACTGTGAAGAGGCAAAAGATTTAGTTTTTACCAATGATTAAATTAATTTTCTTTATTTCATAATCTAAGCAATGATTAGCAGACTTATGCGTTAATTTCTTTTAACTTATTTTGGTGGATCTGTTTAAGTGTAGGTAACATTTCACAGGAATTACGGTTAAGAAAATTATACATATACAGTATATAGACAGACAGATAGATAGATACATAGATAGACTGATAGACAGACCGGTAGAAAGGTAGATTCTTTTTCTTGGAAACTGTATTTTTCTCTTATGTGAAGTCTGCGTCAATAAGTATTTTGATAGGCCAGTTGTTAATGCAAAAATCACTCTCCACAAACATGGTCATCATAGCTTCGTTTGCCTATGTTTTTCTTCCTAGCCAGAGTTTTCTATAATATTATACTGCATCTACCACTTCTTTCTGTATTAACCAGAACATAACCAACCTAGGTTTTAAGAGAAATAACAGAGAATCACTCAGAACATAACATAGCTAGGGTACACTTGATTAGCCACAATACAGAATTACTGTGGACATAAGCAACATAAAATATGATTTAATGGCCAATTATGATTTCCCTGGAACTAACCAACCTAAAAAAAGAAAGAAAAAAAAAAAACTTCATCAGGCACTATATATAACAATCCAGGACATACTCAGCCTAAAATATGCTTTAATAAGCATAATAAATAACCATTCTGGAAATAACCAACTTAACATATGTTTTAACATGCATAATAATATAACGACTCAGGATAGTGTAAAATCTAACCTAGTATAAGAGTTCAAAGTCACAGTAAATATCCACTCAGTACACAGGTCAACCTAACATAAGCTTCAAAGGCTACAATATATACCCACTGAACACAGTCAACCTAAGTTATAGCAACATACATCCACTCTCTACACAGCCATAATAGCATAAGTTTTAACAGCCATACTATACAGTCACTGGATACAGGCTACTTAACATTAAGTTTTAACAGCTCTAATATATAAACATTGGACATAGACAACCTAACCTAAGTTTTAACAGGCATACTTTATAACCGCTGGACACAGACAACTCAAGATAAGTTTTAACAGCCATAATAGTATATAGCCACTCTGGACATAACCATCCTAACACACAGTTTAACAAACATAATATTTAACCACCGTGGACCAAACCAAATTAACATAAACTTTACCATGGTCAACGTGGGTCTGTCTCAGCGTCCAGCCTGGTGGTAAGCATCGGCGATGACCTGACCAACGTGACCACTAGCCAGCTCATCGTCACGCTCCTGAGAGCCGTCTGTCCAGCCACCAGGACACAACAACCAGGTACTTTTACAACCTTTGCATTATGCTATACATTCCTTGGTACTTTTACAACCTTTGCATTATGCTGTACATTCTTTGTTACCTTTACATCCTTTGCATTATGGTATACAATCTGTCGTTTATTTTTTACCGTACCATCTGTAAAAACAAAAACAAAATAAAAAGTCTGTATCACAACACAATAAAAATAAGCAAAAATTTATTGCATTTCAATCGTTCGTGTTATTATCTGCTATGGTAAAAGTACGTTGTTATACACAAAATCTTCCCAGTATTGTTCTTAGTCAATTATATTCTACAGAAGGAAGGTTTTATCGTAGTATTATGCCATTAGGTTGGGCTGAGATTTCCATTTTTTGTTCATTTCTTTGGTGTATGAAAAATTATGGTTTTAATGCAAAATAAATAAATAAATAAATGAAAGTGAACGACAGTACATCGTGATAGTGCTCAGGGTACTTCATCGTCACTTTTACTAATCTGTACACTAGCAGCCATTTGTTTTTATATAATACACACACACACACACACACACACACACACACACACACACACACACACACACACACACACACACACACACACACACACACACACATCAAGTTCATGAAAAGGGAATTCGGCATCATGATTCGATTATTACATTCATTTAGTGCCAAAGCTACTCAAGGTATGCACTGCATCCACTGTCCATGTGTGCTATATTACAATGTAATCCATATAATAGGAATGGCAACAGCTGTCTTCCTATACTGTCAAACGGTAATAACATATAACTAATAACCATTTCCCATATGGCAACACCCCCCCTGTGATGGGGACTGAATGGAGGTGGATGGAACTACGCGTTTACCAACCCTCCCGAGATACCACTCGTTATTTCAGAGAACATCGACCCCCTCCTGCACAGACACTTGTTGAAGCGACTATCTGAGTGTAAACAATGGTCACTGGACATGATTGCCAGTTTGGTATAGGTCTAATTGCATAACTAAAAAAAAACAATACCAAGGATGAGCTGTTATGAAGCTTCCTATGCCACTTGCAGGACGACTCATGCTCCGAGTCACTTTACTTCACCTCAATAGAGTATAGAATAAGTGGCCATGGAAGAGGTGTTACGAAGCTACCTGTGCCGCTTACTGCCTGTACTACAGTTCCAAACCGTCTTCTTCAATTACACACAGCAGAGAATAAATCGCTAAGGAAGAGGTGTTATGAAGCTTTCTATGCCACTTATTATTCAGACTCTCCTACATCTCCACACAGCAGAGAATAAATCGCCAAGGAAGGGGTGAGACGAAGTTCCCTGTTACAACAGCGGTTCGTGCCAGAATTCATCTCTGTCGTCTTCACCCCACACAGCAGAAAATAAATAGCAAGGAAGAGACTGCTAATTACAGTGCAAATGCTCCTTCATCTCCACGCAGCAGAGGAATCGCTAAGGAATAGCTGTAACGAGTCTTCTTATCCCATTTACATTCTGTCTATCGGTCTATCGCCAGATGCCTTCATTCCGTAAAAGGTGTACACAAATGATCGTATCCATGTCACTCTCTCTTTCTTCTGCCATCAGGCTGCCTTCTCTCCAACATTCACCTCCTTCTCTCATATGCCTCTCCACTCCATCCCTTCCTCCCATCCTCGATCTACCGCTTCTCCTCCCTGCCTCCACCTCACTCACATACACTGTCCTAAACTTTTATTTTAATTGGGCTAACATTGCCATTTCTCTATGTTCAGTACTGAGGTGTAACAACAGATTAACACTAGAATTTGGTGCTAGTTATCAAGAAGTGGTATGGAAAGGATGCAAAGCCTTAGCATTGTCATTATTTTCTGAAAGTGAACTACCTGAAATATGCAAGGACAAAACAAAAATTTGGCCTAAGTTAGTTGAAGGAACCCTCGTCATTGTCTGTCTCCATTGCCTGCAACTGACCAAACAACATGAACGTTAACCCATATCATTATCCTTCCCCTCCACACAGCAGAGGCAGAGGAAGCCACTCAACCACTGGGCGCCGATCGCTTCTTGTGGTTCAGGCCTCCATCAGCCCTTGATGCTAGAAATGCATTCTGTGAGTTCAGGTTACCTTGCCCATAGTATTCTCTCTCTCTCTCTCTCTCTTTATTTATTTATTTATAACTTCTTGTCTGCGTGGCTGGCTGGCAGGCTGAAATAATAGCCTGGTATTTTGTACGGAGCTTCATGCAAAAAACGGCGAGTTTAAAATAATGACAATCTCTTACAGTCCAGTGACAAGAAATTTCAATTCTCCCAGCAGTACCCTAATGTTCCTATGGACTCTGCGACTGTGGAAAGTGTCACGCCGAAGTTGGGCAAGTCACTCAGAAATACTTTTACAGTATTCCCTACCGTTATTTGCCAGTTTTTGTCATCGAAGAGTTTGTCAGTTTCTCATGACACTTTCAGTGCCTGGCAAGTCAAAAAATAATCCATGTCCATTGTCTTTAGTATATTATACCCTGTTTTATCAGTAGACAACACACTGATGTACTGTACGTACAGTCAGGACATCTTATGTTGCTATTTCGCTATAATTAGCATATTATATCCTGTTTTATCCGTAAACTACACACTTATGTTCGTAAAGTCATATGTCTCCAATTTTATGTGAATATTTTTTAACTCTCACGGTGAGAACAACTTCAGTATTGTATTGCAGCTAATGCCAAACATTTTTGTTCAGTTGAGTGAGTTCTGAAACTCTGAAAGTGTCATTACTATCACTAGTAACCCTGTCATGATGGGACCTGCTCAATTATCGTATTCCAGTTCATGACAATAATTTTAGTCAGCTGGAAATGAGTCATAAAAGCCTGAGAGGATTCAGCTCATCGAAATATAACCGAGACTTTAACTGGACTAATTCATGTCTTGCATAGTTTGATTTCCCTGTGTCTTACCTAAAGTTATTAGCTAAAGGACGAGAAAACATGAGACAGGCCCTCAATGGAGAATTTATTTATCCATATTATTTGTGTGTGTGTGTGTGTGTGTGTGTGTGTGTGTGTGTGTGTGTGTGTGTGTGTGTGTGTTCCATCTGTTGCTTCAATGAGATATATTTTGTAGCGTGAAACTTTATACATACATATGATGATAAGTGAATTCCTTTGCATTTGCCATGCTCCTAACTGGGGCATCTGTACACGGGAAGAGCTGTCTCCTAAAGTAATGGACCAAGTGCCACCAAATTCTGATTCCATGAACATCCACATTTAGGCACTTCACGTTGCCCATCAACTTGAGTCTTTCTGACGACTATCACATCACCGGGAAAAAAAAACAGGGATTCCAAACCCTTGTCATAATTATACTCCTCTATACAAAATACTTCCAGCCAGCTTGATCCATTGTCGCCTTTTTTGTAGTGGAAATATATTTTTGCCAACCGCCGGAGATCAAACTCAGACATTAATACTCATTTTGAGAATGAACTTAGGGAAATTCTTGTTAGCAGATGTAATAATCACTGTCACTTTTTTCGCAGGTAACAGAGGCAACAGTTTCCTGGTGTGGGCAAGTAAGTTATCATATGTCATTTTGTACGGGATATTCAAAGCTCGTCTGGTCAAATGTGTACACTTAAACTAATTTTTAAACTAAAGTTAGATAATTACAGAGATATCATTAACAATAACTAGAACACCCCATTTTTGTGGTGTTGGGGCATGAAAAGTGGCAGACTGCAATGACATAAAGTTCTTTAAATTTGACCAAAATTCCAAACTCTGTATCTTGAGTGCTTAGTTATAACAAGATATTGGAATGAAGAGCTTGTCACGATGAAATACTGAGGAAAGGATGTAAAGCTGTAGTGTTCTCTTGGTCTGTCACTGAACTACATGAATTAAGTTGCAAGACATCTAATATCTCCGCCAAGTTAATGTGGTAAACTATAGCACTGTGCTTACACGACAGGTGGAGTCCTGAACGGGACGGACATCACAGCCATGAGCGACCAGCAACTTCTCATCACCGTGCTTAACACTATCTGTGGCAGGAGCACGAGGGACCTCGAAATGGGTATGGCATCTGTATATCTTTTTATTTATCTATATATTTACCTGTCTATTTGTCTTTGTATCGGGAACGTAGTGGACCAGACTGAGACTACTCAAACCCGACATTTAGTCAGAACTTTCCTCTACATGCACATTGCATAATAAACGTTGCATTTACCTGTATGTTTTCCCAAAATGGCAGTGCATCACCCAGCCTCTGAGTCCGCGGCTGGGGGAGAGGGGAGTGGGAAGGGTGATCATTAATATTCTTACCAGTAGCTTCCTGGTGACGATCAAGTGATATGTCCTGAACTTATGTTTGACAATCTTTAGATTCAGTTCTATAACATACTGGTCTTTCCACGAATTTTCTCTCTGTAAGCATTGTCTCTCCTCTGTGAGGTTCAGCTGGCTAAGTATAAAGACAAGAAACCAATCTCTTTATCCTCTCTCGTTACACGCGTTTCCAAGCCAAAGATGGTTGTTGCGTATATGTGCGTAACAGAGAAGTACAAAGGAAAGCAAACAACTGCAGACATATTGGTCCTCTCGAGGCTGTTTCTTACTGGATAATTTATAACAGACATAAGTATTCTGTGAGTAAAAGACAAGGACGGGGAAGCAGGAATGCAGCCTCATTTACTCTAGTGTTCTCGAACTTGAACCTTCAGCGTTGCCCACATTCATGATGCGGATGTTCTTTCCATCTTCGACTATATATGTCTGCACTTTTTATTTATTCCCTAAATCGATTGGTTACACAATACTCCATGACTGTCTGTCTTCTAAAGTGGAACACATTCAGTTCATCTCTCATTTCCCAGGAGTCGCCATTCTAGGCGATTTCATTGCTCATCTCTACCTTTGATTCTCCTTTCACTTGTGCAACAAAACCCCCTACATTATCATTTGTCTTAAGTGACCTAGACCAACGTGTACAGTCAAAGACAAAAGTCGTGTCGTGAAATTTGATGAAAATATCTACTGAATGACTATAATTCTGGACCGGTCTGCTTTGTGTCGAAAGGTCAGTTGTTAGCACTGACTTGAGTTGCCATTTGCTCCAGGTGACTAGCCTGTGGGTGCCAGCATATACTTTTTTTGTAACAACGAAACTGATCTACATAATTATTAAGTTTTTCTGACTGCTGTTTTTATTTAGTATTTATGAAGCGTTCTCATCTTTTATTTTTTTTATCGCATTCGGAATGTTACAATTCAATTAGCTACATAGGTGTTCGGAAGTCAGTTCTCCATCTTTAACTGTAAAGTAGCTAATCAAGTTGATAATTATCACTGTGACATTATTTACCGGTGTTGTAAAACAAAATTCACTGTAGCATTCAACACATGAGAATAGAGTTATTCTATTATGATTTTTTTTCTTTTAGAGTGGCTAGCAAACTGAATCCCACAAACGAGTTCGAACACATAAATCAGACGACCGAAGTCTACGCACAACTGTTCGTGTGCTTCATACTAGGTTCACTTCGTTTCTTACGGCGTAAGCACTGCATGGGGTGCTGCTTCCATCGTTGTGATTATTTCCTGTTCCTATAGTGGTGTGCTAAGACGAGGACGACCTGAACGATGACGGTTCTTCGTTGTGCCCGCCTCCTGAAGTCCTAATCCACCTTTCTATGGTTATGCTTATACCAAATGTTTGAGCTTTCTGTTCAGGATTCGCTTCCCGTAAATAAAGGAAGATCATGCCACCTCTCATATTCCTATTAGTTGGATGCATTTTGCTTGACCTTTCCATACCATGGTATAGTAGGTCTGCTAGACGTTTTGTGGTAAGATGTAAGATGAAATGTCAGGTGATCATCACCTAACCGTTGGCATTTCGCCTCCCATACGAAGTTCGGACTCAGCAGTTGTTGCGAGTCGATGTTAAGGCTTTGGAATTTCATGGGTTCATTCATACTGTCATCCCATCAGCAGCAGATATGAAGCTTTAGGAAGTCAGGCTAGCCAACCACGAACATGTAACTGTGGTAGAGATTTCATAGCGTTTCAAGTGTTGTGCTTAATCTTTGGACAAAACCGAGACACGACTTTTGTCTTTCACTGTACAGCATTTTCCCTCCATCCTTAGACTATCTGAGAGAGAACCATAACATACCTGATCTGAAAACTGAGCCCGCTGCTAATTTGCCAATATTTTGTCTCCTTTGGGCTCCTTTGATCAGTCTTTTTTTTTTTTTTTTTTTGTTGAGACAATGAATGGAGGAAGAAAGAACACGGGAAGTAAAAAATAAACAAGTCCATGTGGCTAAAGGCATCCTCCATTCATACAATATTTATAACAGCTGGATTTAAATAAAAGTGGATTAAATGTTTGTGGGAAGCAACTCCCAGAAAGTGAATTCCAGAGAGCAGTAAGTTCTGAGGATAAATGAATTCTGATAAGCAGAGGTTCTGCATTGCGGGGGAGAGAGTGTAAGTTCATGGGCGCTCCCAGCTGCCCGAGTATGTCGGGAGAAAATGTGAAGGGAAGGCACAATTGAAGCATGTTCATCAGAGCACTTACGGTAAAAATATCGATAAAATAGTGCTAAAGAAGCAACATCTCTACGTACTGATAATGGAGGAAGGTCCTGCGTAATGGCATGATTATTGATTAATCTCATGGCTTTATTCTGAATTTTGTCCATATGTTTCAGTGCAACCGCTCCACATCCACTCCACAATGGCGAACAGTATTCGATCTGAGAATGCTCATGACTTTTGTATATTGTGGCCAACTGCTCGTCAATGAAGAATTCACGAACTCTGTACGGAAGTCCCAATTTTTAAGAAGCATTTTTAGCAAGGGATTTAGCATAAGCCGTCCAGCTTATGTTATACAGCCTGTCCTATTACTCCAGTAAAGCCTGTGGACCCTGCCAAGAAGCGGTGTCTGTGGTGCATTGGCGCATCAGCACTGCTGATTAGGAGACCCACAGACAGTACTTCTCCGAGTTTCCTTAGGATGATAATTCCTATTGCAGCTGAGAGTCGGCCGACCATGCTGTATACATTCCGAAGAATATCCTTTCGAACATGGAAGTATACATTCCATAATTTTACCCTGTGTCTAATGCAAAAGTACCTTGGTTTATTCACATTTGTTATAATGCGATCCACAACAACAAGATGGGTTGCCGATGGTACTCCCAATACAAATTACCCCTGAACTATGTTCTCTGTATGCTAAGGCCGAGAATCGTCTTAAATCTGTTCTTTAGCTTGCGGGAAACAATTACATCTGCTCTAAATGTAATATGTCAGTCCAACTCCTCTAGTCCCTTATGGCATCATACTATTTTTTAATGGAAGGAACAAGGAACCAACGAGTAGAAGCACGCAAAATTGTCCCCTCCAGGAAAAAAAAATAATGGAGCCAAATTCAAGATCCGTTCATTTCGAGGTGCCTGGACACATTCTGTTTATAAGACCGCAAGTCATAGGCAGTAGGAAATACAGACAGAGGAAAACAGTTCCAAAGTCGACCTGTTGCAAACATGAAGGACTGGGAGTAATGGTTAATTCTTGCATAAGGAAGTTGTACAGAATAGTGATGAGAATTTGCTGCCAGACGAGTGCTTCACACCCGCCGTAGTTGTGGAGGGATGCAATCAGACAATATAGGGAAGCAGTGACCATTGACGTACCGATGGGAAATGGATAAAGATACAACAGTGCGTCAAGGAGACAGAGGTTGAAGGGAGCCAGTAAGAGAAGGAAAGTACATGAGACAAAAAGTCTTTGCCTCCACCACTCTAACTTAGCTTCTTCCTCTTGCCATTCTTTTTTCCACTTCAGTGTCTCCTTTGTTCTTTCTTTTCCTAGAAAACATAACTTTTTGCCTATGTCTTTGTTTCTTTCTTCTCTCATAACGTTTTTAGTAGGACTGTTCATTCATCTCTTCCTCCCTATACTTTCTCATGCCTGTAATTTCAGTTCCTTCAGAATACGTATGTGTGACCTCTCTGGTTTCAGTAGTTAGTCTGACTAAAAAGCACCCAGAAAGCGCATACCTCCTCCTATGCCATTGCCATTAAAAAGGGTTCGGATCCGTGAAGATATTGTTTGATACACATAGGGTCCAGATCCACCCCAATATTTAATCAATTGTTCCTTGACCCATGGCCCACTCTTTCACAAGATATTATTGAAAATCATTGAGAACTTTTGGAGATATTATGCTTGATACATAGAATCCCGATCCGGATCCGCCCCAAAGTATAAACAATCCTTTCTTGGCCCATGACCCACTTTTCTACAAAATTTCATTGAAATTCATTGAGAACTTTTGAGAGATATCGTGTTGACAAACATAGGTCAATACATATCTTCCTCCAACTTCGTTGGCGGAAGTAAAAGCGTGCAGTCGTGATGGAGCCCATCCTGCAATTTGTAGGGACTATGCTTCCTTGCTGACACCCTGCCTAAGTACACTCTTTCACCTTTGTCTATCAACGTGCACCTTCCTTTACAGCAAGAAGCTTGCTCTTATCCAACCCATCTCAAAAATGGGTGTCTGTTCCCAGCTACCTAAATATTGCCATGTTGCATTAATCTTTTCCGTTTCCAAAGACTTTGCGTATTTTCAATAGGAGATTACTGAAACACAGCACGTATCATCTGATAATCTTCCAGGGGGAGGTGGTGGCTCAATCGGTAGAGAGGTGGCCTACAGTCCTACCAGACCCAGGTTCAAATCCCCGCTGGGGCAGGGAACAGTTTAAGGATTTGAATTTCATTAAAAAAAAGCAGACTTTACCGATCTACCAGAAGACCCGCCGATATGTAGAAATACCCTCGTTAATACCAATACATTAGTCCTGTATGAGACAGCCCTAGCATGTATTCAATATGGACGGTGGGTGTTAACGCCGAAGTGGTGACATTTAGAGGTGCATGGTATGTAGGAGGACTACTGGGCATTGAGTGCAGGCTGTGAAGCCTATGCCCAGAGTCGGACACATAAAAAAAAGAAAAGAAAAAGATAGTGTGGAATTTCGTCAGGTGCGCGTCACTTGCAGTCTCCTCACATTCCTTTCAGTTTCTTGGTCATCCTCCTTTGGAAACTTTGGTGAAACCTTTGCTGTCGCACTTGTCCTGATAAAGGCTTTTTTCTGAGTCTGGCACAAATCTCTAGTTTCCACTTTGCCTTTTTACGGTTTCTATCTTCCTATATGTGTCTTTATCTGTAGCTTGTCCAGCTGGTCGCTCCATAACTACTTTTCTAGATGGCCATAGTTCTTTTTCTAAAGTTTTCTATTGTGTTGTTCCTCATACTTCTACCTCCCACCGAATCTCTTCCACCTGTTCACAAATACTGTTTTTGAACTGTATGTAATCTCTATCCACTCATACACTGATTTTTCCACCATACAAGTACGTTTATCCACCTGCTTCTCACAATCCCAATCACAGCAGTTGAGCTACTTCAGCAGTTACACGACGATGCTATGGTACACTGG
The DNA here is from genome assembly GCF_032717465.1 of Coenobita brevimanus. Lineage (NCBI taxonomy): Eukaryota > Metazoa > Arthropoda > Malacostraca > Decapoda > Coenobitidae > Coenobita > Coenobita brevimanus. Next base: position 14,245,505 of record NC_137041.1, read on the forward strand.
GTTTCTTACTTGCCCTTAATTTGTGATTAGGGTAAAGAAACTTTGTTATACCTAATGCACCATAAACTCCAGTTCCCTCTGCTTCAACCACCCAAAGTCTTCCCCAAGAATTCCTGTGTTATTCAACAGGAAGAACTTTGTCGTAGTCAGTTAGAAAGAGATATGAAGTGGTACTTCACAGGGCGAGCTCAGTAGTATACTGCTGAAAAACCATTATTCATGGAATCCCTAACAGTCAACCTGCCTGTTCTCGTTGCTCTTGACAAGTATACATTGCGATGCATGAACACCTTCGCCATGGGAAGAACGTGTTCCATTGATGAAGTTCATTTAGACAATGAGAAGTAAATAATCTGAGAAAATGAACAGCAGATAGTTGCTACACCAAGACAATATGAACAAATTTTCTGTGTGTAATCTTAAACAGTAGGTTTTGATCAAGAGAAGAATTCCATTAGTTCCACATTGCCCCTATTCACCTGGCTTAGCACTGTGTGACTTTCTAGTTGTCTTACATACTGAAGTTCGTGATGAAAGGACAGTGTTCTGACAGGACCGAAGACATCTACAGGGTGACCCAAAATGAATGCAACCCATAACACTAGGAAGACGTAGGGACATCACTCGTTGGGAGCACTGGTTCCAACAGAATGAGGCCACCCCACACACTTCAAACCAAATGTTGATGTGGCTGCGGCAACGATTGGACGATTGGGGGATCGACTGATCAGTAGGAGGTGTGACCCTGAGTTGGCCCCACACTCACACGACCTGAATCCCACAGATATCTATCTATGGGGTTATCTGAAGGATCATATTTATGTAAACAACCCCCAGACAATCAGAGACTTGAACGCAAAAATCACAGCCAAAATCAGAGCCATCCCAAGAGAGAAGTGTGTCCACGTAATTGACAAATTCGCGTTCAGGAGTGCCTGTGACGTCGAGGTGGTTAATTGGAACACATTTTGGAAAGGTCATTAAAAAAAAAAAGACCACTTGAGTTGCAGAACCCAAACTTTCAGGACTGTTTTATCGAATCAACACGACATTAATGCGAAAATAAAGCAAATCATAATTCAGCTGTATAAATGACAACACACTTTTATGGATTGCATTCTTTTTGGGTCACCCTGAAATTTGCAGTAATAACAAGTGTCTTAAAGCACATCAAGGGAAAAAGGGTTGCAGCATTGCCTCCGTCGGTGGTAGGAAAACTGGAACAAGAGTTTGGATGCAGGAGACATGTACTTTGAAGGTGGTGATATGAGTGTATGATTAATGTAGAAACTGAGTTTGCCTGCCATTGTCAGAGATTGGATCACTGCTCTTCTGAAATCGTCAGACAGCAGCAAGAATGAAATATAAATGATACCATCGTATTCCAGGATTTCATTCATTTATTTACTCACGTGGGACCCGGCGGTGACCAGGTTATAAAAAAAAAAAAAAAAAAAAAAAAAAACTGTCCCTTGCCTGAGTCACTGAGAGACCAACCCTCCTGTTTAAGGACGACACCCAGGTTCCCATTTTCCACACTTGACCAGTGTTCTGCCTTCTCTCCATTTCCTTCAGGGATACATTCTCTACGTGCCTAGTTCTGCCATTGATGTATTCACCCCTGGACCTGATCCCCAACAATCTTTTCACCCACTACCTACCCACCGAAACACCCTATCCCACTCAGCCAGCTGCCCACCCACCCTATCCCACTCAGCCAAACATTGAAAATATACCCACCCCGTCCAACCACTCACTCTATGACCCACCCACTCAACCTGAAAGCCCACACTCCAACCTACCCACACTGCCCACTCACCCATCCACCAACACTGCCCACTCACCCATCCACCAACACTGCCCACTCACCCATCCACCAACACTGCTCACTCACCCATCCACCAACACTGCCCACTCACCCATCCACCAACACTGCTCACTCATCCATCCACCAACACTGCCCACTCACCCATCCACCAACACTGCTCACTCACCCATCCACCAACACTGCACATCCACCCATCCACCAACACTGCACATCCACCCATCCACCAACACCGCACATCCACCTTACCCAGTCACCCACTCTCCTACCTTGCCCATCCAGTGACCCACTAACCAACCCTGACAACTCATCCACCCACCTACCTTGTCCACTCAGCCACCCACCTGCCTTCCCCACCCACTCATCCATACACCAACCTGCTCTGCCAACCCACCCACCAATTCACCCACACTCTCCCACCCGCACACCCATCCTCTCCACCCACTTACACACACATTCTGTCCACCCACCTACCCATTTTGTCCACCCACTCACCCATTCACCTACACTCATCCACCCACACACCCATCCTCTCCACCCACTTACACACCCATTCTGCCCACCCACCCACCAACCCATTCACTCATACTCACCCTCCTACACACACATCCTACTACCCAAAAACTCACACACCCATCTGTTCCCCTACTCACGATGCCCCATCATTCTGCATCACACCCAATTACCCATCCAACCCAATCCATCCACCTCGGCTACCCTTTAGCCCACCCGTCCAACCTGTAATAATAAAAATAATAATAATAATAATAATAATAATAATAATAATAATAATAATAATATGCTTGTAGGAGGAAATTATAACTCTGATTATTAGCCCTCAGGCAACACCATGCACACCTGAATATTGTCTCGAGTAGATCTAAATTTGGCCGTCAGGGGCGCCTTTAGCAACCTCAAACCACAAAAATAAATTATCAGTAGAAAGTCACAGTATTAAACCTCATTCAATCTCTGTACATAGTTCGCCCATAATTTTCATAGCAGACAAACACATAGCAAGACAGACTTTCAAATACAAATGTGATTTATTTATTAAAAATTACTGAAGCATAGTTTCATTCATCATTCATTGCCAGACGCCATGTATCCCAGATGGGGTGGCCAGTGGCTTAGAGTTAATTGTTTTACAGGGAGGGGCACTAATCCTCCACCAACCCCACTTGCCACGTAGGGATGCCAACAGCATCTGGTGTTCCCAGGCGGTCACCCATCCAAGTACTAAGCACCAGTAACTTTTAAAACCAGAGGCCCTCCACTCAGTCCTGCCTTTACCCATGCCCCTGACACCATCCCCCCACAAGGCAACGCCACCCCCAGCCCCCATAGGACCCCTGCCAACCCACCAGTGGCACAAACAGCTCCGGGGCAAGTCTCCTGCTGGTTTACACGCAGGTTTAGTCGGCAATAAAACCATCTGCGTTCTTACCCTTGCATGGTGTTGGGGAGGGGCTCCTCGAAAGGGATGGCGCTGACATGACATGACGGTGGAGCAGACCTGCTATATAAACCTCAGTTCCTTACCTATCGCCCGAAAGGATGATGGTGGGTTGCAGAAGAAGAGTAACTTTTGCCTGTAGTCCATCGTGTTCAGAGTCAGATTTGCATGGGGTTGCAACTACTACTAGTACTCTTACTACTACAACTACTCGTAGTACTCCTCTCCCTCTTCCTTTTCCTCCTTCTCCCTGCCACTGATGCTACTCTCATTCCTCTTCCTCCTCCTTCTTCTCCTACTACTGCAACTACGACTACAAGTACTGGTACAAGTACTTCTGCTCCTTCTCTACTCATCTTACTACTCCCGGTACTCCTCCTCCTCCACTTGTTCCTCTACTTCTTCTCACACAACTAATAATCCTCCTCCTCCTCCTCCTCCTTCTTCTTCCCCCCTCCCTTCTCCTCTTGCTCCTGCTCCTGCTCCTGCTCTTCCTGCTCCTGCTCCTGCTGCTCCTGCTCCTCCTGCTCCTGCTCCTGCTCCTGCTGCTCCTGCTCCTGCTCCTGCTCCTGCTCCTCCTGCTCCTGCTCCTGCTCCTGCTCCTGCTCCTGCTGCTCCTGCTCCTGCTCCTGCTCCTGCTGCTCCTGCTCCTGCTCCTGCTCCTGCTGCTCCTGCTCCTGCTCCTGCTGCTCCTGCTCCTGCTCCTCCTGCTCCTGCTCCTGCTCCTGCTCCTGCTCCTGCTCCTGCTCCTGCTCCTGCTCCTGCTCCTGCTCCTGCTCCTGCTCCTGCTCCTGCTCCTGCTCCTGCTGCTCCTGCTGCTCCTGCTCCTGCTCCTGCTCCTGCTCCTGCTCCTGCTCCTGCTCCTGCTCCTCCTCCTGCTTCTCCTTTCTTCTTATTACTACTACTACTCCTCTTACTACTACTGCTACCACTACTACTACTACTACTACTACTATTACTACTACTACTACTACTACTGCAACTATAATAAATCCCTAGAATTAGGTGACGTATTCTATGTATTTACTACTGTTACCAATATGGCACTGAACTCATTTTATGTCAAACCTTTTGTGGTCAAGGGGTGAGTCGAAGCTGTATTTGACACAGTCGTTTTCAAAGTGTCTCCTAAGCTGCATACTGTAGCTTTGTTTAGAGGCAGCAAAAATGAAGTAAGGAATACGTCATTGCATTGTAAGGTGAAGTTTGTTGGGCCAAATCCAAGCAAGTCTAGTTATTCCGTATGTTGAGGCCCATTCCAATATTAGGTTATGTCCATAATGCTGCCTGGGTGTGAAGAAGACTTAAGATCAATGCCTATCGACTGCATAAGCCTCAGTAAAACACACCGATAATTAGATTTATCAAGTCACAAACCAAGGCACAAGCTTCCCCTAGAATACAACACATAACAGTCCACTTTACCTCCAGGTAACCAACTGAACTGCTTGCTGAAGAGGGACTTAAAGCAAACAAAATTTGTCTAAGACTCTGACCGGCCTGGGAATCAAACTCGGATTTTCCAGCTGCGTACTTGATGTGCTAACCATTACACCAGCTGGTGCCCGGGTGTGGTTGGCTTGTTATTCCATGTGTTGTATAATTATCCACACTGAAACAGAAATATAACTACTCAAACCCAAACTGTGTGTGTGTGTGTGTGTGTGTGTGTGTGTGTGTGTGTGTGTGTGTTTATGCAAAGAAGAAGGAACCAAAGGCCATGAACCCAGAAACCGTTCCTTCCAAGAAAAAATAAAACCAATACAAAAGAGAGCCAACTTCAAGATCCGTTAATTTCGATATGCCTGGACACACTGCGTTTGAAAGACTGGAGATCATTGGAAGTAAGAAATACAGACAGAGGGAGACAGTTCCAGAGTTGACCTGTTGCATAAATGAAGGACTGGGAGTAATGGTTAACTCTTGCATTAAAGAGCTGGACAGGAAAGGGATGAGAGTTTGTTGCTACACGATGCTACACGCCCGTAGTTGAGGTGGAGGGATGCAAGCAGACAGTTCAGAGGAGCAGTGACCATTGAAGTAGCGATAGAAAACAGATAAAGATGCAACAGTGTGGCGAAGAGACAGAAGTTGAAGGGAGCCAGTAAAAGGAAGAGAGCTAATTAGGTTGAAAGCCTTTGACTCCACCCTATTGAGAAGAGCTGTATGTGGGGAGCCTCCCCACACATGAGAGTTATACTCTACACAGGGGGGGATAAAACCCGTGCATAAAGTCAACAACTGTGCAGAGGTAAAGAAAGTACGAAGTCGGCTTGGCACACCTAATCTCTTGGAAGCAGATTTTACAAGAGATGTAATATGATCTTTCCAAGATAAGTCCCGAGTGAATGAAACCTCAAACATTTTCAATGATGATGCAGGATTAAGCTGAATATTATTAAACATTAGTGGGTACTCCTATGGAGGATTTTAATGGGTTGATAGGTGTAAAAACTGAGTCTTTGATGCATTACAAACAACAAGATTATTTTTACCCCAGTCAAAGATACGGGCCAAGTCAGACATTAGGTATGCCAAAGCCTCATCCCTTGTTTGTTGAAGTAACTGCTGTGATGGACGTTGTGGGAACCGAATGGAAAGGTGAATGGTAGCGGCATCAGCCAGGGGTGGATAGGGTTAGATGTACAGCTTAGAAGATCATTAATGAATAAAAGGAAGAGAGTTGGTGATAGGACAGAGCCCTGAGGAACACCACTGTTGATAATCTAGGAGAATAACGATGGCCGTCTACGACAGCGGCTGTAGAACGACCAGAAAGAAAGCTATTGATGAAGGCACAGATAGAAAGATAGAAACCGTAAGAGGGCAGTTTGGAAATTAAAGATTTATGCCAGACTTGATCGAAAGCTTTTGAGATGTCAAGTGCAATGACAGATCTTTCGTCAATGTCCGGAAAGGAGGATGACCAGGAGTCTGAAAGGTAGGTGAGAAGATCGCCAATGGAGCGTCCCTGATGGAACCCATACTGACGATCAGAAAGAAGGTTGTGATAGGAAAGATGCTTTAAAATTTTTCTGTTAAGAATAAACTCAAAAACTTTTGAGACGCAGGATGTTAAAGCAATTGGATGATAGTTAGAGGGTTGGGAATGGTCACCCTTCTTTGGGACTAACTGAGTGATAGCAAACTTCCAGCAAGAAGGAAAGATACAAATTGACAGACAAATGCGAAAGAGTTTACCTATGCAGGGTGTAAGGACAAAAGGACAGTTCTTGAGGACTCCATCAGGCCTATATGCCTTGTCAGTATTGATATGAGCCCAGTGATGGCAGAAAATACTTCAGCTGAAGACTGTCAGCCATGAGGAAGTCAGAGGGGGAAGTGATGGAGGAACAGCACCGGAATCGTCTAGGGTGGAACTGGAGGAGAAAGTCTGAGCGAAGAGATCTGCTTTAAGTATGTGTGTGTGTGTGTGTGTGTGTGTGTGTGTGTGTGTGTGTGTGTGTGTGTGTGTGTGTGTGTGTGTGTGAGAGAGAGAGAGAGAGAGAGAGAGAGAGAGAGAGCAAAAACTAGTCAGTGCAATTCCTGAGGCCGTGTATGTTACTAATATTCTCACGTCTTTGTCAGGTGGTGGTGTTGTACTTCCATAGACTCCAGCACCCACGGCCATTCCGCCTGCCACAAACCAAGGAACAGGTTCGCTACACCCGCTTTGTGTTCATCTGACGGAACTGGCCCACTCGCACACATTGAATACTAAGTTGTTATTTGAAATTAGATGAACCTCTGTACTGAGGTAGGAATGAGTCTTTGGTTACTGGTCTAGTTTATCTTCCAATCTGGGTACACTTGACAATCAACTTTGTTTAGCAGGATTAGGGATCGTTATCAGATATTACCAAACTTTACGACCACTGTCCTCACTTAACTCATATTTGTTTGGCAGAGGGGACATCAAACGCCCATACCACAAAAACAGCATTATAAGCATGACTATTTTCATCCAGGATTTGTTCTACAGGAAGGAAATGGGAATGAAAGTGCTAGCTCTTTAAAATCTTTTGTTCTTCTTCAGTAACATAGCAAAATCATTGGCCCTTAAAGGATCCTATCAATTTACTGGGTAACCAGTCTCCAAAAGAGTAAACTGTTATCACAGACCTTTTTTTTTTTTTTCTCTCGTATCTATTCTCTTTAAAGATTAGCCTAATTTGACCGAGAACAGTTTTGTACTTGTGAGAGTGAAGTTGCGACCATAATGTACAGACTATGTTGTAGGTAACATAAGCACAAGAGACTATATAAGAACGACACCATGTCATCACCAGGTAATAAATCAAGCAATGTTGATAAAATATCCACTTAAATAAAGACTGCAAAAGAATAAAGACTTTCTTTTTATCCCCATCAACCTCATTATTTTTTCTCTCTTACATTGTGCGGGTGGGGGTCGCGAAAAAGAAGACAGCAAAACAAAGCCATCCGTAATACCTTTCTACTAACTGAATATAAATGGCGTGAAACATAAGTATAATTTTTAAAATCACATTTTTAAAATCAATTCATATGTGTCTAATGGAAGAGTGATTAAACAAATCCAAATATGTGTTGATTATTATAAAAGAAAATGAGTCTGAACAAAGGAGCACTACGTGTTCAACACTATATTCGATTACACACACACACACACACACACACACACACATATTATATATATATATATATATATATATATATATATATATATATATATATATATATATATATATATATATATATATATATATGAATCTGTTCAAAGGCACAACAAATACAAGATATCAGTAATAAGAGAAGAAATATTTACACAATCGCCCCCTACTTACAAACCATTAACTGCGTGTTCACAAGGTAAGGTACCGAAAGACGATGTCTCGCTAAACATTTGCCGTGTACAGCGGATTCTGTTATGTGATTATTATAGTATTTGTAGCCACTCTGTTACACAATGTGGCTCTTCAACCGGGAAGTATTCAACCGCAAGTTAATCCTTCAGCATACAATGGATCAGCTTGCACCTCTTGTCATTTTTCTCTACTTACCTGCCTGTACCTACTTACCCTCCTATATACCATTCTTCCCTGGGTACGTACTTACCTATTTCCCTCCCTTTCTCCCTGCCAACTTACCTACCTACTCAACTGACCCCATACTTCCCTGCCTACTTATCTACCACCTGACCTTACCACTAGCCCTCTTGCCTATCTACCTGCCTACTTAACTATCTGCCTTCCTACCTCCAAGCCAACCCACCTTCATACCTAGTACCCTGGCTATTACCCTAAATACTTCTCTGCCTATCTCCTTACCTACCTTACTTCCTGCCTACCTACATCTCAAACTACCACTCTGCCAACCTCTCTACATACACTCCTTGCCTATCTCCCTACCTACCTCCCTGTTTACAATCGTTTTCTGCCTATTTAACAGGCTGTCAACCTCCTACCAACCTACTTACCTAGCTACTTGCTTACCTACCTACTTGCCTATCTATTTCTCTGCATACTTCCTTGGTTACTTTCCTGTAGAGGGACTAAACTGTAGTATCAGCCGAATAGGGTGGTACTCAAAAGTTGGACGGAAAGCTGATGAAAGGGAGAGCTGGAGCTCCCGTTTCATCGGCCCTCAGTACTAGCTTCTGACCACCATTTGCTGACGTTTTTTAAGTGTTTCAGTGACACAGAGAGTAGCCCAGCATGCGCTCCTATACAATTTCTTGTAACTGCCAACACTAAACGACATGCAGAATCACACATTTCCTTAAAAAAAAAAAAAAACTGAATTCCCAGCCTTCGAGTCTCCGAGGGGGGGGGGGGGCATAAAAGTCCCCACCATCCCAAATCTCCCAGTGACGACCAAACGAGATGCCTTGAACCACTGCCAGACTCACTTCTTCAGTTCAGCAACATTCGTGGACTTTCCTCTAATTTTTTCTCTGTTGAACACCACCTCTGTTCCTCGAAGTTTCATCTTCTCTTCCTCACAGAGACTCAGTGTTCTGAGGTGACTGATTGCAACGCCTTCTCTCTTTCCTACTGTTTTCACTATGCCCACTTCAAAGCCAAAAGTGGCTGTTGCGTTTATGTTCACAATAACATATCTTGCTTTCATTTCCTGAATTTGAATCTTCTGAATTCTCAACACTCTGGCTTCGGCTATCCTGTTATTGTCTAACTAAATATATCTGTGCTGTTCACTTATCCCCTAATTCTGTTGACCATGAATAATTCTTTGACTATCTTACTTCTAAGATGGAACTCATCCTGTCAGTATCTTCTTTCTCTGAAATCACCATTTTAGGTGATTTCGATGTTCGACACCACCCTTGGTTCTCCTCACCATTCACTGATTCACATGGTGAACATGCCTACATCTTTTCTATTCTTAATGATTTAGAGCATCTTGTACAACACCCATATCATATCCCTGATTGCAATGGTGAGATTTCCAGCATACTTTGACTTTTCCTTACAACTAGTCCTTCTGCTTACTCTGGTAATCTCTTCTCTCTGTTGGGCTCTTCCAATCACAGCCTTATCAACGTAACCTACCCTATCGATCCAGTAAGGCCTATGGACCTTCCCAATAAGCAGTGGCCGTGGAACTTTGGGGTTGCTGATTGGGAGGTTCTCAGGCAGCACTTCTTTGATTTTCCCTGGAATGATTGTTGCTTCCATGGCCGAGATCCTTCCGAGTGTTCCTTGCACATTACGAAGGTTAGTCTCTTGGACATGGAAGCATACAGTACATTCCTCTCTCTCATCCTGTCAATAAGGAAAGAGTACAAAACTTGGATTAATTACGCTTATTCTAATGGTGTCCAGAACAAGGAGAAGGTTTGTAATGGGCACAAAATCAACCCACCCCTGAATCTTATCTCTCATATGATTCTGCTTGGACTTATGCTAAGTCTGCCTTCACTTCTAAAAATAATTTTATTCGTGCCAAATGCTCTGAACTCACCGACCCAAATCTTGTTGCTCCTTCTGTCACCATGCCACTGATCATTCTAGCAACTTACTTCATAATTCTTTCCTCCTCTTCTTCACTATAATGGCTCTGTAGCTGTTTCTTCTATTGAAAATGCAGAAGTCTTCACTCAAACGTTCTCTTCCAGTTCCATCTTACATGGATCCACTGCTGTTCTTCCATCACTTCTCCCCTATGACCTCCTTATGGCTGACATTAAAAGTTCTTCAGTTGATATGATTTCTGCCATCACTGGCCTCAGTAATAACAAGGCATATGGATCTGATGCAATCCCTTCTCTTGTCCTCAAGAACTGTCGTTCTGTGCTTTCACCCTCCCTAGCTAAACTCTTTCACCGTTATCAGTCAACTTGTATCTTCCCTTCTTGCTGGAAGTATGCTCACATTGAGCCAGTCCCAAAGAAGTGTGACCATTCCCAACCCTCTAAATATTGTTCATTTGCTTTAACATCTTGTATTTCTAATGTTTTTGAATCTATTCTAAAAAAAAAAAATCCTCTCAAAACATTATTTCCGATCGTCAGTATGGGTTCTCCTAAGGACGCTTCCTGGCGATCATCTTACCTTCCTGTCACATTCCTCATCATCCATCTTTCAGGACTTTTGTGAAAGCTTTGCCATTGCATTTGACATTTCATAGGCTTTCCATTGAGTTTGGCATAAATCTTAAATTTCCAAAGTGCAATCTTACAGTCTCTATCCTTCTATATGTGCCTTCGTCACTACCTTCCTTTTTGGTCGTTCTATAGCTGCTGTTGTAGACAGCCATCGTTCTTCTCCTAGAGCAATCAATAGTGGTGTTCCTCATGGCTCTGCCCTGTCACCAAGTCTCTTCCTTCTATTCATCAATGACCTTCTAAGCTGTACATCTAACCCTATCCGCTCATACGTTGATGACGCCACCCTTCACCTCTCCATCTGTTTCTCACAGCATCCATCGCAGCAGTTACCTTAACAGACAAAGGGATGAAGTTATGGCACACCTAATGTCCGACTTCTTTCATATATCTTATTAGGGTAAATCAGTCTTGCTGTTTTTAATGAATCAAAACTTCAATTCTTATATCCTTCAACCCGTCATAATCTTCAACTCAGTCTCTCATCATCACTGAATATACGTGGCTTTTCATTCACACGGGATTTATCTGTTGAATATCATATAACCCCTCTTTTTAATTATGCTTCCCAGAAATTAAGTGTGCCAAGCTGACTCCGTGCCTTCTTTACCCATGCACAGTTGTTGATTTCATACACAGTTTTATTCACTCCTGTGTAGAGTACAAGTGTCATGTGTGGGGAGGCTCCCCATACATCTCTTCTCAACAAGGTGGAGTCAAAGGCGTCTCGTTTCATTAACTCTCTTCTCTTATTGGCTTCCTTAAATCCTGTCACTTCACCACACTGTTGCATCTTTATTTCCTTTTTATCACCACTTCAATGGTCACTGCTCTGAAGAGTCTGCTTGCATCCCTCCACCACTTTGGCGAGCACGTACCGTAGCACCTGTCTAGTAGTAAACTCTCATCTTTTTTCTGTCCAACCCTTTAGCAAGAGTTAACCGTCACTTACAGTACTTAATGTATGCAACAGGTCAGCTCTGGACCCATCTTCCTATGTTTGCATTTCCTACTGGCTATGACCTCCAGTCTTTGAAATGCAGTGTGTCCAGGCATCTCGAAATCAGCGAATTATGAAACTTGTTCTCTGTAATCTTTTTTTTTCTTGGTGGGATCAATTCTGCTGGCTTCAAATCTTTAGTTCCTTCTTCCTAACATAAAAAATACTACTCTACCTATCTTCCAACCCTATACCCTATTTGCTTCCTTGCCTACCTGGATCCCTATCTATCACACTGCCTATTGACCTCTGTACCTCCTTCACTATCAACCATCGTACTTACCTCCATACTAACCTTCCTTCTTGCCTACCAGACCCCTTTTGAACCTGTCTACCTACCTCCCTACCCCCCTCCTTGTTTACCGACCTCCCAACACCAACCTGTCTCCCTGCTTATCGAACTAACCCCCATCCTACCCACCTCACTGCCTGCCTCCGCCACCTCGTGAAGTAGCGACACAGGCACATAATTAAGATTTTTGCTATTTGCTGGTTTCTATTGGGTTGTTTCAAGTTTTTGTGATGGCATACATTACTGTATTTTGAAACGTCTTTGCAGTGTTCTCACTGTTATGCAAATACTCTTTGAAATGTAGTTATTTTTTATCATTGTGCGTTAGGGTTGCTCTAAGCATGTTGATCACCTCGACAAAGGCACACCATCAGATGGAGATCGATTGACGCCCCATTCGTCAAAATCAGTCCATAATTAAGGTCACTATAGTGCACACTGCTGGCCAGATGGACAGATGGAAAACTGCCATTGCGGCCATAAAACACTAAGGCCCCAACGTCGTCTTCGAGAACAAGTGTACCAGCAAACATTAATGCGTGCTTCAGTATCAACACAAAATGTAACTCATGAAGAATGCACTATGCCCTCATCATAATGCAGCCACCCCACACCACAGCACACGTATTTTCTCATGCATTCCATCATATCAGATATTGTTTTAGTCTTTAGTCTTTCATGTTATTATTGTAGTATAACCTCCTCCTGTGCCATTTCCCCTAGCTTTATATATCATTTGGCAATGTAACAATACTAAACGGTTTCACTTGCCCTTCTGCAGCCTGGGTGTTCTTTAATCTCCAATTAGTGTCAAATTAAATACTTTGTTTTACCATGCAATTTTATTCCCACTCCATAGCGAGCCTTGGTTTGGCTAGGCACGATTCTTTTCCAGGAGGCAGAAGTGGAAGAGGAGGATAATTCTGTTGATGGCTGTTGCCTATCAACCAGAGAGAAAACGGTTACAGAGTTGTATATGCATTTGTTATGGAATGTGTTCCAGGACTACGTTTGGGATGGTCCATGTTTACTGAGAGCCTGTAGGGTTCATATAGTGTGATGGTATGGAGCTGGGATGTATATGAGTAAGTTCTGTACGTGTGTGTGTGTGTGTGTGTGTGTGTGTGTGTGTGTGTGTGTGTGTGTGTGTGTCGTTATGGGGGTGTATATTACGGTGCACTCTTAACCTTTAATTAAACACCAAGGGATAAGGTAAAGCTTGCAAGAATACTAATTTAACTTTACTGTATACTATAACATACACAACCAAAGAAGAAACCAGGGTTCGTTTTACAAAAGGAGGATTCATAGAGGCCTCAGAATCTATCTATCTATCTATAGCCCGACGCCCTAATCCCGCAAAGGGTGGCCGTCCTCAGAAGACAAATATAAAACAAGTTATTTCTTACCTAACCAGAATACAGTCAGTGGAAGCTAAGTACTCACAAAGCACAAGGAAACGTGGAGACTTCGAAGGTTAAATCCAAAATATAAATCACACACTAGTGAAAATGGAGGAGTGAACCAAAAATGGGAAATGGTGCACAAACAGCGTGTTTTGTAATCAAAGTCACGTATTAAGTAGTGTTGGGGAAAAGTGCAACACAATGTGACAAAAGTGTAACGTGACAGTAAATGTGTAAAATGACAAAACGTGTACAAAAAGTGTGTACACAATGAGACAAAATGTACAGGAATGTGTGTACAAAAGATGAGACAAAATGTGTATCGGTACAAAAAGAGACAAACTATGTCTCTTCACATTTTCCTCGACCTTATAAAGGAGACTTACTCTGCCTTTCTCAGCTAATTAACCAATAGCCTGTCTTAAAAATAATCTCTGTCCATACAGAAACAATAGAGGCACCTGCTACTAGGGGGAGCCAATTGCGAACTTACACAAATTAAACATGACCACTGACGTGCCATTAAAAAGTCAAAGCCAATGTTATTTAGGCTTCTATTGGCAAATACTCTCTTCTAGCTCCTCCCACACCATAAGCTGCACCCACAGTTCAAGGACAAGAGGGATTTTCTGCGTAATTTGTGAGAAAAACATCTGGAGTGTTATCAGTTCAGAAGGCAAAAGTTGACCACTAAGTAAATGCAGCTGGGGATGAGGGTTACTCTTTACAGGCAGCAAAACTGATAAGAGAAAAGATTTAATGTTCTTAACGCTTTTCTCTCCTTTCATTATCATTTTATCTTTCATTTCACCAATTCACTACTGGGCTAACTATGCCAGTGACACCCTTCCTTCCTGAGAGAAGAAAATAATTTCCCAAGGGGAAATTTCTGGATACTGTACAATCAAGGAGGAAGTGGAGAAGGCAGTAAAGGAGATGAAAACAGGCAAAGCTCCAGGTATGGATGGGTGTGCTGTGGGATGCCTGAAGGGTGGTGGAGTGACTGTTGTTGACTGGTTAGTAAGATTATTGAATGTGTGCTCTGTGAAAGGTATTGTGCCAATTGACTGGGCAAGTGCTTGTGTGGTCTCGTTGTATAAAAAGGCAAGGGTGATAAGTATGAATGTATAGCTTTAGGGGTATAAGTCTGTTGAGTGTTGTAGGTAAGGTGTATGGTAGAGTGTTAATTATGAGAGATAGAGAGGGTACAGAGGGAGTGATTGGTGATGAGCAGTGTGGCTTTAGGAGAGGAAAGGGATGTGTGGATTAGGTGTTCGCTGTAAGACAAATGTGTGAAAAGTATTTGGCGAAAGGCAAGGATGTGTTTTGGGCATTCATGGATTTAGAGAAAGCGTATGATAGAATTGATAGGGAGGCTTTGTGGACTGTTTTAAGATTGTATGGACTTGATGGTAGGGTACTAAAAGGGGTGAAAAGTTTTTATGTAAATAGCAGAGCGTGTATAAGAGTGGGAAATGCTGTGAGTGATTGGTTTCCCGTGAGAGTGGGGCTGCAACAGGGATGTGTGATGTCGCCTTGGTTGTTTAATATTTATATGGATGGTGTTGTAGGGAGGTGAATGCAAGAGTGTTAGGTGGAGGTCTGAGTCTGGTGAATGTTGATGGTGGAGAGTGGAATCTGAAGCAGCTGCTGTTTGCAGATGATACTGCACTGGTGGCTGATTCAGAGGAGAGATTGAGACAGTTGGTAGAGGAGTTTGGAAGGGTGTGTGAAAGGAGGAAATTGAAAGTAAATGAGAATAAGAGTAAAGTGATGAAGTGTACGAGGTTGGTAGATGGTAGGGGGATGTATATAGTTTTGAATGGTGTGTTGCTTGAGGAGGTAGAGTGTTTTAAATATTTAGGGTCACAAGTTGCTGTGGATGGAAAAATAGATGCAGAAGTGAAGTTTAGAATGAATGAAGTAGGAAAGGTGCTTGGAGGAATGAAAAAAGTGTTTAGATGTCGTTTGCTTAGAATGGACGTACAGAGAAGGCTGTATGAGGGTGTTGTGGTACCGACTGCGTTATATAGGGCTGAAACATGGAATATGGGTGTAGCAGAGAGGAAAAGTTTGAAAGTAATGGAGATGAGGTGTCTGAGGAGTATGAGTGGAGTGACACGTATGGATTGAGTGCGAAATGATGAAGTGCGAAGGAGAACTGGAGTTGTTCGGGAGATGACTGGTAGAGTTGAGCAGAGGGTGTTGCGATGGTTTGGGCATATGGAGAGAATGGATAATGAGCGATTGGTGAAAAAGATAACTAGATCTGATGTGAAAGGTGTAAGGCTGAGAGGGAGACCACGAATAGGATGGATGGACAGTGTGAAGAGAGTGCTGGATGCGAGAGGGATGTCTGTTGAGCAAGGAAGAGTGGCTGTGTGTGACAGAAATAAATGGAGAGAAAATGTGAATGAATAAATCATTACACAGCCCTGAGGGGATATTTTCCCGCATTTGATCTGATCAGCTAGTCAGGTCAGGTGCGGGTAAGGGGATGGGTCTATTATGATGTGGCAGGGGTAAATCAGCTCTGCTCTCAGGCCCTGCTGTGGATGTCACTGATTGCACTGTGCAGTTGACCCTTGTGTGGTGTGATGCGGTGAGGATTTGTCCCTTTTCCCCCTTGGGGCTAAGATGCGAATGAATGTGTTTGAGTGGATGAGTAAATGGGGAGTGTGTCATCCTGTCCTGGCTACCTCCCTTTCCTTGGGGGAAGCAGCCTAGGTATATAGATAGATAGCACAATCAAGTGCTGGACAGGTAATCTGCTAAAACATTACTATCACCTCTTACATGTCTTACTTACATCAAGGGAGTATGCTTGCAAAAATAGGGCCCAGTGGGTCAATCTAAGATTTCTGTCCTTAAATCGGGACAAAAATTTCAGAGGGTGATGATCAGTGTACACTACATCAACTGACCTTGGACCAACATATATAGAGAAGTGTTGAAGGGCAAGTATGAGTGCAAGGAGTTCTTTCTCAATAGTTGAATAATTTCCCTGGGCCTTATTGAACTTTTTACTAAAATAGCACACAGGCATCTCCAAACCTTCATCATTATCCTGAAGCAAAACTGCTCTGGCCCCTAGGCCACTGGCATCAACAGCTAATTTAAAGGGTTTATCAAAATTGGGAGCTTGAAGCAATGGGTGACTTGACAGGATGGCTTTGACTTTAGAATAGGTTTCCTCACATTCTGGTGTCCACTTATACATGACTCCTTTTCTTAACAAATCAGTGAGGGGAGCTACAAGATAAGAGAAGATCAGGACAAAACGTCTGTAATACTCTACCATATCCAAGAATCATTGCAACACTTTTTGGGTTGGGGGGAATTGACTATGGCCTGAACTTTAACATCAAGTGGACTCACCTGGCCTAAACCGACCACATAACCTAGGTACTATACTCAAGCCCTCACAAATTCACATTTAGCTAAATGAAGCACTAAATAAGCAGAGGACAGTCTCTGAAGCAAGGCATCTAGTTGGCTCAAGTGTTGTTCTCAGGTGTCACTAAAAATAACGTCATCATCAATGTAAGCAACACAATTCTCAACATTCTTGGTGAGATCTTTCATCAGCCTTTGGAAGGTGGCAGGAGCATTCTTCATACCATAGGGCATGACCTTACATTTATAAGTCCTGCCACCGACCACAAAACAGGAAATTTCTTGGGCCCTTTCTATGAATGGGACTTCCCAATATCCCTTCATTAAATCTAATTTTGTGATAAACTTAGCACTGCCTATCGCGCCACACAATCATCTACTCTAGGAAGTGGGTAAGTATCAGTCTTGGTAAGGGAGCTGACTTTAAGATAATCAATACAAAAGCAATGTCACCCATCGGGTTTTGGAACCACTGTGTCTGGGGAGCACCACTCACTTTGACATTACTCGATTAAACCCCTGCTGCAACATGAAGTTCAGCTCCTCTCGAATGATGGTCTGCTTTTGAGGACTAGCCTGGTAGGGGGACTGCTTTACAGGGCTGGCATCTCCAACGTCCACATCGTGCTGTGCCACTTCCGTCTGTCCTGGGGTGTCCCGGAAGACATCAGGGAACTTCATGAGAAGTTCAACAAGCTCAGCACACCGCTCTGCAGTCAAGTGGGAGAGTTTATCAGTCAGTGTACTCCAAGGTTCCTGGTTTTCTCTCCAACTGGTCATCTGGTCCAAAGTCAAAGGGCAGCCCTCATCCTCCACCAACTCGATAGCCGACTACACGCATGCAGCACTAGGGGGGTCCATGTCTCGCCTGTGGTACTCCTTCAACATATTTACATGGCACAATCTTCGTTCCTTCCTCCGGTCTGGGGTTAAAATGACATAGTTTACTTCACCTACTCTCTTTTCCACTAGATAAGGGTCTGCAAAACTTGCCTGCAGGGGCTGACCATGAATGGGAAGCATGACAAGAACTTGATCACCCGGGTGAAACACTCTGTGCCTAACTTTCTTAGAGTGGTCATACCACCTCTTCATCTTCTCCTGAGAGGACTCCAAGTGTGCCCTGGCTACTTCCATACTATAGGCCAGTCTTTTTTTAAATTTTGACACATAGTTTAGCTAGTTAATTTGGTCATAATCCTTTGACCCATTGTTCTTTGAGGAGTTTAAAAGGACCTCTTACTTTATGGCCAAAGATTAACTGAAATAGGGAGTAGCCCAAGGACTCGCTCAGTGCCTCTCTGGTTGCAAAAAGTAGGAGAGGCATACACTTGTCCCATTCCTTTTCATCAGCACAGTTTTCTGAGCATACTCTTCAAAGTTTGATGATACCTCTCGAATGCACTTTGACTCTGAGGATGATATGCTGAGGAGGTGATCTGGGAGATTCCTAATTCCTTAAGGGTTTGTCTGAACAGTAACACGTTATTTGGCCTTAAATAATAACACTCTGTCAGTTCAGACTCACATTCATCTTCCTTAACTGCTGAGTCAATTAAAGTGGCAATCTCTGGATCAGATCTTTGCATATCAGCTAACTTTGCACTTGCATCAGTCTGGGGAGAATCATCAACCTCTGAGTCATTTATCTGGGCAAAAAAGTTATTATCAAGCCCAATATCATCATCGGCATTGCCAGTGCCATAGCTCTATTACAGCACATGCAGGAAACAATTTAGGACATGTATCTTCCAACTCTTTAGTCCTATCGTCACTCTGGGGAGTTTTTGACACGCAGGGAACAGCACTCATCTGTCCTCCTGCCAAGTCATTACTCAAAAGGAAAGTGACCCTTTGTACAGGAAGCTGGTCAACAACACCCACACGCACTGAACCAGTAACTAACTCTGACTGGAGCTTCACCTCAACTAGGGGAACAGATACAAACTCAGCTATACCCTGCAACAAGACATATTCATTAGGGTCAGCTACATCAACAATCCCCTTCAACATTAGCTCCTGTGTCTCTAAGTATAGTGACTTCCTTACCACCTTCTCCATCAACTGAAACTAACCCCTTAGAAATAAAGTTAGCAAATAAATGACCTGGGGAGGAGTCACTTTCAGTATTGCTTAGAGGACACTCTGATGGAGTGTTATTACCACTATCACCTGAACCTGATGGCTGCACTGCCCCAGTCTTACTAGTGTCTAACAATGGCTCTATAGGCGTCTGTCTATCCACCACTGACAGTTGCACTCTGGCCTTATCAACAATATGCACCTGTTGGGGTTGTGTCTGACTACCGCTAACAAAATCTGTGGGTGGCTGCTCTCTGTTGGTGTGAAAAGATCCCCAAGAGTTTACCAAAGAAACAGGTTTTACAGAGGAACTTTTCCCTCATTTTTTTTCCAGCACCAATCCTCCAACTGGCCCGTTCTCTGGCAATACTAGCAAAACCTGAAACTTTTTCTTGACCCTCTGGCAACACTGTCCTCACTTACTTTCGTAGAACTAACTTGCTCTGGGGTTGCAGTATTCCCACTAGTGTCACTTGACATTAAATTGCCTTTACCGGAAGAAGGGTTCACAAAAATTGGTTGGTTCACTCTCCTACCCTTAATAAGTAACTGAGGCTTACGTTCATGCTTATGAATTATACTATAGTTATCTGCTACAACAGAAGCCTCAGCTAGGATATCTAAATCTTTCTCCACTAGGTATGTAGCCACATCCCTATCTATCTTACTAGTGAAGTTCTCCAAGATTATTAATTCTTTAAGTTTACAGAAATCAACAACTTTCTTAGAATGCAACCATTGATCAAATAAGTCTGTGAGTACTCTAGCATATTCCACATGAACCTGATTTTTCTGTTTAAAGGTGGATCTAAATTTAAGCCTATATGCCTCTGGCACGAGTTCATATGCTTTGAGAATGGCATCTTTTAACCCGTCACGTCCCGAGGTTTTCCGCACCTATGACATCCCCCAGTCCTGAGCCTTTTTGGATTTTTTTTTTTTTTTGCTAAAACTTCAGCTTAGGTCGAGAAACGAAGGAAAATCACAAAGAGAGTGGTTCCCGCAGTCTATAAGTGGTCCGTACAGGTGCGGTTCCCTCCCGCAGGTAAGGTGTTCTCTAATGGGCTGGATATGCGTTTACGTTTTCTATGGTAAGGAATAATGGGAGAAACAGCACACAACACCTCTATATTTATTGAATTTGAACTAATAAACAATAACAGCAACAATATAATGGATTTCAGACACACATATATATATATATATATATATATATATATATATATATATATATATATATATATATATATATATATATATATATATATGAAAAATAAGCATTGTACCATCGCGCGAGCATAGCGAGTTTGGTCCGAGTCGTAACATGCTATATGCTAAGTGTCTGGTATGAGTCAACCTATCATTTTTTCTGCTTGTATACTTCTGTTTCAATGACATTTTACCAATTACAACTGTTTGTAAGTGTTTTCAGATGTTTTCATTCATTATAATGACATGCAGCATAAGTATAGCGGACATCAGCTTAGTAAGCGCACTCGCTATGACTCGTATTTCAATATACCAAATTGTTTTATCACTTTCCAATTATTTTTCCCTTTACATAGAACCTTTCCTCCACCACTGTAAAGGTTTTCAATTATTTTCATTCATTACGAGGGCAATTAGCGATATACTAGCGCATATTCACGTAGCAACCACGATCTCAAACACTCGTGTTTCATCATCTACTTTATTTATTCACTCCAATTATAATTTCCCACTTACATTACACACGTTTACACCCCTATAATGCACTGTACATACTGCCATTATTTATTCAAGTGAGCGTGAGAATATCGCCTGAAAATACCCTCGCAAGGAATGTTACGTCATACATAATACTCACACACTTATATACTAATTCACTCACACACTTATATACTAATTATTCACTTTATCACTTGCTGACTTTTATTTTGACTAATACGTGCCTTATTCATTCAACTGAGCGTCAAGAAATCGCATCTCTATGCACACGCTATGAATATTTGACTTAGAATATATATCAGCACTTACAGTAATTTGAACTTATTTTATACCCGTAAGAATTTCCAGTAATAATAATTATATAATTACAGGCCTATAATATTGCACTGAGCGACAGAATATCGCATCATAAAACCCTCGCTATGTAAGTTTCAACTTAGGGCAGATTTATATACTTACATACAATGTTTGCACTTATGTTCTACCCGTATGCACTTTATACTAATATTTGGAGATCAACATGACTGATATTTTCACTGAGCGTCTGTCTGTCGCATTTACCTCATAATTTCAGCGTCCTTTCGCATTCACACCATACTAAAATTGCATCAACGTGTGATATTCACTAAAACATGGGTGAGTCCTGATGGACCCAGGTTCGAATCCCGGCTGGGGCAGGGAACAGTTTAAGGATTTGAATTTCATAAAAGCAGACTTTTCTGATCTACCAGATGACCCGCCGACATGTCATAAAAGTACCCCCGCTAAAACCAATACACCAGTCCTGTATGAGACAGCCCTAGCATGTATTCAATATGGACGGTGGGTGTTAGCGCCGAAGTGGTGACATGTAGAGAGGTGTATGGTATTTAGGAGGACTACTGGGCCTTGAGAGCAGGCTGTGAAGCCTATGCCCAGAGTCGGACACAAAAAAAAAAAAAAAAAAAAAAAAAAAAAAAGAATACACAGACCCACGTCACACTGCACGCACTCATAGCGGGTGTCCTTCCTCTGTGTCGTGAGTCTCACCTGGGAATTACTGCACACGTGACACCTGCATTGGGGCCTAGGTCTGTTGGGCTGGGGAGGGATAGGAGTGGGGAAATGGCGGCCGGATATTCTCTGGGGAGTTTGGGCAATATGGTCAGTGCGGGTGCGATGTTGGGGCCTTTCAACAGCATACTTTGCAAAGATTTCTCTTGTGAGCTCCCTCACAAACCCTTCAAATGTTTCCTGAACTCCTGTGGTCATGGTGTGAAGGTGGTGGCAATTCAGAGCAGTGATATCTAGCAAGTGAAAGAACAGTTTTTTATACCACTTCATCGTGGTCCTGGCACACTCTACCGTCGATATCATGGAGTCTGACTGGTCCACGAGGCGCATGTTTATATTGTAATCCATAACACACTCAGGTTTCCAAACACGACGCCTGCTCTCGCTACGGTAATCTACTGAATCAGTACGGTGCATCAAGGGGCGGTGAACCGTGGACAAGAGGCTTACTTCTCTGTTGTGGTTCCACATTGTTGCAAGGATGTTGTTGGCTTTGAAGAAGACAACCTCATTCCTTGCAAGTTTCCGCCCTACCTTGGCCATGTGATGCCGGTTCACCTTTACGGTTCCACAGACTCCCGTTTCATGTGTGTGAAGATAATGAGCGAGAAGAGGGCTAGTGTACCAATTGTCGAGGTAGAGAACGTGACCACGATGAAGGTAGTCTTCTATCATCGTCTTTACCACTGCTCCCGACAGTCCAATACTTCGATCTTCTATTATGTCTGTCTGTGCACCGGTGTACAAGACTATGTCTTGCACGTATCCAGTCCTACAGTCGCACATAACAAAGATCTTGAACCCAAAACGGTGCCTTTTGCTGGGTATATACTGTCTGAATGAATTACTGCCTCTCCACATCACGAGACTCTCGTCTATGACGAGGTCTCTATAGAGATAGAATGAGGAAAGAAAGGTTTGCCTGAGGTGATCAAAGACCAACCTACTTCTTGCTCAGACGCTGTCTGCTTCGGAGCTCTGGCCACTCTCTCTCTCTCAGACTGGACTTAGTCTCATTTACTGAGGTTGATTTTTGCCAGTTTTTCCTTGTTTTTGGCTCTTTTGGACTTAGTCTCCAGCACAGAGAGTGAATTTCTTTCTCTTTCTGTGCTTTGGCTCTGACTCTGTCTCTGACAGACAGCCACTGCTTGACTGTGAGAGTGTTTGTGTAGTGTGTTTGTGTGTGTGTTTGTGTGTGTGTGTGTTTTTTTTTTTGGGGGGGCCTGCCGTTAGTGTCCCTCGCTGTAGTAAGACGCCGAACCCTGAAGGGGTGCCGTTAGGGCCTGGTTAAAGGAGGCAGTGAGGGCGGCTCTTATAGATTAGGGAATTCCCGAGAGGGGCAGTGGCGGGGCCTCCCACGTCGCCCTTTAGAGGGCGGGGAGCATAGGTTGCCCATCACTGTAGGGAACTAGGCCATTTTTACGGTTTATTGCTTTCCAATTTTCAGAGTGAGTGTTGGTGTACCTGTCTGGGTGTCTGTGTGAGTGACGTCTTTGTGTGTTTGTGTGTCTGTGTGAGTGACGTCTATGTGTGTTTGTGTGTCTGTCCCTCAGGGACATGGGAAGGACGCAGATACCCCGGCCCACAGGCCCAGCCCGTCAAACCCCTTCCCAGCAGAGAACGCCTCGTCCTGCTGCCATGCCAGGCGCGAAGTGGGAGTGGCGTCTTTCAGACACTAGCTCCCACTCGTCGACGTCTGGCAACGCCTCTGCCTCCCCTCCTTCTCTTAGGTTTAAGGGGACTGTTCCCCGCACCCAGCATGTCGCCTCAGGTCCCCCTTCCACTTCAGCACGTGCAACCAAGGTTGCACGTGTCCATGAGGCGATGGAAGACAATGCTTCAGCTCCTCCTCCTGTTCCCAGAGCTAAGGCACAGACCTCTTGTGCCACCCATCCAGCTGCCTCTTCCTCTGAGTGCCCGTGCAGTCAGGCACCAACCTCTGACAAGGTGTCACCACCTACTGCCTCGGCTGCACACAATGCAGCCTGTGCTGCGATTGCACCAGCTACTGTTGCCTCTCCTGCTGGAGCTGCCCCTTCTGTTACGCCCGTCGACTCTCTTGACGCCGACGGTTTCATCCCTGTGACACGAAAAACACGACGAGCGCCACAGGGAAACGCTCACGCTCCTGCATACAGGACTTTGGTGCCACGGCAGCATCCCTCTGCAACTCGCCCTTCAGTCTCAGTTGCGCCTCCTCCTCCTCCTCGCTCGTCCTTCCCAGCCTTTCGCGTTCCTCTCCAGGAGGGATACGAGACCAGCTACGATGCGGTAGCGGCGTTGGAGAACCACCTGCCAGGCCTTGTGGCCGCGAATCACTAAGGCCGAGACAACAGCTGCATGTTGATCCCCACCGAGGAGGAGTCATACCTTCGGCTGAGGGCAGTGGCAGAGGAGGAAGCACCCATTATAAAGATAGTGGAGCTGTCTCCAGGAGGACAAACTGTCAAGGCAACAGTCATGGGATATCCCCGGCGTATGCTGGTGGATATCCTCTTATGGCACCCTCTTGTCGAGGCAGCAGAGCGCTGACAGACTCAGAGGACACGGGAGGAGATGCTGCAGGTCTGTGTGACCCTCCGCGGGCCTCTAGTGCCGTCTCTCGACCTGGGCAATTGGGGCACTTTTCATCTCCGCCCCTTCACGCCAGAACCGTTGCGCTGCTACCGGTGCCAACGCTTCGGGCATCATCGTGCCACCTGCAACCGCCCCGTCATCTGCGGTATGTGCAGTGGAGCGCATGACACAGACCAATGCCTGAAATGGTTCAAGGCGAAGGAACCGGTCGATGCCAGGTGCCCCAACTGCTCAGGGAAACATCACGCCTGGCACCGCAATTGCTCTGCAAGACTTCGCCGCATGGAACAGGGTCGGGAGAGATAGGTTGCATTCGTGCAAGAGCAACAGGCCGCCAGTGCAACTCCAGCTCCCCCTGGCACTTTCATATGGGGACAACAACGCCGCCCTCTTGCTCCGCGCCCACCAGCCTTCCGCGATCAAGACTTTCCTCCCTTGCCCTCAGCTCTCACGGTGAGCCAGACCACTGCAGAGGTTCACTACCCACCGCAGTCCAGCCTCCCATCGCCACCCAGCCCGACGCTCAGTCCGCCACCTAAGGCTTTGCCAAAAAAAAACCAGCTCAGTGCCTTGCCCACCCACTGCCCCTGCTCAACCTGTCATAACATTCACACAGGAGGACATAAGAGATCTGGGATCTCAAATCGCCGTGGCTGTTGCCAAAGCAGTGTCCCTAAAGCTGGGGATCACCATAAAGGCGGCTGCAATCAGCTCTGCTGCAGATCGCATAATAGACGAGGCGATCTCCAGGAAGCTGGAAGGCCTCGGTGCCAAGCCTGCCCCTTGCCACCATGCTCACTCTTCAAGGGGGAAACGGGCTTCCCCACGCAAGCTAGCCCGCTCCTTCAAGCGGTCCAAGCCCCGCAGTTCAGCAGCTCTATCTGCAGCCCCTCACTGGACCCAACCTTGCCCCCTTCAAAGAGACGAGTCTCCACCCTCGGTGGAGACAATTATGGACATAGCCTCAACTCAGACGTCAGAGGCGGGTCGTCTCTGTCTCTCTCCAGACGGCAGGACTCCTCCTCCCTTAGACTCCTCCAGTGGAACTGTTTAGGAGCACGGCACAAGCTCCCACTCTTTCAGGAGGCGGCCGAGAGGGACCGCCCCCATGTCATCCTACTGCAGGAGACCCTGCTCCCAGATGGTTCCACATTTTGTCTCCCAAGTTACACCACCCATCTCCTCCTGAATATTCGTGGCGCCACACGGGGATGTGCCGTTCTGGTTCGGGACCACATCGCGTGCACAGATTGTGAACCCCCTCCTTTCTGTGGACCTGATGTGGAGGTTCAAGGTGTGGTTCTCCATCTGGCTACGTCGCCCCTTACGGTATATAATGTCTACCAGAGCCAGAGGGGCACCCTGGAGTTGGAAGATCTGTTCTCCCAGGCTGCCAGGGGAGCCGTATACATAGGGGGCGACTTTAACGCCCACCACGCCTTTCTATCTTCGCCTTTTCAGTCCAATGAAGCAGGACGGCACATCTCTTTGGTTCTGGAGGAGATGGGTGGTGTCTCCCTATTAAATGATGTGGCAGAACCCACCCATATTCGGGGAGGTCGCCTCGATCTCTCCCTTGTGTCAGCACCACTTGCTTCCTTGGCGTCATGGTCACTCCACCCCCACCTTGCGAGTGATCACTTTGCCCTTATGGTTGACCTGCCTCTCGCTCCCCTCCTGCCACCCCCACCTCCACCACCACGGTGGGACCTACACCAGGCAGACTGGACGGCCTTTGCCCGTGCTCTCACAACGGCCTTTGAGACATCCCCTCCTGCCTCAGACCTCGAGAGCAGAGCAGATCAGGTAGCAAGGGGATGAAATAGGGGAATATTGGGGAGAGAAAACGTGCTGGGGAGTGGTTCCTCCCCACCTTCCCCCTCCATTACAACACCACGTCCTTTCTCACGCACCCTAGCTCGACCACGTGTTAGGGGATATTGGGGAGCATAAGACATGCTGGGGAGTGGTTCCTCCCCACCTTCCCCCTCCATTACAACACCACGTGCTCTCTCACGCAACCTAGCTCGACCATGTGTTAGGGGATATTGGGGTGCATAAGACGTGCTTTGGAGTGGTTCCTCCCCACCTTTCCCCTCCCTCACAACCCCACGTGATAAGGAACGCACCCGCACTGGCCCACGTGATCCACTACGCCGCCTCACACTACGTAGGGAGAGCAATGACTCACGTCACTCTCACTTTCCATAATCCTCCCTGGACTTTCCCTTTCACTCCCCACTCCCTCCACTTGACTTCCTAGCTCCCCAAACAAAATGCTAGGCCCATACCTGCTCGAACAACGTGGTGTGCGCTCTGGGCCACGATGTGTAATCACCTCCCATCCATACCACGTGGCAGCACGTCCCACGGCTCCGTCATCGTCCTCATCCTCGTCCTCGTCCTCGAATTCTGGTTCCAAATCACGCTGGGGATAGGGATAGGATATTGCACGTGCCTTCTTTGCCTCCTGCCCCTCTCTAGCAGCATGGTAAGTCACGTACTGCCGCTTCCTGGCAGACGGAACTTCCTCGTCACTGCTGGTGGTTTCTTCCTCCTCTGGCTGCACATAATCCTTGTCCATATCCTCGTTGTCCAGTGGGGAATCACTGTCGCCGGTAAAGGTGTCCAGGGCAACTTGAATTTCGCTGTCTGAGAGACCTCTCTTAGCCATGTCTGAGCAGGACCATGGCTACCAGGTGAGTGGACAAGTGGTGGGCTAGCGCGGGTCATGCGGGGTCGCCGAGTGTCCCCGCCTGATGGCAGGTAGGGGAAGGTCATGCGAGGGGACGTACCGCAAATCAAGCGCGAATTTTGAAAATTGTCGAAATTATGCAAATTGCAATTGCACGACGTACCGGTACGTCGCCGGGACTGGCAAATGCAAATCGTTGCAACATACCCATACGTCGATGGGACGGGGTGGGTTAAGCAATCATAGTTGGCACTTTGATCAACGGATAAAGAAATATAAGCCTCTTGAGCCATTCCTTTCAAAACACTCTGCAGCAGTACTGTCTAAGAGTCTTTTGACCACGAGAGACTACCTGCTACCTTTTCAAACATATGATAATACTTGGTGACATCTTGCTCACTAAAGGGAGGTACTACCTTAATGTTCCTAGGAACATCAAAAGATTCCTTGGCAGATGAGCTACTAGCTCTAGGTAAACTATCAGGGTGCTTCAGTCTGTATTAGTAATTCATTTCCTTTTCTCTCCTTTGAGCCTGTGATTCTATTTCCTTTTGTCTCATTTGAGCCTGTAATTCTATTTCCTTCATTTTCGCATTCCATTCTTGTTCTCTCATTTTTGCTTGCACTTCTAGTTCCCTCAGCTTAATTCTGGCTAACTCAAGTTGCACTTTGTCACCAGTATCATGAGCAGAAAAATCACTAGGGCCAGGTATCTCCGATGCCAAAGGCTCAGGATCAACACCTTGTGCAGTATCAAATGGGTCAGAACTAGCTATATGAGACTCACTTTTCTCAAACATGGTGTTCATTATTAAAACAAGTAACTTAGCCTTAGTGACTAAGGCAGGAAATCTCAGCTGTAAGGCCTGAGCAAGCAATATGAGCTCGTGTTTTGTGAGTGTTTTCACTCTGTTTGGGGATGGCTTAGAATCCAAAATTGCTTTCACATCACTGTCACTCATTAGGGCCATGATTACTGATTATAATTAAGTAGGTAAGAGTACGTACTGTGTATGTGGCCAAGGTTACCAATATTATGCCACAGAGCTATCCTGGTGAGGAGGTCGCCAAATTGTTATGGGGGTGTATATTACGGTGCACTCTTAACCCTTAATTAAGCACCAAAAGGGATAAGGTAAAACTTGCAAGAATACCAGCTTAACTTTACTGTACACTATAACATACACAACCAAAGAAGAAACCAGGGTTCGTTTTACAAAAGGGAGAATTCATAGAGGCCTCAGAATACAAATATAAAACAAGTTATTTCTTACCTAACCAGAACACAGTCAGTGGAAGCTAAGTACTCACAAAGTTCGAGGAAACGTGGAGACTTCGAAGGTTAAATCCAGATATAAATCACACACTAGTGTAAATGGAGGAGTGAGCCAAAAATGGGAAATGGTGCACAAACAGTGTGTTTTGTAATCAAAGTCACACATTAAGTAGTGTTGAGGAAAAGTGCAACACAGTGTGACAAAAGTGTAACGTGACAGTAAATGTGTAAAATGATAAAACATGTACAAAAAGTGTGTACAAAATGAGACAAAATGTACAGGAATGTGTGTACAAAAGATGAGAAAATGTGTATCTGTACAAATAGAGACAAAATATGTCTCCTCACATTTCCCTCGACCTTATAAAGGAAACTTACTCTGCCTTTCTCAGCTAATTAACCACTAGGCTGTCTTAAAAATAATCTCCATCCATACAGAAACAATAGAGGCACCTGCTACTAAGGGGAGCCAATGGCAAACTTACACAAATTACACAAGACCACTGACGTGCCATTAAGAAGGCAGAGCAAATGTTATTTAGGCTTCTAATGGCAAATACTCTCTTTTAGCTTCTCCCACACCATAAGCTACACCCACAGTTAAGGGACAAGAGGGATTTTCTGCGTAATTTATGAGAGAAACATCTGGTGAGTTATCAGTTCAGAAGGCAAAAGTTGACCACTAAGTAAATGCAGCTGGGGACGAGGGTTACCCTTTACAGGCAGCAAAAGTGATAAGAGAAAAGATTTAATGTTCTTAACATCTCGCTTCTCTCTTCTCTTATTATCATCTTATCTTCTACTTCACCCATTCGCTACTGGGGCAACTACGCCAGTGACAGTGTGTGTGTGTGTGTGTGTCTAATACAGCATTCCAGGAAGCCAGGACATCAGTAGATTGATCATCACCATCTCATCGCCAATGCACAACACCACTACAACACACAGACTCATTTGCCACAGTCATTAATCTCACCCACCACAGACATTACACTCACATACACCACACCAACCCACTCACTGCACTCACTTAGGACACTGAGCATCACTCAACCACCACACTACAATCACTTTACATTTGTCTATATCCAGACGCCATAACTCTGTAAGGAGTGGCTGTTTGTCTTTAATTTTAGTTGTTTTACCGGGAGGAGAACCAACCCTCCACCAACCTACTTTTTTCCACCTAGGGAACTCATATGGGTTGGTTATGGTTTCCACCCTGCACTGTAAATGGTTTCCTGGATTACAGAAAACTATTAGGCTTGTTACGCAATGCAAAGCCACATGAAAAGGAAAGAAAAGTAATAAAAAGTTATAGGAAAGGTGGGAGAAATAGGACAGGTGTCTCTTGGTGGGGTTGGCCCTTGGGAGAGTGGGAAGTTCCGGAGATGACGTGCTTCTGGGGGCGTCCGTGGCTTGGTGGGGGGAGGCTTATGAGTGGAGATTTGGCTTACCACCCTGATTTGTTGAGGAGTGGTGCGGGTGGCAAGTAGGTGCCTCACCAGCTGGATGTCTTTGTCGATGTCCCCAGTTGGGTCATAGATGGTAAAGTATACTTTCATGACACTGGGGAGAATCCTTAGAAGGTGCTGAACACATGCTGGTCCCGGGTATTTATGTCCACCTCCAGGTAGGCGGTGGCGACGAGTTGTTGCGTTTGGATAAGGGTGTCGTCTAGGTTCCTGGTGTATGTCAGGGCATCAAATTGTGAAAAGGCGACGACTTTCCTGAGCGAGGGTGTGACGGCCTGCATCACAATTTGCTGAAATTGGTCCCATTTCAGCTCTAGGACTATTTTTGCGGCAATACGTGACATGGTTTTTTCTAGGTGAGGCAGTGTGACGGCTATTTTTTCTCGGTCATTTTCAAAGCTTATGTCCAATATAGCTTTGATCATGGACATGTAGGTGTGTATGTCATAAAGTTCAGGGTCGAACTTCGGGAGTTGCATGTGTGGTCTGGCAGCCATGTTTGCGATTTTTCCTCCTTCCTTGTTGCTCTACTGCTGGATCGAGAACCACTGCTAGCCACTAGTGTTATGCAGTGTAGTCTGGGCTCCGGCTTCTTGGGACCAGCTATGGTGCAGGCCTTGGTTTATTTGTTCACGACCAGGTCAGTGTAAACAGACAAGGAGGGGGAAGTCCAAACACTGGCTGAACAAGGGCACACGTATAATAGCAATAAGCTGGGCTACAATGTTTTACACACTACAGTCCGTGATCAAATCTAGTAAATACAGAATATCAGATTACACCGAACAATATGCCTTATACTGAATATCTCCACCTGCTTCATAAAGAATATTGACCAACACTAGAAGTATGTGTCCACTTACAAAGAATAGTCTCATGTTACAATACCAGTATACTTCATTCAATAATTCAGGTATCTCCTGTTCCTGTATTCTTATAACACTCCTAATACAATTTACCTCAATATACACAGTGCATAACATAGACAGAAACACATTCCCATTCCACAACCATTCGCGTGGCATAGACGGAACCTTAACTACCTATGACGCATCTGTGTGACATAGTTGGAGCCTGGGCTAACTTATGTTGCACAGGCGAAACATAGGACGAGGGAATACACAACTTATAAACAACTCGCATGACAGGGATGGAGGACACTATGATTAATAGAATTCTCGTATAGGCCAATCACAGAGAGTAAACCCATGTTACAGACACAGTATATAGGGAATAATTCCAATGGGGGGATATGATGATATGGGGACAGGGGCACAACACTGGTACTTAGAGGTAGTTCATCGTGTATTGTAAAGGGGGGGGGGAGTCACACTAGGGAGAAATGATCAGGGCCTCCCGTCTCATGCCTGCACTGGCTGTCCACATGAGTTTCCTCCTGGGGTTGCAAATTCACTGATCCAAGCAAGAGAGAAGGGGGGGGCAACACTGGGGGCAGTGGGGAGGGTCTGCTTTTCAACACTAACAGCACCAGGGAACGGAACTGTAACTTTAGAGTCTTTACTCACGGACACATGAAGAGAGGGGCACCAGGGCATGGTGCGAAACCCACTAGACAGGAAGTTGGATGTGGTGGCTGGGCATAGGGGGCGGGCTGTCTAGGGTGTGCTCCTGGGGTCGGTTACTGTCTGGATCGCCATGGGCCCTACGGGACCTGGTGGGCAGAGTGGTGGGCTGCCTTCTCTTCATAGGGGCCATGGGTGAGGAGTGGCCCTTGGGACTAGGGCCGAATAGGGCCAGGAGGCGCGCGGCATGGCACAGGCCCTTCATCATAGTAGGGGTCCTGAGGGCGGACCTGGGTAGGCCTGGGCCAAGGGTCGGCTGCGGGTGGGGCGGCGCACTTGCAGGGCCGCACTCCCATCTGGGAGGGGTGGCCATCAGGGTTGGACTGTGGCCGCCTTCATCAGGAAGGGTCTGGCGGCTGTGGGGGGTCGTAGGAGTCATCCGCCTCCTCTGGGGGCTGCGGTCTTGCCTGGGGGAAGAGGCCGTCAAGGGTGATCTGTGGCCACTTACTCCAGAGGAGTCCATCATTGCCTGCCGGGGGCGGTGGTGGAGTTGCAGCGACAGGACGCCTGGCCTCGTTGTAGTCTCACCCTGGCTGGTCTCAGGTGGGGTACCTGCAGGGGAGCAGTTCCCACTCTCTGGAGGAGAGGGGCGGGGAAAGGGGTGCCTTCCTCCATCACAGTAGGGGCGAACTGAGCAAGATGCATCACTCTCTGGAGGAACCTCAAGGATTGCAGAGGGGGAGCGACCAGTGGCCAGCTCACCTGCTTGGCGGGCCTGATGATCCCTGCTGGAACTCCGGACTGGGGTGTGAGAGGGAGACCCATTGGGCTCTCCATCGGCCAGGCAGACCCAGTGGGCACTGCCTAGGTTCCTGTCTGGGACGGAGGCGAGAGGAGGTCCAGAGGATGCTCTCTCAGGTGCTGAACCCAAGGAAGGAGACAGGGAGAGGCCCGGCAGGCACTCCTGGCATATGCCACAGGTCCGGTGAACTCTGGCCCTCTGCCACTGGGGCTGGGGCACCTGTCCCGGGGACGATGGGAGAGGCAGGCCAGGCAGGCTCTCGAGGCAAAATGCCACAGGTCTGGGGGACTCTTCTGTGCCACTGCTCCCCTGGTGCATAGCAAGGCTAGAGGCTCCAGTGGAGTCCTTTTCTCTCATGAAGGCCGATCCGGCGGATACAGCATCTGAGGGCTTGAGTTGGACTTTGGGATTGTAAGTCCCACAGGAATTCTGGTGAGTGCTTCCTCCACCGGAATGTAGTACACTCAACCTGCATACTGCCCAGTGTCTGGCTTCGGGGAAGAGGGGCATCGGGTCATGGGGGAGATATGTTGCTCTTGCTCGGGAGGCTCGGCAGGTGAGATAGCCTCCCTGTCACCTCCTTGTGGGGTGGGGGTCACCTCCTTGTACCCTCCTCCTGGGGTGGTGGTGTGCGTCTCGCTCTGCTGAGCAGGTATTTCAAGCATCACAGCAGTTGTTACACGAAGGAGGATTCGGGCAGTTCATCTCATCATGTGAATTACCACCACAATTAACACGCACCTATGGGAGACTTTGCATGCTTCTATGACAAGACCTGCTGACATGCCCAAATCTCTGGCAATGGAAGCACCACCTAGGTCTTGGCACATATGCCTTAAACCGAAGGCGGTAGTAAGCTGCCTTTAAAACGTCAGGCAATATAAACTGATCAAGGTGACAACCAGTGATGGTGTGCCGGTCAATATCCCATTTACTTTTTTCTTTATCCTCTCCACCTTCACTACTCCCTGGTCTTTCAGCCCGTCCAGGAGGTCCTCCTCCAAGTACCTAAGAAACTTCTTAGAGAAGACAACATCCTGAGTCTGGTTCAGGGTGGAATGACTGGTGACCGTGATATCAGAGGAGGCGAAACATTTGATGGCATGGATGCAAGCACTTTGATCAGCATCCCTGGCCTCTATAAGGAGTGACCCATCTGCCTGTGGAACAACCTTTGGGGATGACCCACAAGCCTTGACCAGGACATGGTGAACCTTAAACTCATTCTGGTCCCTGAAAGAGGAACCATCAGCCAACTTCAAAACTAGGAATTTCATGTATTGGTCAGGCTCAAAGAAGCCAGGCATCGTCTCAGTGAAGGGTGAGAGAGCATTCCTGAAGGGCTGTGTGCCTCTCTCTCGAAAGCGGTCCTTAGTCTTGTTGCCCTTATGTGGTACAGGGTCGACAGGAGCAAAGACGTGGCCAGTTGTTGGGGACTCATGGGCCCAGCCAACTGCCACACAAGTACCAAAACTGGGGGGAGTAACAGCCATAATAGACCAAAAGTAACTTCGTGTCCCCACCCCTCCTCCACCCACCATGAAGCCCAACAAGGGGAGGTCATATGCCAGGGACAACACCACTGGCAACCCCAGTGGTAGCGGGAGAGTATCCGTGGGTAACCACCGGGGGACCTGGGCAAGGGTGACTCCAGGACGATAGGAGCCACAAGGCCCCCCAGTGCCCACTTGACCCTAGCCAATGCATGACCAGCTGATTGACCTGGTCGGGTCCAACCAGGCTGCCCGTCTAGCCAATAAGGGACTGAAGAGGTGTATTGCTAGCTGCAGGCACACCATGCAGCATCACTAAACCCCCAGGACTCCCATCTCCCAGCATTATGGGACGCCACACTTGGTAAACACATGGGGAGGCAACAGTCCCGCCCTAGATGGCAAATGGGCAGGGACTACCATCATAAGCAGGCCTTCTCCACCAGTGATGTAGCGGGTGCTTGGTCCACGTGACCGACAAATGCCGAACATTACAAAGGTAGGCATGCCTTCAAAGAAAGTGGCACCACCTACCACGCTTGAAGCCCCACCACCACATCAAGTGACTTCCCTCAGCAGGGAAAAGAAGACAGAACTATATCAAGTGAATGGATGATGATCACCACCATCTACCATGAACTACAGTTACTTATCTCAGTATATTCTTTCACAGCACGAAGACTAACTAACTACAGAGCCTCAGCATTTGCAGCCTATGAGTAAAGTTTTGAGGGTGAATACCTGAGTGGTGGTGGCAGTGAGGGAAGTGACGTAAACTATAAACAATAGATAATATTGAAATTAAGATAAATCAGGATGCCAGACATATTACATATATATATATATATATATATATATATATATATATATATATATATATATATATATATATATACTGTATATATATTTATATACTCTACATATATATATATATATATATATATATATATATATATATATATATATGTTGGGAAGAAAGGTAGCTGCGATTATATCGGCATATGCTCCACAGGTAGGATTGGATGAATCAGAGAAAGATAGATTTTGGGATGATTTAATACGTGTAGTGGGTGGTATGCGGGATGATGAGATAGTGATTTTGGGAGGGGACTTAAATGGTCATGTAGGTGAAGCAGTCATGTAGATGAAGCAGCACAAGGTTATGAAGGAGTGCATGGGGAATGTGCATATGGTCTAAGGAATGCAGAAGGGGAAAGGATACTCGAGTTTGGGGAGGAAACGGATATGATTGTGTGCAACACAAATTTTAGGAAAAGAGACAGTAGGTTAATTATGTATGAGTCTGGGGGAAATAGCAGTCAGATAGATTATTTTCCGGTTAGGAGGACCGATAGGAGGTTAGTGAGGGATGTTAAAGTTATAGGAAGTGAGGAGTGTGTGCAGCAGCACAAACTGTTGATTTGTGATATGGTGCTTAAAGAACAAGTGATGAAAAAGAGGACTTATGTACCTAGGAGGAAAATATGGAAGCTGAAAACCCAAGTAGTATGGGATGCCTTCTATAGCGAGTTGAGGAGAGTGGTGGCTGAACAGGGAGCTGTAGACAGAGGCGTTAATGAACAGTAAAGAGCCCTCAAGAACAATTTCTTGAGAGTTACTGATGTAACATGCGGCTGGACAAGAGGACCACCAAGACATAAAGTAACTTGGTGGTGGGATGAGGGTGTAGAAGCTGCAATTAAGGAGAAAAGAAGGCTTTTCCGGGAATGGAAGAAGGGTGGTAGCAAAGAGGAATATTTGGCTGCCAAGCGTAGGGCTAGAAGAGAGTTATACAGGGCAAAGTCTGAGTCACAGAGACAATTACTTGATAACCTAAATCATGGGGAAAGGAAAAATATATTTAGGGTGGCAGGTCAGGTGAAGAGGGATAATCGGGATATCATAGGTGAGCAGTGTGTGAAGAATGATGAAGGAAGGGTAGTGGTGAACAGTGAGGATATTAAAGATGCATGGAGAGAGCATTATAACCGGTTGTTGAATAAGGAGTTGACTGGGACAGGGAAGGTTTGGAGCCAGCAGATCCAGTGTCTGGCCCTTGGCCTTTGATTGATACTGCTACTGTGAGTGAGGCAATAGGCAGGATGAGGGTGGGGAAGGCAGCAGGTGTGTCTGGGTTGACTGCCGAAATGTTGAAGGCCTCAGGCGATATAGGGGTGAGTTTAGTCATTGACCTGATAAATAGGATTATTTATGAGTGTGTTGTCCCAGATGATTGGCTGAAGAGTGTAATTGTAAATGTGTATAAAGGGAAGGGTGATGCCCTGGAAAGAGGAAATTATAGAGGTATAAAGCTTTTAGATCAGATAATGAAGGTAATGGAGAGAGTTTTAGAAGGTATGATTAGAGAAAGAGTGAATATTGATGAGATGCAGTTCGGGTTCATGCCAGGTAGGGGGACCACTGATGCCATATTCATTGTTCGACAGCTTCAGGAAAAATATATTGGTAGGAGAAGGGATCTTTATTTTGTTTTTGTTGATTTGGAAAAGGCCTTTGACAGAGTCCCTAGAGAGGTGGTGAAGTGGGCAATGAGAAAGCTTGGCTTGGAGGAGTGGCTGGTTAGGGTGGTTATGGCCATGTATGTGGGTGCTCACACCCAGGTGAGAGTGAACGGAGATTTGAATGATGAGTTTTCCGTGAATGTTGGTGTGCATCAGGGGTCAGTCTTGAGTCCCATGTTGTTTATCATGGTACTTGAAGCCCTTTCACGTGACTTTAGAAACGGACTCCCGTGGGAGTTGTTGTATGCTGATGATTTGGTGTTGATAGCAGACAATGAAAGGGAGGCAGAGGAAAGGCTTAGGAAGTAGAGAGATGGTATGGGGCAAAAGGGTTTAAGGGTAAATGCAGATAAAACAAAAGTGATGATATCTAGGGTTGGTGGCGGTACTGTCAAAGACGAGGAAGAGTGGCCATGTGCAGTTTGCCACAAGGGCGTGGGAAGTAATTCCATCTTGTGCGGTGTGTGTGATAAATGGGTGCATAAGAGATGTAGTGGCATCAGAGGCAGACTGCGAGATAATGCTGATTTTATGTGTACGGCGTGCCGGGGTGAGCAGGTGGAGATTGTCAGACGTGAAAGGATTGAACTTGCTGGTGAATCTCTTGAGTGTGTGGAAGAGTTTTGTTATTTGGGAGACATGTTGTGTGCTGGAGGTGAGGCTGGAGCTAGCTCTGTGGCTAGGGTGAGAAGTGGTTGGAAGAAGTTCAGGGAGCTCTTGCCTCTCCTGACATTGAGAGGGCTCTCCCTACGTGCTAAGGGGTCTTTGTATGCAGCATGAGTTAGGAGTGTAATGCTGTATGGCAGTGAGACCTGGGCAGTGAAGGAGGAAGATATTCGCCGGCTCAGACGTACAGAAATGACAATGATTAGGTGGATGTGCAGTGCATCCCTGCGTCCAAGGCCTGGAGGGGCTGGGTTTACAATGGAAGAGTTGAGAGGTAGGATGGGACTGGAGTGTATTGGTGTTGTGATGAGGAGAGGTAGATTGAGGTGGTTTGGACATGTGGAGACGATGGGGGATGATAATTGGGTGAGGAAGGTGAGAAGTGTTAATATTGGGGGTGGGGTTATGAGGGGTAGACCGAGAAAGACATGGGACTAGGTCATTAAGTGTGACCTTAGGGTTAAGGGACTGAACAGGGAGGCTGCAATGGATCGTGCCGCCATTAGGTGACCAAGGCCGACACATGCAAGCATGTTGGTATATTATATATATATATATATATATATATATATATATATATATATATATATATATATATATATATATATATATATAAAATTGGAGGTATGGTTGTAAAGCAAGTTGATAGGTTTAAATATTTAGGTACTTATTTAGCCAAGGATGGTTCTTTGAACTTTGAATTCGAGGAAAGGTTAAAGAAGGCTAATCAGGCAATGGGAATGCTTAAAAATATTTGCAATAATAACAATTTTTCTGTGCATACTAAAATCAAACTTTATAAGGTAATGGTTAGGAGTATCTTAATTTATGGACACGAGTCTTGGTACAGCACAGTGACTATGGAAAATAAATTCTTGGTGTTTGAAAACAAAGCACTTAGAAGGGAGTTAAGTGGTGGGAAAGGATACCAAATAGTAGAATTAGAGAAATAACGGGAGTGCAGCCGGTCGATGAAAATGTTAGGTTCTCACAATGGAAGTGGCTAGGACATGTGTATAGGAGAGAGGGAATAGTACGAGGTACACCAGGGTGGGTGGCACTTGGTAGGAGAGGTAGAGGAAGGCCAAAAGAGACGTGGGTGAGGACAATGAGACGGGAAGCTGGAGTGTTGGGGAGATCTTGAGGAGTTAGCACAAGATAGGATGTGGTGGTGTGAGTTCATCGAGGCCCTATGCATCCCCGAGGGTGCCACAGGAAATGATTAATATATATATATATATATATATATATATATATATATATATATATATGTATACAATGAATGGATGAGAAATAGGGGCGTGGAAGAAGTTGAGAGGCGGAAGAGAGAGTTATATGTAGAAACAAAGAGAGAGGTGAAAAGATTAGTACGAGAGAGTAAGAAGAGAGTGGATGAGGAATTTGGAAGGAATTTGAGTGTAAAGTGGAGGGACTGTAAGAAATTGTTCTGGAAAGAGGTGAAGAGAGTAAGACAGGGTGGAAGTGAAGTTAGCAGGGGAGTGAAAGTTAACAATGGTAGATTACTAGTGGAGAAGGGAGAAAACGTGAGCAGATGGAGAGAACACTTTAAGTAAATGTTGAACATACAGGATGGAAGTAATGTGAGTATAAGTGGCTGGGGAATGGCTGGGAGAAGGAGGGAGGTGAGAAGAAAGGAAGAAATCAGTAGGATAGAAGTTGTGGAAGCAATGAAGAAAGTTAAATTGGGGAAAGCCCCAGGATTTGATGGAGTGTATGGTGAAATGCTGAAGCATGGGGGAGAGATTGTAGTAGAATGGATGTGGAAGATGTGTAGAATGGCCTGGGAGGAAGGTAGAGTCCCGGAGGATTGG
Source organism: Coenobita brevimanus (assembly GCF_032717465.1). NCBI lineage: Eukaryota > Metazoa > Arthropoda > Malacostraca > Decapoda > Coenobitidae > Coenobita > Coenobita brevimanus. The sequence goes on from NC_137041.1 coordinate 14,284,189, forward strand.
AAGTCAGGTATAATTATTCCCTTGTACAAAGGAAAAGGGGAAAAAGAAGTGTGTGGTAATCATGGGGACATTTGTCTTCTCAGTATAATGGGAAAAGTGTATGGTAGGATACTTATTGACAGAGTTAGAGAAAGAACAGAGGAATTGGTTGGAGAAGAACAGGGAGGCTTTTGGAAGGGAAGAGGTTGTGTAGATCAGATATTCATTCTTAGATCTTTAGTGGAAAAGTTTCTATAGAAAGGAAAGAAGTTGTATGCGGCTTCCATGGATTTGGAGAAAGCATATGACAGCGTGGATAGACAAGGATTGTGGAAAGTATTAAGAATATATAGAGTAGATGGAAAGTTGCTGAATGCTGTGAAGAGTATGTATGATGGTGCTAAGGCTGCAGTGCGTGTGGATGGTGAACAAAGTGAATTTTTCTCTTGAAGATTGGGTTGAAACAGCGATGTGTCATGTCTCCATGGTTGTTCAATCTGTACATGGATGGGGTAATAAAAGAGGTACAAGGTAAGGTAGTGGATGTTGGAGTGGCCCTGGTGAGAGAGGATAGTGTTTGGAAACTCCCTGTACTGTTGTTTGCAGATGATACTGTGTTGTTGAGTGAAGACTAAGGGGAGCTGCAAGGCTTGGTGGATGAGTTTGGGAGAGTGTGTAAGAAACGGAACCTAAAGGTGAATGTAGGGAAGAGTAAAGTGGAGGTGAAGTATACAGCGAGCTTGGATAGTGAGGAATTGGAAAATGTGAGTACGTTTAAGTACTTGGGTTGTGTGATGAGTAAGGATGGAGGTTTGGAGGGTGAAGTGCTTGAAAGGTTACAGCAGGGAAGAAAGGTTGCTGGTTCTTTGAAAGCAGTGATAAGAAACAGGGAAGTGAGCATGGAAGTGAAAAAGTTACTACATGACAGTATTGTGATACGAACTCTAACATATGGAAGTGAAGTTTGGACGTTGTTGGAAAGACACAAGTCAAGAGTGAGAGCAGTGGAAATGAGTTATTTAAGAGGAGCCTGTGGAGTCACATGGAGAAACAGGCTGACGAATGAGGACATAAAGGAGCGTTGTGGTGTGGATGTGGATGTGATAGGAAGCGTTATGATGAACACACTGAGGTGGTTTGGCGATGTGGAAAGGATGGAGGGTGAAAGACTGACGAAGAGAGTGTATGTGAGTGAGGTGGAGGGGGGAAGAGGGAGGGGGAGGCCGAGGATGAGATGGAGGGATGGGGTGGAGAGGTATATGAGAGAGGGTGGTGTAAGCTGGGAGCAGGGCAATGAAATGGCAGGGGACAGGGTGACGTGGAGGCGTTTTGTTTGTGGCCACCCCTAACGGGATTGAGGCGTCTGGCAATAGATAGATAGATAGACATTTATATATATATATATATATATATATATATATATATATATATATATATATATATATATATATAATGTCAGCAATGAGGAAGTCAGAGGGGGGAAGTGATGGAGGAACAGCCTCGAAATCGTCTGAGGTGGAATATGAGGGAAACGACTGAGTGAAGAGATCTGCTTTATCAGTAGAAGAAATAGCTACAGAGCCATCAGAGTAGAAAGAGGAGGGAAGGATGATGAGGTAAAGTTGTTAGACAGGTTTTTGGCAAGGTATCAAAAGAGCGGGAAGATTTCGAATTGGAGAGTTGAGAGCATTTAGTACGGACGAAATTATTTTTGGGAGAGCGAAGAACCGACTTAGCATGATTCCGGGAAGAAACAAAAAAGATGTGATTCAGGAGTGGGTTGGCTCTGGTATCTTTTATAGGCCATCTCCTTGTTGTGGACAGCATTAGAACAAACGTGATTAAACGAAGGCTTTCTTGCATTAGTCAAAGGATATGAGAAAGGAATGTATGGTTCTATGCCCAAGAGAATAACCTCCATAATGCACAAGGTACTCTCAGCAGCTCCAAAGTGCCACAACCGACGTTTCATTGGATGGTCTACTGGCTGTACTGGAGCAATAGGACAGATTAAGGTAATATGGCTGTGATCAGAGGAGCCCAACAGAGAGGAAAGACTAACAGCGTAAGCAGAGAGATTAGTTGTAAGGAAGAGGCCAAGTATGTTGGAACTCTCCAAGGTGGTCAGGGATACTGGTAGGGTGCTCTACAAGCTGCACTAGGACATTTAGGATAGAAAAGACGTAGGCTTGTTCGCCAAGTGGATCAGTGAAAGGAGAGGAGAGCCAAAGGTGGTGGTGAACATTGAAATCTCCTAGAATGGAGATTTCGGAGAAAGGAGAAATGGATAGGATGTGTATCCTAAATAATGAGACACTCTTTATCTCAATAAAATTCATATGACAATGAGAGAAAATGTTATAGTAATCTTCAGTAAAGGGTCAGCAAATTTTTTTCAGCCAAATAGAAGTTGAGTTAAGAAAGGCAAGTTATTATCATGATGAGATTTATTCGCCCTCTAGTCTTGTATAAATTTGCTTAATGTCCAAGAGCAGTTCAATCAGGAGATATATAGGGGTGCCAAATATCGATGAACACGTCTATCTATCTATCTATTGCCAGACGCCTCAATCCCGTTTGGGGTGGCCACAAACAAATCGCCTCCAAGTCGCCCTGTCCCCCGCCATTTCACTACCCTGCTCCCAACTCACACCCCCCTCTCTCATATACCTCTCCACCCCATCCCTCCATCTCATCCTCGGTCTCCCCCTCCCTCTTCCACCCTCCACCTCACTCACATACACTCTCTTCGTCAGTCTTTCACCCTCCATCCTCTCCACATGGCCAAACCACCTCAGTGTGTTCCTCACAACGCTTCCTATCACATCCACATCAACACCACAACGCTCCTTTATATCCTCATTCGTCAGCCTGTCTCTCCACGTGACTCCACGTGCAGATGTTAATACTGTTCATTATTTTAGTCGATCAGGGCAGTCCGTAAAGAGCACTATGGAAGAACTCACCCAATGCTGTCTTATTTGATTTCTGGACAGCTCACATTGCTGGTATGAGAGTGGGTGTGGCACGGAAGTAGGAGCGACGAATGCAGGAAAGACTTTGATACTACTGATGAACTGTCTCCATAACACACATAAGTCGGCCAGCACAGTGGAAGAGGAGCACTATACAAGGACCTCCAGCATTATCAGAAAAGGGTGTTGGTGTCCGATGATCCCATTAGTGGGTTTCAAAAGTCATTATACCTCGTCTTATAAAATATCACCATGAACAGAAACTGTATTTCCGTCCATGACTCTAGCAGCCAGGTGATATGAAGTGCGTAAGTGTAGATGTTTGTGCTGTGAGCTATAGTCAGGATTCTGGGGGCTAGAATGGAGAATAAATAGGAGTGTGGTATATTCAGCTGGGCAGAATTTGGTTTGTTCAACATTGTATCAATTCCTTCTCCCTGTATCCTACTTCATCTCATTCTGTGATAGGAAAAGAAGTCTAGATGATGATGACAACATACAAAGGTTACAGCTCTTCTCACTATGTATGCTGAGTTGTTTAAGTGAAGGCTAATTCACATGCAACCCTCCCGCTCAAGGCACAAATAAAAGTGCAGTTATAATAATCATACTTGGTGAGTGAACACTGAAGGGAAACAAAACAATGTGACAGAGAGAGAGAGAGAGAGAGACAGACAGAGAGAGAGACAGACAGAGAGAGAGAAGCATACAAATACGCGATAAAAAAGATATAAGACGGGTAACAGGAAAGTGGTAGGATTCACAAAGATCAGTGAGTAAAGGCGGTCAGCCTAAATCATGAAGGAAAGGGAAAGCACGCCGGCATTCAACAGAGTAATCAGACAGTCGACTAGAGGATGCGGTGCAATAAGTCGTACCTGACAAGATGACCAAAATGGAGGTGCCTCACTGGACATCAAATGACCATGTGTAATATGGTTATGTCCCAAATGCAAGCATGGTAACGAAGTCTCCCACCATCTGTTAGGATGGGAGGGAAAGGACCATGGAAAAAGGTTGGCTTAACAGAATGCAGTTTATTGTCAGAGACATTAGACCATTCCATTTGCCAACGAAGTCTAAGTGAATCAGAGATTGACGGGAAAAAGTCTCTTGCCGGGAGACAGCTGAGGGACATCATATGGGACGCCGCCGACTGGGCCAGAAAATCTACCTGCTCGTTTCCTGCAGTACCAACATGACAAGGGACCCAACAGAAGGTTTCGTGGCAATCCTGTACAACCATTCCTGGATTTGTGGTTAGGGTGAGAAGTGGTTGGAAGAAGTTCAGGGAGCTCTTGCCTCTCCTGACATTGAGAGGGCTCTCCCTACGTGCTAAGGGGTCTTTGTATGCAGCATGTGTTAGGAGTGTAATGCTGTATGGCAGTGAGACCTGGGCAGTGAAGGAGGAAGACATTCGCCGGCTCAGACGTACAGAAATGACAATGATTAGGTGGATGTGCAGTGCGTCCCTGCGTCCAAGGCCTGAAGGGGCTGGGTTTACAATGGAAGAGTTGAGAGGTAGGATGGGACTGGAGTGTATTGGTGTTGTGATGAGGAGAGGTAGATTGAGGTGGTTTGGACATGTGGAAAGGATGGGGGATGATAATTGGGTGAGGAAGGTGTGAAATGTTAATATTGGGGGTGGGGTTGTGAGGAGTAGACTGAGAAAGACATGGGACGAGGTCATTAAGTGTGACCTCAGGGTTATGGGACTGAACAGGGAGGCTGCAATGGATCGTGCAGCATGGAGAGCCGCCATTAGGTGACCAAGGCCGATGCATGCAAGCATGTTGGAGCCTTTAAAAACAAAACGAAACGAATGGGTTTGCTGCAGGAAAGGTCCTTAGGGAAGAAAGGACACTAGGGGACTTCTTGAAGATAACAAAATATGAGATCGGAGAAAAAATATATTTTGAACAGCAACCAAAAGAGCATATGATTCTGCAGTGAAGACACTGGTAGCATGAAGGAGACGTGACTGCCACGAATTGTCGGGAAATAAAGCAGCAAAACTAGTGCCAGTGGAGGATTTTGAACCCTCCGTATAGATGGGAGCAGCCGAGGAATAACAAGGCATATGAGTAGAGAAGAGGGATCTAAGGATGAATGGGGAGGTGGAGGACTTAGTGGCAGGAAGGACAAATGAACAGATAGTGGGTGGTGGAATGAGCCATGGAGGGAATGTACAAGAAAGGGTTGGAAGCACCTGAGGGGAAGGAAGAGACAACGAGTGGGACAAATTAATTACGTTATTCGAGAAGGAGTACTATTTGATATGCAGGGGTTCAGGATGGAATTGATGGAAGGGATGTAGGGATGAAACCAGAGGAAGAATGTTGAAGCCTATAATAATAACGAAAGGTTAATTAATCACGACGATATAACAAAGAGGGCAATCCAGATTCGGTATACAGACTTTGAACTGGAGGGAAAGGGCATGCCCCCAAAGCAAGATGAAGCCCTTCGTGATGAAGAGTACCCAACTTGCATATAATGGCATGGAATGCAGAGGCATAAACTGTGCAACCATAATTAGAAGCAGGGAAAACCACAATAACATGTGTACGTAGGAGGAGAGAACGATCAGATCCCCAGGTGAGATGAATCAAGATTCGTAGAAGTTGAAGCCTCTGAGTAGCAGACATCTTTAGGATAGCAATAGGTGAAGACCAAGTCAACCAAAGGTCAAAAGACAGACCCAAGAATGAGGTAGTAGCATGGTATGAAACAAGGGCATCATAAAGATAAAGATGCGGCCACGGAATCATCTGCCGTCTAGAAAACATCATGACACGAGATTTAAATGACGAAAAACGAAACCCATGAGAAGTTGCCAAAGAGGACACAGCAGTTATCGCCGACTGTATATGACAACGGAGACGAGAAGCATCAGTATTGGCTAGGTAAACTGGAAATCATCAACATATAAGGAGGCCTGAATCCCCAAAGGGAGAAAGGAGACAATACCGCTTATTGCAACAAGGAAAAGAGTCGTAGTCAGAACACGCCCCTGTGGAACGGCCTCCTCCTGTGGAAAGGAGGCCAATAAACTAAACACGCATCTCAAATGTTCTGTCCTTCAAAAACTTACCCAGAATGACCCCCAAATTACCGTCAACCCCAAAATTAACTAGAGTATGAAGAACGTTGTACTTCCATGTAGTGTCATAGGCTTTCTCAAGATCAAAAAACACTAGAAGAACTGACTGCTTGTGGCGAAAAATCTGACACATACAAGACTAACCTCATCAAAAGATCCAGGGTACTGCCTCCCTTTCGAAAACCTTATTGGAAATCAGAAAGAAGATTCCTTGACTTTAACCCGCCCCGTCCCGACCACTTTTCGACCACTGGTACCACCCAATCCTGACCATTTTTCGACCTTTTTTTTTTTGCTTAAACTTTCGCTTTTGGTCAGAAACAATGGTCAGTGGCAAAGAATTGGTCCCCGGGGTCCCTAATTACCTTAACCAGGTATGCCTTGGTCCCACCTAGCCCCGTGTTCTCCCTAGGCGGTCTGAGCCTCTAACGTTTTCTATGGTATTATAAGTCTGGGAAACCAATGAAAGTAAGTTGAAATGTATTTATTACAAACATAAAAACATGTGATAAAATAGTATATTGGATTTTATACAAAAATAGAGCAGAAATAAGCATTGTACCATCGTGAGAAACGAGCAAAATCGGCCAACTTGGTCACGATGAATCGCTAACATTCTAAAATCATGATACATATAATTTTTTTTACTTACATAATACTTCTACAATAACATTATACCATTTTACATTTTATTGAACTGTTTTTACATATTCACAGGCCTTTTGATAACATTTAGCGTAATGTTAGCGCTTATTTACGTAGTGAGTGAACTCGCTGTGACTGTTGTTTCAACTCGTATTGTGTTTTTTCTACTTACATAATACTTTTCTAATATTATTATACACTTTTCAACTTTATAGAACTGTTTTGAGATTATTTCAGGCCTTACGTAAATATATAGCGTAATAATAGCGCATAATAACACACACGGTGAAGTCGCTATGACAACTATTTCAACTTAAACCTACTTTTGTACTTATATAATAATTCTCCACTAACATTGCACATGTTTACACTTGATATAATTGATATCACATAATTTCTGAACTTACGATGGAACTGAGCGTCATATTTGCGTGTACTTACACAGGGAGTGTTATCGCGATATCATTTGTTTCATCTTACACTAGTATTCAACTTATAAAATACCTTACTACTAACATTACAACAAATTCCACTGTTTATAATTCCTATCACATACTTACTGACCAGAATGTGGGTGTACTCGTGACATCAATTGTTATAACTTACACCATTGTTCAACTTATACGTTTTATTCATGCTAACTTTATATCCGTTTCCACTTTATTTCCTTGCTATCGCATATTTACTGACCAGATTTACAAAGGGTGTAGTTTTGATACCATTTCATTCCACTTACACTAATTCTCAACTTATATATTACTTTTCTGAAAAAATAACACCCGTTTCAACTTTATATTTGACTTAGCACCTACTGACTGGGCTTACCATTATAATGAGCGTCATTTCGCCTTCCCACACAGTTTCAGTAGTGTAGGAAATTATGATACTCCTTGAAACAAGGCTGAAGGCACAACGCAACATTGCACTCGACACACTCGTATCTTGTGTCTTTTCTCTGAGTGGATGGTCTGACTGTCGAGTGCTTACATACATGGCAGCGACGCTGGGGTTTACGACGGTTTGGGTCGGAAGGGATTGCGCTGGGATAGTGGCGGCCTGCAAGACGTAGGGGAGTCTGAGCAGCCATGGGCGTGCGGGTGCAGTGTGTGGGTCTGTCCTGGGCATGCTTGGCGATTATTTCTCGTCCCAGCTCCCTCACAAACCCCTCAAAGGTCTCGGAAACGCCGGTGGTCATTGCGTGCAGGTAGTGGGCGTTCAGGACCGTGATGTCGAGCAAGTGGAAAAAGAGTTTCTTGTACCACTTCATCGTGGTCCTGGCACAGTCAACACTTGAAATCATCGAGTCTGACTGATCAACTTGCCTCATGTTCAGATTATAGGCAAGTACAGACTCTGGTTTCCATATGTTGCGCCTCCTCTCGCTACGGTGATCCACGGAGTCTGTGCGGTGCATCAGGGGGCTGTGAACAGTTGATAGGAGGCAAACTTCCCTGTTGTGGTTCCACAGGGTTGCAAGGATGTTATTGGCCTGGAAAAAAACCACCTCGTTCTTGTCAAGTCTCCTCCCTATCTTGACCATATGGCGACGGTTTCTCTTGACTGTACCACAGACTCCAGTGTCGTGTTGGTGGAGGGACCTAGCGAGAAGAGGGCTAGTGTACCAGTTGTCCAGGTACAACACATGACCACGATGAAGGTACTCTTCTATCATTGTCTTCACCACGGCCCCAGAGAGTCCTATACTCCGATCTTCTATTATATCTGTCTGTGCGCCCGTGTACAAGACTATGTCTTGCACATAACCAGTCTTACAGTCACACATAACAAAGATCTTGAACCCGAAATTGTGTCTCTTGCTGGGTATGTACTACCTTAAGGAAATATTGCCTCTCCACAACACAAGACTCTCGTCTATGACGAGGTCTCTGTAGGGATAAAATGAGGAGGGGAAAATTTCCCGTAAATGATCAAATACCAGCCTAATTCTCCTCATTTTATCGGTGTTATTTGCATTGGCTGAATCTTCTGCATCAAAAAAGTGGAGGCGGCAGAGAATATACTGAAATCGGTTACGATTAGGCAAATATGAATTGGAGCAGATGGGGGACGTGGAAGATGTGTGTAGAATATTTACAGAAGAAATATGTGCAGCATGTGATGTGGTGTGTGGAAGGAAGAGAAGACGGAGGGGGGTGCAAGGAACAGCGTGGTGGACTGAAGAGGTGAAACGGGCTGTGGCACAAAAGAAGAAAGCATACAATGAATGGATGAGAAATAGGGGCGTGGAAGAAGTTGAGAGGCGGAAGAGAGAGTTATATGCAGAAAGAAAGAGAGAGGTGAAAAGATTAGTAAGAGAGAGTAAGAAGAGAGTGGATGAGGAATTTGGAAGGAATTTGAGTGTAAAGTGGAGGGACTGTAAGAAAATGTTCTGGAAAGAGGTGAAAAGAGTAAGACAGGGTGGAAGTGAAGTTAGCAGGGGAGTGAAAGATAAAAATGGTAGATTACTAGTGGAGAAAGGAGAAAAAGTGAGCAGATGGAGAGAACACTTTAAGGAATTGTTGAACATGGAGGATGGAAGTAATGCGAGTATAAGTGGCTGGGGAATGGCTGGGAGAAGGAGGGAGGTGAGAAGACAGGAAGAAATCAGTAGGATAGAAGTTGTGGAAGCAATGAAGAAAGTTAAATCAGGGAAAGCCCCAGGAATTGATGGAGTGTGTGGTGAAATGCTGAAGCATGGGGGAGAGATAGTAGTAGAATGGATGTGGAAGATGTGCAGATTGGCCTGGAAGGAAGGTAGAGTCCCGGAGGATTGGAAGTCAGGTATAATTATTCCCTTGTTCAAAGGAAAAGGGGAAAAAGAAGTGTGTGGTAATCATAGGGGCATCTGTCTTCTTAGTATAATAGGAAAAGTGTATGGTATGATACTTATTGACAGAGTTAGAGAAAGAACAGAGAAATTAGTTGGAGAAGAACAGGGAGGCTTTAGGAAGGGAAGAGGTTGTGTAGATCAGATATTCATTCTCAGATCTTTAGTGGAAAAGTTTCTAGAGAAGGGAAAGAAGTTGTATGCGGCTTTCATGGATTTGGAGAAAGCATATGACAGGGTGGATAGACTAGGATTGTGGAAAGTGTTAAGAATGTATGGAGTAGATGGGAAGTTGTTGAATGCTGTGAAGAGTATGTACGATGGTGCGAAGGCTGCAGTGCGTGTGGATGGTGAACTAAGTGAATTTTTCTCTTTGAAAGTTGGGTTGAAACAGGGATGTGTCATGTCTCCATGGTTGTTCAATCTGTACATGGATGGGGTAATAAAAGAGGTACAAGGTAGGGTAGTGGATGTTGGAGTGGCCCTGGTGAGAGAGGATAGTGTTTGGAAACTCCCTGTACTGTTGTTTGCAGATGATACTGTGTTGTTGAGTAAAGACGAAGGGGAGCTGCAAGGCTTGGTGGATGAGTTTGAGAGAGTGTGTAAGAAACGGAATCTAAAGGTGAATGTAGGGAAGAGTAAAGTGATGGTCTTTGAGAGAGGTGAAGTCAGTGAATGTACAGTGAGGTTGGATGGTGAGGAATTGGAAAATGTGAGTACGTTTAAGTACTTGGGTAGTGTGATGAGTAAGGATGGAGGTTTGGAGGGTGAAGTGCTTGAAAGGGTACAGCAGGGAAGAAAGGTTGCTGGTTCTTTGAAAGCAGTGATAAGAAACAGGGAAGTGAGCATGGAAGTGAGAAAGTTACTACATGACAGTATTGTGATACCAACTCTAACGTACGGAAGTGAAGCTTGGACGTTGTTGGAAGGACACAAGTCAAGAGTGAGAGCAGTGGAAATGAGTTATTTAAGAGGAGCCTGTGGAGTCACATGGAGAGACAGGCTGACGAATGAGGATATAAAGGAGCGTTGTGGTGTTGATGTGGATGTGATAGGAAGCGTTATGAGGAACACACTGAGGTGGTTTGGCCATGTGGAGAGGATGGAGGGTGAAAGACTGACGAAGAGAGTGTATGTGAGTGAGGTGGAGGGGGAAAGAGGGAGGGGGAGGCCGAGGATGAGATGGAGAGATGGGGTGGAGAGGTATATGAGAGAGGGGGGTGTGAGTTGGGAGCAGGGGAGTGAAATGGCGGGGGACAGGGCGACTTGGAGGCGATTTGTTTGTGGCCACCCCAAACGGGATTGAGGCGTCTGGCAATAGATAGATAGATAGGTTACGACTCATCAACTTTCCAAAGAAAGGTGTGAGGATGATTGGGTCAGTTGTCCAGTAGGCAGGAATTTGGTTTTTCCTTACCACACTCATCAAGATAACCAGGGCCAAAAATAGGAACATCTCTGAAATAGTCACAGGATAGTCATACTGTTGGGAATGCCTGCTCGTGGTTCCCAAACGTTCACTTTCACGGCGCTGTGATTGTGAAAAAATATTAGTTTGTTCAACTATGCGCCCCACAAACGCCTCACCAAAGAACAAGTTGAAAAAATCCACCCGTGACGAACCTGCATTTACACCTGGAGCCGTGCAACCTGACCGCCACTCCTCAGTGAAAGGGTGAATGATGGGAGTAAAATTACTCCCATCTTCCCAGTTTCACGTGACACCACCGTCTCCAGCCACGTCACAATCGTCCCCTTCGTCAGGGTGGGGAGGTGAGGGTGGTGGGGGAGGTTGGGGAGGTGGAGAGCGGCGCCTCTCATCACTCGCACTTCTCTTCCCTCTCCCTTTTCCTTTACCCTTTCCCTTCCCTTTCTTTCCTTTCCCCACATCATGGGGCTGTGGGGAGGAAGTTTGGGAATATTCAGGGGCGAAAGAAGTGCTGGGGAGTGACTCAACCTCCTCTCTCCTAGGCCTACGAGCACCACGTGCTCGTGCTGCCTCCCTCACACCACTTGCCCCTTCACCCTGCACTACCCCCACACCACTCTCACTTTCACCCCGCACTGCCACCACAACATTTTCCCTTTCTCCCAGCAATCCCACCATACCACTTGCCACTTCCCCAGACAAAGTACTTTCACCATACCTTATGTGTCGTCTCGCCCCACCTTCTGATCCTCGTGGTGATATTTTCTCTTTTCCCAACCACGCGGCGATATCACGTCCTAAGCCTCCGTCATCCTCATCATCCTCATCCTCGTCCTCACCAGATTCGGGATGGAGAGATAGCTGTGCATGTGGTTGGGGAGCAGGCTGGCCTTCCCTAGCCTTACGGTATGTCACATACCACGTTTTTCGGGGCGAAGGGACCTCCTCATCACTGCCACTTATTTCTTCCTCTGGCTGGATGTAATCGCGATCCACCACATCATCGTCGAGTGGAGAATCACTGTCTCCAGTGAAGGCTTCCAGGACGGATGCGATTTCCTCGTCTGAGAGACCTCTCCGCGCCATGTCTGACCTGGGTCACTGCTAGCAGGTGAGTGACCGAGACAAGGGCGAGCACGGGTCACGCGGGGTCTAGGATGCTGCCCGCCTGGCAGCAGGTAGAGGAGGCTTGGGTACATGGGCGAATCGAAAATCTCGCGCGAATTTTGAAAATTGTGGAAATTATGAACCTTGCAATTGCAGGACGTTGAAGTACGTCGACGGGATTAGCTGTGACAAAACGTGAGGACGTGGAAGTACGTCGACGGGATGCCGCGGGTTAAATAGTACATCAGACGAGCGTTAGCCATCTGTTCCATAAGCTTGCCAAAGCAACTAACAAGAGCAATCGGTTTATAATCATGGGGAGAATATCCAACCTTAATAGGATTTTTAAAAAGGAAGCAAATATGCCTTCCTCCAGATAGTAGCAAACACAACATTTGTCCATATCCGGTTATAAAGAGATAAGAGAAATAACAATGCCGGTCGAGAAAGGTGGTTTATCATCTGGTAATGAACACCATCAGGGTCCTCACAAGTTTTGCCACAAGACTGGATCACGGCAAGAAGCTCTGACATAGAAAATGAAACTTATATGACTCAGTACGTTCAATCTCTTGTTTATGTTGGTGGAACTGCCGGAGAGATGGGATCCATTGCGATCCTTTGCTAATCTCACAAAACTCGCCTCCAAGAGTATCAGCCACCCTAGTAGGATCTGCAAGAGACACACCATGGACACAAAGTATTTGGGCTGGCAGAGAAAGATATGTGTCAGCATTAAGTCCATAAAATTTGAAACCATTTCATCAACACTAGAAAAGGTAGAGGGATTTTAAAGGGGATGTAAAAACGAAGTGAACACATTCCACCTGGCACACTCAAAACACCAACAAGGGGGGCGGGGAACAAGCGAATAGGATGCAGTAGTGAGTAAAATAGGAAAATGGTCACTTACCAAACAATCTTGCACAGACCAAAGAAAATCTGGAGACAGAGATGGTGAACAAAGGGAGAGATCTATACAAGAATATTATGTGTTAGAAAATCATAACGTGTGTGGTTACCTATATGGAGATCTTGATTAGAGATAAAATATATAAGTAAATGGCCTTTAGTAGGATTGTTATTGCCAACCCATTAGGGGTGCCTGCAACTGAATTCACCCAATAACAAGATGGGCTGAGGTAAAAGAGAAAAAAAAGCGAGAAAACTCGGGGAAATCTATAGGGACTGAATGTGACATGTAGAGGGAAATTACAGTAATTCACCAGTGAAGGAAAATCGTCACCACAGTACATTTAAGTGACTAAGAAACTGAGGTGAGTTCATAAGGAACTGTAGTGTGGACGAGTATAGATGATTAAGAAGTCGGTGTAGGTGTACTAACAAAAATATAACCTGGAATTTGAGCAGGGAGAGTGGAGAGGCGTGTCTCCTGAAAGCACACAACCAAAGGACAATACTGGACAAGAAGACATTGAAAGTCGGAGCGATTCGAATGGAAACTTCGAATGTTCCACTGAAGGAAGGCCATGATGCCAAAAAAGAAAAAAAAAAATATATATATATTTGCAACATACACTGAATTGAGAGCAAAAACTACAACGATTCTTGGCAGATAGACAAGGGAGAAGAAACAGAACTAGAAGGTAAAACTGGGGGTGGAATATTGCTGGAAATAATAGGTGAGGGTGTTATGGGCAAATCGGAAGGGGGGGGGGAGAATGGAACTGGAGTAGGTGAAAGAAGAAAATATGGGCCTGGATGCATCTCTGCAGTCCCCCTGAGAAACCAGTTGCAGGGGGAGGAGCACTCGTCTGGAGAAGGATCCATAACAATGGACACATACTAGACTTAACAGGGCGAAAAACGCATGTTGGTGATGAACACTGTCATTTCACACTGTCAGGAGAGGCAGTTATTGAAGGCCCGGGGGTGCGCAGAATGCTGTCGAGAGACAGAGAAGGAGGAGCAGGAGGTAGGATAAGGAGGGACAGGAATTGCGCCGGGGCGGCGGCCAAGAGAATTTTTGCTGGTGCAAGAAGGAGAGGAAGGGGGAACAAGACGAGGAAGTTGGGTAGACTGTTTACAAGGGACAGACAAGGACTTACTGGGCGCAGCAGGCTGAACATGTACAGCCGTCCACACTTCCACGAGGGCCACCACAGTGTTGTCAACTCCAGTAATTCCGACCCTCAAGTTGCGAGCTCCATTCGAAGCATTCACTGGTGGGAGAGAGAGAGAGGGGAGTGGGAGTTTTAGCAAGAGTGGGATGTTTTGCCTATACACGAGGAGCGAGAGAAGACATGGCAAGTGTTAAGAGGCTTCACAGAGGCAACCGATAATACAGTATATGCATTGCTTTATTTTTTGTGTCAGTTACTGATCTACCTAATATGACGTAACACATAAAATACAGCTGAGGTAACAATGTTGTATCATTATATTGTAATAAAACTTGCTCTCAATCTTTGATTATTGTAAGATATTGACACACGTTACTCCTTTCCATTCAGAAACTAGATTGCTGTATAATATAATATAGAGGAGAATAACGTAATATTGCACGTGGCACCTCCTGACACCACTAGCAACACCTCGACATTTTGGCACACACATCCATATTGTCCACATCTAGCGTTACCTAACAGTCTTCACACGTAGTGCCTGATATCAGGGCTTGCATTATCTGTCAGTTGATAACAGAAGTAATGGCTGACTATCCGTCATGAATCCCTTGGTATTTTACCAATCTCTAGGTAACCAGAAAGAACATTTAAATATACAGTATATAGAACAAGAAAGTGGAAATAAGTATCGTAACCGAATGCATTAATTTCAGCAAAACAGCAAGGTCACATGGAGAAGACCCTATATACGAGGGTATTGCTTGCAGAGTAGTGGCCGATACATTTAGAGTTTTGACGCCCCATCGGTCCCGAGACAATTCATATCAGCTTTAAAACCGCTCCCCCTTTCCTTCTTTTTCCATCGTCTTTGCTGTTTCCCCTCTCCTCTCTATCTCCTTCTTCAGTGAACTACAGTGTCTATCAGGACTAACACAAGTCCTCTCTCTCTTCCAATTCTGTATATACGGGGAAGTTGTGTTCACTTAGCAGCAGTTCAGTGCAGAGATGGCAACACCCATAGTTCAGATGTAAAGTATACTGTTTCATGTGGTAAAATTTATTACAACATGGTAGACATGAAAATCAAAGAAGATTAAAAAATATATATATATGAAACATGTCTTGGAATGACGACATATATGATCCATGTACTGGAAGAGAAACAATCACCGAAGCCACGTAGGTAGGTAGTGCTTGCAGAGATGTGGGCAATACTACTTAATAGGTTTTCACGCCCCTGTGGTCCGGTGTTATTCCCACCTTTCTTCCTTGTCCCCCGTGCTTACTGTCCCTCCTTTCTATCTCCTCCTTTGTGCTACAAAGTCTTGCAGGCCTTGTGCAGCCTTCTGTCGTCTTATTTAAATATATATGCAATGGATGCAACATTCAATTCCTAAACTATCCAAGCTTCTCAGTACCCAACATGTAGTTTTTTCCAGGCTGATTAGGCACTCTATTTAGTCGCATAATGCGCTTGCTGTGCGAGTTACGGGTGTTATAAAGAGTAATGCAATACACTCAGACTGTAGATATTCTTTATTATCACAGTTAATAATGATATCCAGTATCCATCCATGCTTAGCTTAACATCCCGTATAAGAGTAATAATAGGTACATTATGCACATTCCCTGATGTAATTAGGATTATTTCGTTAAAACACCAAGTTCGTTTAAGGATAGAAATACAGTAGGAAACGCCTGCAATAATGATTACACGTCACAAAGACAGTAAATTTAAAAACGCGTCCATCCGCCCTAATTTTCAATGACCGTCTGCAGGCGATCAGGCATGGACGTGACGAGACTCCTCGCCAACTATTGGTCACCTCTCATCAACTCCCACAGTGTCCTGGCATGGTCCATGAGTTACGTAGCAGTGCTCTTCCTCTGGGGCTCCCACGTGTTGACAATAGTACCCCATAGATTTTCTATAGGGTTCATATCACAACCCTTACTAGGCAATTCCATGACCTGCAGATTATGGTTATTGCATAACCACCTCTGAACTACCCTGGCCATGTGAACTGGACAACGGTTGTGAACAAAAATTACTGGGCCTGGAGGGAAAGGGAAATTCCTCTCTTTGAGGGATGGGAGGAAACAGTTTTCCAGTAGATCAACATATTTTTCAGCAATGAAGCGGCCGTCTATCTGGAAGATATCACCTAGACCATGTAGAGTTGTATAACCCCAAACATTTACTGAGACTCTTCCACTTCATGCCTCCTCGTATATGTGTTCGCGTTGATATCTGCGTGCAAAAGGCAACACCAAAATTAGATGCGAGTAAGGATGATAATTCTGGTAAACACTAGACCCTGTAGCAGAATCAAAGGATATTCTTACGAGATATAAAGCATTTTGCAAGTCTTAGGATTCTCAATAAGAGCGACACCTAGCAATAAGACCCAGGGCCCGTATGAACAAAGATTCCCCAAATGTGTCTTAAATTTAACTCTTAACTTGTCCTCTTAAACTTAGTTGGGAAAATCTCCTAAGAGTATTCCACGAAGGACTTAAGTCATATTCTAAGCAAAGATAAGTGAAATCTTGAGACAAAACAACTGAAGTATGAAACACCCCACATAGCAAAAGTAACAGTTTGATAATATTTAGTTTCAAAGCATTAACTGTCATACTATCTTTCAAAAATATTATTAAAATACAAGCATATTATATTACAAACTTACTTTGGCAGAAATATAATGGAGAAAGCTGCTTTTCGGTAAATCATCAATGGGGTACTTCTAACTCTAATACTCGCTAGACAACAGGGCAGTCGGTTAGATCCCAAGGGAATTAGTTTCCACGCTATTTTGAAGTAACCTATTTTTCTTTGTGTAATATCTACACTATTCCAGACTGTGAGGTAGCGAGTTCGCGCACCTTCCGAGTAGCTAGTCAGCTGAGAGGTAGAGCTCTCTTATGACCCTAGCAGGGCTATATGGTCTAGTAAAGGCCTAGCTAGGGGAGGAATCCCACTCCAATATCTACAGTGTTGTGACTCTATGTATCACAGTAATGTCCTATACCATAATATAAATAATACAAATCAAATATGTAATAATGTATAACTTAGCTTAATTTGTTATATTTATTATATTCGGTTATGATTTAATTTCTGACATGATGGCCATACTTCTTACATGGGACTTTGCAAGGCTTCTCTCTCTAAATGTCACATATACACATGTGGAGTAGACTATAGCACCAGTCGAACAAGGCAGTACTCCCGAGGTGGATGGCAAGCTTGATAGGGAGACCTGGAGCTCCCGTTTCACCAGCCTTTAGGATTTGATCCTGATCATCCCCCTTTGCTGAACATTTTCAGTGCTTTCATTTACACAGAGAGTAGGCCAGCATACTCTCTTAATACCTCTACCTTCAAGTGTCTACACTACACTACATGCACATAAGACATCACACCTCTGTTCCACTCTCTTAGCAATGGCTGCTGCAATTTTACTTTCAAAAGAGGTGGTACCTTGGATTGCCACCACCGGCAGGGTAGGGCTGGCAGCACAGGGTCCTCCTGGTCACCACCAAGCAACTGTGCCAGCAGCGACTAGTGTGATTTCAGGCCATGCTCGTCAGCGGAGAAGTGAAAATGCTGCTTTATTCTTCATCAACATCCGTGGGCTTAATACCAACTTAAATTCAGTCCATTTTTTCCTACAGTCCATATCCCCTCTGGCCGTATTACTCACAGAACCACAAATCTCACCGTCTACTGAAATATCCCCATATTGTTTTCCTGGTTACAATCTCCTCACAAACTTCCATAACCAGGGGGGCACCTGTTGTTATATCAAATCCCAATATGCAATTGACACCATTTTAAACTTCACTTCACGCAGTTTTGATTACTCGCTGTATAAACTAAACTATCAAAATATCACCAAATATATCTGTGTAGTTTATCGCTCCCCCAGTGCTTCTTCTGAACCCAGTGTATTTGATTCCATTTCCACACAATTGAGTAACCTTAATTTTACTCTTAACACCGAAATTACCATCTTGGGTGATTTTAACATACATAATGTTGAATGGTTATTGCACTCTGCCAGGACTGACGATGCTGGTCTAGAGTGCAAGCTGTTTTCAGAATCGTTTAATCTCACGCAACTGGTAAAGCAACCAACCAGAATACCAGATAATCCTGACCATAATGCCCATCTTTTGAGTCTGTTCCTGACAAATGACCTAGATCAGTACAGGATAGAGGTATTGTCTCCACTTGGATCCTCTGACCACAATCTCATCAAAGCCTCATTACTTAGCACCCCCCCAAACCTCCCCATTCTGAACCTGTCAGGGTGACCCGATGGCACTTTGATAGGGCAAACTGGGATGAATTTAGAAATTATCTTGCTGACATTCCATGGCAGTCTTTCTTCTCTAGTGACGTCAATTCTAACCAGTCCCACATTTGCGATTTAATACTAGCTGGTATGGATTTATTCATACCAAGTCAACAATTCGCTAAAAGATCGAACTCTCCAAAATGGTTTGATAGCAACTGTGCCAGAGCAACAGCCCAAAAGTCTTCATCATATAACTATTACTTGAAAGCGAAAACATCTGAATCACGCTCTCAATCTAAAATTGCTAGAAACCATGCAAAAGCTGTAATAAATCTTGTTAAATCAAACTTTCTTCAAAACCAAGCATCAAAACTACTTAACAACCCTAATGACAATAGAATATTCTGGTCAACTCTCAATTCTTTCAATAATAACTTTAACAAGTCATCATCCATTCAACCGCTAAAATCTCCAGATGGCAACATTACAAATGACCCGTGTTAGGAAAGCAGATATCTTTGCCAGTACATTTGCCAGAAATTCTACCTTAGAGGAAGCCAGCCAGAATGTCCCAGCACTAGAACTTGCCTCTCCCGACATTGTTCCACTTAAGATACAGACAAGGTACGTGAAATCCGTCCTAGACAATTTACCTACCAACAAAGCTCCAGGCCCAGATGGAATTCCACCAATTGTTTTGAAAAAGCGTTCCCCAGAACTTGCCTCTGTTCTTGCAAAATTATTCAGACTATGCATACGTACTTCTTCATTCCCTAATTCGTGGAAAGAAGCCAATATCCACCCAATTCCAAAGAAAGGAAGTTCCTCTGACCCCTCTGATTACAGACCAATAGCTGTCACATCATCTCTTGGTAAGGTTTTTGAAACTGTAATTAATAAGCACATAGTTAAAGATCTTGAATCCAACAACTTAATTAGTGATAGAAAATATGGTTTTCGCCAAGAAAGATCCACCATTGACATACTCAATCTCCTAACTCATATCATCCATCAATCAGTTGACCTACATGGTGAAACTCATGCAGTAGCCCTGGATGATTTCTAAAGCTTTCAATAGGGTGTGGCACCGTTCCCTGTTGTCCAAACTCCCTTGCTATGGACTAAATTCTTTTGTTCCTTTGATGTTCTCATATCTCAGCAACAGAAAAATAAGAGTAAAAGTAGATGATATATATTCCACTTTCCACTCAGTTAACGCCGGCTTGCCGCAAGGATCAGTTCTGGCACCAACCCTGTTCCTCGTTCATATTAATGATCTCTTATCTGTCACCCACAATCCCATCCATTCATATGCAGATGACACAACACTTCATAGTTCATTCACACTCAGACATCCATTTGCAAAGTCCGATATCTCTAACTCTCACCTCAGTAGTACAGCCATCTCTTTAAATCAAGACATTTCCATGATCAGTGAACAGGGACAAAACAACCTTGTCTCATTTAATGCTACTAAAACTAAATATATATAATTTACTAATAGGCAGGTATTGCCAGAATCGTATATTATCTTCAATGCTACAAATATTCCCATTTCCAAAAGTATTGAAATTCTCGGTGTCTCGCTTAACAATGCCCTCAGCTGGACCTCTCATGTCAGATCACTAGCTAAACCGCCTCAAAGAAACTTGGATTATTGTACAGAGTCCGTAACTTCTTCACTGACGAGCAGTTAGTTGTAATTTATAAGAGTCATGTGCGCTCTCAGCTTGAATACTGCTCACTCTTGTCGAGCAGATGTGGAGAGGTTGCATTAAAACAAGTAGACAAAATTCAGAACAAAGCTGTTAGAATTATTAATAACCCTGCTATTACTAATAAACTACATCCCCTACAAGTAAGAAGGAATGTTGCCTCCCTTGCGTTATTTTACAGATATTTCTACAGCAAATGCTCAGATGAAGTTGTGTCCATGGTGCCACCTCTCCATGCCTTCCCTCGTGCTACTCGGGCAGCTGGCAGCGCTCATGACTGGAATGTCACTCAGCCATACTGCAGAACTTCTGCCTATCAAAATTCTTTCATTCCCCGAACTGCATCTCTCTGGAACTCGCTTCCCCAGAGTTGTTTCCCTCCAGACTTCAACCTACTGCTGTTCAAGTCTAACTGTTACAGATATTTTATGAACAGCAGAGACCAGTAATCTGGTGCATGGATTTGTTTTTTTTTGTTTTTAATCATTTGTTTTTCCTTCCTCTGTTCTCTTATTAAAAAAAAAAAAAAATACTATCCCTGCACGGTCTAACTGGTATCTTTAAATAACTTTTGTGTCATTATATAGCTCCAATACATTCTCCAAGGGTGATAACTTTTCACTCTGCGCACAGAGGGTTGCTGTTCGGCCATATTGGTAAGCTAAGAATGTTTAACCCTTTAACCGCGGGTGTCATCTCAGAATGACATTGCAAAAACTGGACCAAACCGCGGGTGTCATTCTCGAATGTTTGTGAATATTTTGAATACCCCACGTTTTTTCTGTGCGCCAATTGTTTCAAGGGAGAGTAGCTATTAAGTTCTTTCACTCCAGCCGACCCCCACCTCCCTCCTCCCACCCCCCAGGCCCCCACCTCCCACTCCCCAGGCCCCCCACCCTACCCCTGACCAACACGCATCAGTATCTGTCCAGCTGTGTGAGTGACAACACCGCTGATGTGGCAGTGAAGTGCGGGCAATTACAGTGCCTTTTACCTGCCTCAGTGAACACAGGGTGGGTGTTTATCATATGTGCAGTGTTCATATATGTTTATAGTATTATTATCAGAATGAGGTTGGCATTTGGTAATGGTGTGTGAGCGAAGGTAATGGTGTGTGAGCGAAAAATAGTTATTTTAGATCGCTCACTTCTAACGGCACTGCCCATCCAGTGATAGTCAACGAAATCATGAAACCTACATCATTGCAAAGCCGAAGGTTATTACTTTCTAATGGTACCTCATTTTTTGCTCTAGATTTATTCTGTGCAGAGTTATAAAGGTTTAAAGTTTGTTTACATTTTGGCTGAAACCCCCGCGGGAGAGGACAGTCAGGGCAAAACAATGCCCGCGGTTAAAGGGTTAAGGCGGGTTAAGACACCTCGGGAGTTGTCCTGACTGCGTCGTCTGCGAAGTGTAATTTTAAGCACGAAAAATCATTGTGAAACAGACTTAGACAATGCACCACGACTTAAGCATAATATTAAGACAAATCTAGCTTTAAGTATGATTAGACTCCATTGTTCATACGACCCCAGAAACTCTGATTATGAGACTAAGATCCCAACAACCTTACTCCACTCTAAAAAAAAGAAAAAAGAAAAAAAAAAGAGGGTAGTGAACCTCACAATACCCTGCTCAGCAGACTGGGTTTAGCCCATGGTCACCTTCCCTGTTCCTAGTAATATTCATCTCTTTGCTGCGCCCTTCCCAAAGTTTCTTGTCCCTTGCTGTCCCTACTTCCCCTCTCCCTATCTTTCCTATATTATACACTTACACTTGCACCCTGCTGAGCATTGGGAACCCTGGACTGGAAACGGCCAATGCAAATTAAGCAATTGTTATGTATTGGCTCTTGCCAGTCCAGGGGTGCCGATACTTATCAGCTGATAGCTAGGTTCGCTATCTTCTTGTTACTGGTGGTGTGGATTAAGGGTTAATGCTCGGGTCACGTTATATGAGTATCTGGATTCGATCCCTGGGTGCAGTTGTAAATTTGATTCATTTCACACGTTATTGTGTACTCGTCTGCGAGTCTTAGAAGGCTGACGATACCCAATGCACTGAACATTTTAAGTAATCGCATAATCTGACTACCGGGTTATAAGGTTACATTTACCTACTCAGAATGTAGATAAATAGTTTTTAGTAACAAACAATAAGAAAGCAGGTAGAAAAGGAAGAGGGAATGGTGAAATGAAACCTGTGTTGTTCATGAACTAGACATGGTAACAGTGAAATGCTAACAGGAAGGTAATGACGGCAATGAGTAATGTTGCGATGATGCTGTTAGTATATGGTAAAGGTGTCAAATACTTTTTGCTACTGTGACTGACAATTCTAATAAATATTTGGCTAAAATAATGTGTTTATTTATTACACTTACTTTGTACTGTCTCTTCTCCAAAAGTGTATTTTCCCATGGCTGATGGAACAGAACGAATTCTCGTCTGTGAAGACTGTCCCCTCTCAAAACTCCATCTCTTTGCCCACATACTGCTGGGCAAAGGCGAGCCTGGCAGCGTGGTGTTCGTCAGTGAGGCGCTCCTTCTTGGCAGGCACTCGGTGGTGGATGCCTGCCTGATCTAACCTACGGCGTACCGCCTCATCAGACACCTCCAAAGCCAACTCCTCCCCGATCGCCCTTGCTTTTGTGAACGGCATATTCACCACTGCCTGCACAATCCGGATGTCGTCCTCCTGACTTGTTGCTCGCGACCTTCGTCTCCTCTCTCGTCACACTACAGTAGTTAAACAAATCATTAGCAGGATGTAAACAATAGTATTCACTTTGTTCACCAATTTAATGAAAAATGATTTTGTGGTCGTTCTGTATAATAACTTTTAATTTGAAATTAACTTTCTCACCGAAAATATTAGTGATATCAGATGCTCTGTATCATAAATAAAGATTTAAAATTACATTTCTACAAAAATAAAATATCATCACATTATGCAGACATGTTATTGACATTTAATCCTAATATTTGGAAACCAGCATACCCAGGTCATTCAGATTTCCAGTATTCTGCCACTTGTGGATCCATTTCTGAACGCAAGATCTTGAGTCGCTGTGCGATGCCCCTGCTACTAATACCCTCCTCGTGTAGGGCAATGATACGGGCACGTTGTGTGACTTGGGTGTCACGATGGTTCATACTGACAGAGAGGGAAGTCCACATACGATCGTATCTGCACCTCCGATTTCCCACATCACCTTCGGCGACACAGCAATGGCGAAAACATATGAATTACCTGAGAGGTTTGGAAGTGTTTCGCCTGCTTCTTTATTATCTCGGTTACTCTTTCGGTCAGCATTGCCAGTGCTCTGGGTGGCCCTTGCAGA
Source organism: Coenobita brevimanus (assembly GCF_032717465.1). Lineage (NCBI taxonomy): Eukaryota > Metazoa > Arthropoda > Malacostraca > Decapoda > Coenobitidae > Coenobita > Coenobita brevimanus. Next base: position 14,307,703 of record NC_137041.1, read on the forward strand.
AGAGTGGACGGCTGTACCTTGTGGGTAGCCTGTGGTAATTGTCTATTGGGAGACTGCCAGAGTAGGCAGAAACTGGACAAGACTGGGCAACAGGGGAAGGGATCGATGACAGAGCTGTGGGGATGGAGGAAGGTGATGATGCAGGCGAATGTGAAGAAACACTATGAGCAAAAGCTGGTGAAGAGGCAGAGGAAGCCCTTACTGAACAATGGACACGTCCTGTGTTCGAGGAACAGTCATCAAAACCTTTGCCAAGAACATTTTGACGTGCTTCCCTAAGTGACATCGGTGCACGAACACAAGTATGAGAGACCTCACTCCCAAACATGAAGGCGGAACAAGAGCGGACTTAACCTGGGTGGCCACCAACGCAGTTAGGGCAAACAGTGGAGCAGTCCAGTTCTGTATGACCGGGCTGAGCACATCTAGGGCAAGCAGCCACTAAATGACACCACTTACTGGGATGCCTGTAGTGCCAAAAGGATTGGCACTGGTGAGAAGGATCAATAAATTCTCTCTTGGGTATTTCATATCACAGATAAAAATATGGTCGGGAAGAGACCGTGAATCGAACGTGATCTTGGCAAATGTTAATAGGGTATGTCTGACTTTCTTGTGGTGGAACACTGTAGCAATGAAAGGACAGCACATCATAGCCCAGCTCTTGTAGGGCAGCCTGAATATGTGGCGAGCAGTCAGAAAACCTCCTGTCACCCAACCAAATACACGAAGGGATCGCAACTGTACCAACAATAGAACTGAGGCTCAAATTTCTAGAGGTCGGAATGTTAGCACCAGTAGTATCCAACAGAGAAGCCAGTAAAAATATAAGACTCATCACGCAGGGAATGGAATGTCACATCCTTCCCAATACGACAAAACATCCGAGGAAAGATGGGCATGAGGTGGAATGGGGAAGTATTTTGTCCAGTTCTGAGTGTCGAAAATGGGGGAGAAAAACGAATGACAGGGTTTAGCATGAATGGAAGGACGGAGGTGAGAGGAAAAAAAACAGTGGAGGTGGGCTGTGACTGAGCAGGGTTCGAAAAGACGAAGCAGGTGTAGAGGTGGAGTGGGGGGCATATGGCTCGAGTGCTGCAATGCTGGATGAGGCAGCAGCAGCAGAACTGGTAGAAACATTGATCACAGCTTGGTTTGAGGGAATTGTTGAGGTGGTCGGCAGATTGAATAGGGAGTTGCCAAATGAACTGTCTGTATCCGGGCCAGAAGTCTTCAGGGAATCAAACTGGGGAGGTGAAGGCAAGGGGACCCCTCCCTAAGCGACCACATTCGAAGCTTTGTGCTCCAGTATTAAGCCTGGCTGAGAGAGGCAGGCATAAACGTCAGCACCCCACCAGGGCGCAGTGTGGATTGAGAGAGAGAGAGAGAGAGAGAGAGAGAGAGAGAGAGAGAGAGAGGAAAATGAAGCAAAGAAGAAAAGAAAAATCACGAAAAATATGGAGTAAGCTGTGCGATTGTGTTATTTTGTTGTGTAAATCCTGTGACAGCGTTCGCGTGAAATTAATTGGATTTTGTTGGTGCAGGCAAAGAACGGTTAACAGTTTTCCAGGGGACAGATTAGACAGTCGCGAAAATTTTGTACGAAGTGTGTGTGTGTGTGTGTGTGTGTGTGTGTTATTGTGATGGGTAGGGGCAATCATCGTCTATTCGCTCGATGTAGTGGTGCCTTCAGGTGATTCTACACTGAATAACAAGCAAAATTGTTTCCTGTAACCCATGAAGTTATTTACTTCGTTGGGTGGTAATCGGATAATGAAATGGCGCCTGATGGTCTAGTGCAGCGGTTCCCAAACTTTTCTGTGCGTGACCCTGTTTGGAATATTTCAAGACTTCACGACCCACAGGGTAAAAAAATCAAATATACACAGCGGAATATAAACTTTTTTCTACACACACACACACACACACACACACACACACACACACAAACACACACAGACTGAGTAACCGGTATATAGCCTATTGTAGTTATTATGAATATGCTGATAGTGTAATAAGGCTAATTACAATTTCAGTTAAGTAAATAAAATACATTGAAAGCATCAGGCCTATTCTACGTCCCTGCGACCCATCAAAATTCCTCTCGCGACCCACCTTTGGGTCGCGACCCATAGTTTGAGAATCACAGGTCTAGTGGGTTAAGGCGCTTAAACTGGATTGAGCGAAAAAGAGTTTACAAGCGAGAGATGGTTTGGGATTTGCTTCCATAATGTCACACATGATGAGCTGGTAACTTGCCTTAATTATCTGGATTGAGTTGCCTCGACCTGGGCCCTTAAGCTCTTTATGGCGAAAGAAAGAAAAAAGAAAAAAGAAACTTAGAGCAATAAAGATAGACTGCGTTAACCCTGCACTACGACGATGCATATGTTATTCTTGGTATTCATGAACTATTCAGCTCATCACATGAGAGGCTTTTCGAATTGGTGGCGCTCAAACACGAAATACTAAGGCAAACAATGTAAGTATATCCGAGTCCTTTTTTACTGAAAAATTTTCACAGCATACATAATTTTACGTCATACATGGTCAGTTCGACAACCTCTTTTAGTTCTTGATAGCCTATATGTAAACTGGTAGCCATGACATTCATTAAACAAATATTCTCAATGCCACTTTTCCTAAAATATTCTTAACGATATGTTCTTACTTCAGGCCAAATGGAATACATTAATCAACGGCACAGTCACTGTATATTGTTCGTCTGCGGTATTCGAATTTAATTTAATATTTTTTAATTTCACATAAATTGATTCCGTCTCCTATCACACCACATTTTATTGCATTCAAGGTGTGATGTGAATGTTGTATAGCAAATGTCACTCTCCCCGGTACATGGTACTGGCTCCAGAATTTCAGTTGTCCTCCTGCTAGTTTTCTCCCGTCCCCACCATTTCCTACCAGCCTCTCTTTACCCTCAATCCCACTGTTCCTTCTCAACCCTCATTCTCAATGTTGTAGCCACAGTAAAAAGGTGGAAGAGTGCTCTGGTGAGGCATCAAGGAAGGAGGGTGCTAAGGTTTTTTACTGGGCAATGAGATTAAGAATTCTATAAGGGTACTCATGTAGGCAATGAATTTGGTTCGGATGCTTGTAAGAGAATTATAAAACTTCGGGTATATTATTTTCCTCGTGAATTCATAATGCATACACCATCAGTAGAAGAGAATTATTTGGGGGTGAAATCAACGCTCTTGGCCCCCTTGAATACTGTTCTTTCTCATTTTGAGCATGGAAACAAAGATACAGGTAATTCAGGATATCCTAAAATATTTTCCACAAGAGTATGTCGCCATAAGATTCTGATAAAGAGAATATTCCTGCTTTAAGGATTTTTAATATATTTCAGTAATCGAGGACTTTTCCCTCTTTACCGTGATACCCCAACATGACCAATAAAAATTCTGGCTTCACAATTTCATCAACCAGTAAAATAATCTTGTTTTAAAGAATTATATAATCTTCCTTGGGCATCCTCTCATTCTTTCTGATACTGCAGATACGAAGAATATATATATATATATATATATATATATATATATATATATATATATATATATATATATATATATATATATATATATAGCCATGGCCCGGTGTCATATGCACGGAGTGACTTTACGCAGGAAGTTACCGTTCCCTTCTCTATTTAGCCTCAAGTAATCTAACCTAACCAAACCTAAACTAACCTAACCTAAATAAACCTAAATTAAACTAACCTTACTTCACGAAATGACTGATTTCACAGTCTGCCTGCAACATACATATATATATTTATTTTTATATATCTCTATATCGACCTATAGTTACATTTAGGTCAATAAGACATCCAACTATCTCCATGACATAAATTTCATAAAATGTTGTTGATAAATGGCACAGTACTTGAGATAACATGCAGATACTTTCAGCACAGCAACTAAATGGGTACTCGGCGCATACGCACTTACCGGAACGGTAACTTCCTGCATAAAGTCACATCGTGCATAGGAAACCTGTGTCGTATGCACGAAGTGATTTTATGCAGGAAGTTACCGTCCCGGTAAGTGAGCATGACGCCGGATGGAGTCCGACGAGGTATTGTCTTTGGTCGAGTTTGTTAGTTTATTTGTTAGCAGCATTACGGAAAAATGGCTGAACGAAATTACAGTACATGAAACTTTCAGGATATGTGGGCACTGGTCCCAAAAGAAAGTGATTAAATTTTGGAGGCAATCGAGTGACCTTGAAAGTTCCCATTCAATGTCACGGATTTTCAGAGAGCTATAACTTGAAACCAGATGAAGGTAGAGATGTTTACTATTATGAACATAGGCTATAGGAACTCGTAAATCAGGCTTTCATTTGGCACCAGGACCTTTGACACTGAGTGATCTTGAAAGGTCAAACACAAGGTTACGGATATTCAGGGGGCTAAAAGATCGAAACTGGTTGAAGATAGATAATTACTCTTATCAACGTATAGGTAATCTCATATGGGTTTTTAATTGGTACCTTGACCTTTGAACATAAGTGACCTTGAAAGGTCAAGGAAGGTCACGGATTTTTTCAAGGTCACGGATATTCAGGAGGCTATAACTCAAAACTCGTTGATGATAGATATTTATTATCATGCTATAGGAAGTCTCATATGGGATTTTATTTGGCACCATGACCTTTGACCTTGAGTGACCTCGGAAGATCAAATGCAAGATCACGGATTTTCAGAGGGCATAATTTGAAAACAGTTGCGACATTACCTTAGACACTAATTGTGTACGGTACTGACACTAAATGCCAGTACCTTTTCAGTATTTCAGAGCAATTAAACCACTGCTGTCGGACGAGGTTTGTTGTGCCTGGCTCCACTTGTTCTTGATTGTGATTAACTTCTGTAAAGTCTGGTTTACATTAGCCTGTCTGTCAGGGGGTCTTGTGAATAATGATTAATAAGATAAATTAAATGAAATTCACTGTGGCAGTAGAAACGGTATTTTCTTATCACTGAACAGTTCTCTACAAAATTCGCAGAGAGGACGATGTAGCTAAATATTCTCAGAGGTATTATCTGAATGGAAGCTCCTTTATCCTTTCCAATTGGTGATGTTTTTTTTTTTTTTTTCATTACCTTCATTACATATAAAGATTTACTGTGTTTAATAAAATCGTCTGGTGTGGCCAGAATAGAATACAAGTGTCATCGTTTGGTTAGACTCGATGTACGCAGTCATATTTATCAGTCCTATGACGTATTTTATATTTTATTCATTCAGCTTCCACGAGGCTTTACCTTATTTAGGAGAGACACTTGGTCGCTGATATTTTAAAGATGGCTATACTTGATTACACCAGTTTATGGTCTAATAACATCGCCAGAACACAGCAATAATAAAGTAAAAAGAAAATATGATTACATGGACAAAATACTGATAATCTGCAAGAAGCAACGTCCTGGAAAGAAACTGTTAATGTTAAATAGACTCTTAACCCATTCAGTCCAAAGATTTTTTTTTTACTATGATTAAGAAAGATCGTTGGTACTGCCAGTTCAAGAGGACTCCCCTATGCTAGATTTAATGGGGAGAAGATACGTCAGGTAATATGTCCACTAGGTTATTAGAGTAACGTCGTTAATCTGTTCAACACAATGACTCTCTCTATATGTCATTCTTGCTGCCCATTTATGACGATACCATTCAGTTTAACAGATAGTTTTCAGTGTAGGGGTTAGATATGGCTTTCACTGACACCTTCACCCAAAAGTTCACGCCTAACACAAATATAGTCGTATAAGGCAGCAAGATCAGCACGTAACTCACGCCCTTGGTACGAAGCAATTAATGTTAGATGCACAGTGAACTTCTTCAATCGATGGTTTTATCTTTATTCTTTGTATCTCACGACAGTTTTTCATTTTAAGAGAAACTCATGAAACTTGTGGGGTTACATATAATTTACATTAACCCCTTACTTTTAATTTCAGTAAAATCATCTGATGGTACACATGTTAAAATAAAATGTAAGTCATCAGACGGAAGGATTTAACTTGTCTGAGCAATCTACTTTAAGTTCTGAACTAACCAGTCTAGAGAAGTAACTCTCCATACATCACTCTCCCAGTTCTCTACCTCCTCTTCTGTTAGTTATTCCCCATCACTCCTCTTACCCGTGCTCTACCTTCCTGCCTGTTAATCATTCCCCATCACTCTTTCTTCCCATCATCTACTTCCATCTCTGTTAGTTATTCCCCTTCAATCTCGCTTCCCATCCTTTGCCTTTCTCCCTACACTCACACATTCTTCCATCTTATTCGCTAATGTCCATTTTTCTATTTGTATAAATGAAACCATCTGTCCTTCCATTCATCCTTTTCCGAAACTTTAGCCGATCGATCTGTTCAACTGTCCGTCTACCCATCCCTTGGTCAACCTACCTATTCATCGATCCATCCATTCATTCATCTATCCATCCATCAGTCTATTCATCCATCCATCCATCTCTCTATCCGCAGTTCCATCCATCCATCTTATCTCTGCCGTAAATTTCTGATCCATCATCCTATTTATATATCTATCTAACGTTCTGTCTGTCTATTTGTTTACCTATATGCCTGTCTATTTCTGTGTGTGTGTCTGTCTGTCTGTCTGTCTGTCTGTCTGTCTTTTTGTTCTGATCGATAACATGATCAACCAACTAACCAACCAGCCACCAACGAATCAATCAGTTAATCAGTCAATAAGTTAGCGTTTTTATCTAGCGATCTAATTGATTGGTATAACTGTTAGTCAGTCAGTCCATCCATCCACCTGTCTCTCAACGTATCTGTAAGTCTATCCATGTATCCTGTCAATGGATTCATCAATCTGTTGTTCTTTCCATCCAAAATCCCAGCTTTCCAACCATCCATCCATCCAACGATTCACCTATCGTATTCTTCTCTTACCCATCCATAGCATGTTTTCCTCTTTTCCACTTTCTGCCCAACCCTCCATTCACCCATCCATCCATTAATTAATTCATCTTTATATCCATCTTTAAATAATCTGTGCAAGGAATACATCAGTTTCTCTTCCTCCAAGCATCCCAATGATTTGATTATGACACTGCTGAATTATGCATTTTAATCGCATTTTATTGCTCGCCAGCAATGTAATATTTGCTGTTCATAAAAGTCAATTAAAGTTTGTTGACAAACAACTCTGTCAGGTAAACAGGCTTGTTGACAGTGTATACTTGTATAATGGCGATCGTGACCTTGTTTTTGGGTGGGTAGATAGGTTGGTGGGTAGGCAGATGGGTATCTTAATAATTAAACACTCAGCTGTAGATATCATACTGATAGTAATATCCCTCCCGATTGTTGTATTTATTTTAGAGAAATGACGTTATTAGAGGTTGAAAAAGTTAATTATTACATTTTCAACTGAATATAAGAACTAAGGCTGGGCAAGGTTAGGCTAGGAAATGTTTGCTTAACTTAGAATGATAACTCTTCATTAGGTACTGTTATAATCGATTAGGTTTCGCGAAGCTAGGTTAGACTGTTTATTTCCAAGTGAAATACAAACATTCTAATTTTAAGTAAGATATGGCTCAATTAGGTTATGTTAGGTTTTTCTGTGTTATATTGAGTCAGGTTAGGTTAGGCTAAGTTTGGCCATGTACGAGGTTGAATCAGGTTATTTATTAATTTTTTTTAGTTTAAAAGTGGTTAGAGGTTAAGGTGCATCAAGTGTTACACTCCCTGCAACACGCTTCCACCCTCCTCCCCTCCACCCTACTCCCTCCCAGAACCGACCATTCTCTCCTCTCGGCCCCTTCGCTTCCCGCCCCTTCCTACCTCACTATTCTCCATCACTACAATACTCTCCACTCCTCTTGCTTTCCTTCAGTCCGCCTTCCATATCCCATCCTACCGCTCCTTCCTTTACCCCTCACAAGCTCGACTATTTCTTTTCTCCTTGAACCCCCACCCTTTAACCCTTGATCCTCTTCCCTCTCTCTCCTTATTCGCCTCCACGCAGTCATATAATAATTCTCAAGTATTAACAGGCATTGTAACTGCCGAATATTCCATAAACTAGTTAGTGTATTCCCCGTAAAATTATGGCAAACATAACCTAACCTCTTTCACCCCAGGTTCTGATATGTGCGGCTGTGGCGGGGGGAATGCATGAGTGGGGAGAGCATAGGACGGCCGTAAGTCTGGTTTCTGGCAGGCAATCAGGAGACCACCGAGCCAAGAGAGAAAAGCGGGAAATAAGAGAAAGGATTTTTTTTTTCCTCTGTGTGTGTACTGCAGTCTGGATTCATGAAGATATTTGCGATGAACTCCCTGTGGTATCTGCGATTTGTATTCCCAGGGAAGACATGCAACAGAATGTAGGAACTTGCCATATCTCTTGTTGATTCTGCAGATCAAAATATGAGTTATGGTGGGGAGTAGATGATAAATTTGTTTTTACATATATTCGGACCTTGAGAAACGGATTGGTCTGATGGGTATTCAGTATTCTGCACTGAGCCAGACTAGACTTTCCTGTGATAAAAGTCAGAGGTGTGGCTGGTTTGTACCCACTCATAACAATTTTTCATCAGCTGTATGAAAAGAGAACGTTTTACCAGCTGACATGGTATTCGTTATGTACTGTTTGTCCACAATAAAAGTTTAGTGAGAGTTCCCATAGGTTATATACTACCACTACTGGTTGTTGCCTGACTGGTGTTTGTACGAGTACTTGTGCATCGTGGGAATGGTATGCAGCACGGGATTGGTTTTGGAGCTGCATTATATGTATCAGAACAGGTCACCACGTATCTGACTTTGGTGGAAGTACAAATGCAATATCAGGTCAAAGTTTGTAGATGAAGGGGGAGTGAGGGGAGAGTGGAGGTCTTAATGCCTTGAAGCCGATGATGCATTTTTACATTTTATTCTTACTAGAACCAGATAATTTTATTCAGTTTGGGGGACGTCGTGTAATGGAAGGGTAATTGAAGGTTAAATATAACCTTATCATTTCGTAAGATCTCCTTAAAATGCAGTATAATGTCACTGAGGGCAACCCAAGACCCCCAGAAGGAGCATACCAAGGAGCATATACAGCGCGCCTGAATACCGGGCGACAAGGACGTAAGTCCGCCCCGGCCGCGCTCCCCTATGACCCGGAGGTAGCCTACCGCCACCATAGCAGGAATATGAGACTAATTTCCTGGCGAGCCGACCACCAACAACCACAGGGTGGAGCTGTTACTCCAGCTCCAGTCAGCACCTCTGAGACGGCCTGTAGCCGCTCAACCCTCTTACAGGAGATGGCTGCAGCCGCTCTGGAGGTAAACAGGAGACGTCTGGTAGCCGCTCCTGCCTTTGTCAGGAGACGGCCAGAAGCCGCTCTGAAAGTGCCCCTCAAGAGACTGCCTGTAGCCGCTCAACCCTCCTACAGGAGATGGCTTGTAGCTGCTCGACCCTCCTACAGGAGATGGCCTGCAGCTGCTCCAGAGGTAACCAGGAGATGGCTGGTAGCCACTCGGAAGGTGCCCCTGAGTGGCCCTGTAGCCGTTTCCTTCCCCAGACTACTGCCAGTACCCGGGCCCTACGGTTAGAGATGGCCAGTAGCCACTCCTCCGTCAGGTGCTGACTCCTGCCCACCAACCTACGACCCAGAGGGAGCCCCCAGTCTCGAGGAGTACTGGAGAGGCCCCGTGACTACCACTGGGCTCTTCTCCCTGCAGCCGGATCCTGAGAGGACTCGCCTGATGGCCCCTGACATAGGCCGATGCTGCAGCCCCCTCCTGACGGCGTCTCCAACCACCAGGGACCGCAGCCCTTTGGACCTCCAGACCGCCCCCAGGACCCCCAGGCGGGACCTCCTACACCCAGACGCCGGAGATCTTCCTCCTCTGTCAGGCGCCTGAGGGAGAAGTTCAGGCAGCTATTCGGCTCCAGCCCTGAGGGCCAGACTCCCACTCCAAGCCCCGAAAGTGAGGGACCCATCGCCACCAGCAGACCCAGACAAGAGAGGAAGCCTCTACGCGTGATCCCATGGCCCTTGTACCCGAGGCCCCTGGTGGAACCCAGCCCCGTCAGTAGTGAGGCTGAGTCACCTCCGCCGACCTTGTACCTGACCGCCACGACGCCCAGACCTGTAAGGAGTGACAGTGAAAGCACAGTGCCCGTGACAGAGTGAAGAAAAGGGAGAACAGTGAGTTAACAGTATAAAGGAAGTCAGTGAGAAAGCATCAATGACAATATAGAGTGGTGGAATATGCAAGATAACAGTGAAACAGTGAACACGGCAAGGTAGTGAAACACGGGTCTATCACAGTGAACACGCTACCAAATAGTAACGCCACACCACACTAAGATCATACGCAGGCCCCAGTGTTAAAGTAATAATTACCCACAGTGAAATAGTGCCACAATTCCATCAATATATTGAACCTAGACTTCCTGCGATAATAGTGCATAACCCCTCTGCCCTAAGTGCTATTCATCTTACCCAACCTTGTCCCGAGCAGTATCCTGCACGATACTAACAACCCATATCTAGGCCTCAGAATTATAATTGTCCAGTATACCCGTATTTGTGACATCTACCCGTTCCACTGTAGAATTTAGTAATACACATGTAAGGTTGTTGCCTTGAGTTTTTGTGTCCTGCCTCTCTCCTATCTGTCTAAGATCCGGTCTAGAAAGAGAACCCTAGTACACACTAGGCGTTAGAGGGACGGGAAGCCGACCCTAAAACACCTAGCGTTACACTCCTTAAAATTGAATAATATTGGTTAAAGAGAGCAAGAATATAATAAAATACCTCATCGGATTCAAGGGGCGAAAAAATGGATCGGTGGGTGAACGGGAGATGATGAAGGAGGTGGCGCTGATCCTGCACCAAAACTGTTATGACATGATTTGGTCTTCTTTTTAGAGCAGTGGGACATGATGGCAGAAATAAATAAATAAAACCCAAACATTAATAGCAGAGAACATGCTTTTTGGTATCGTTTTATCATGACATCTCCTTCATCTCATAAAAATTCCATTCACCATTATTTCCATAAGAACAAAATAATAGAACCCCAACATACAGACCTAAGGCATAACGACGGTAATTGGTATCAAACTAAATTGAGCTCCAGCATAACCCAGCTCTTGAACAGAGTTCCAAAATAACAAAACCCCATTAAAACAGGGCTCCAACCTAACAAATCTCCAACCTATGTGCTTCATTAAACAGTTTCAGCACAATTTAATAGCTTTAACAGAACAGAGCTTCAGTATGCTATTACAGAACGCGATCACAGGAGAGCTCCAACACAAATGACGGATCTCCAGCGTAACAGGAATAATGCATTACAAATTTTTAGCATATCAGTAAAATAACAGTTCCTACACAACAGAAGTCCAGCATAAACATACAGTTCGAAGCTCCAAGACATGAAAACCCCAACATAAAACAGTAAAATACCACAACACATGTCAGAACATAAATGAATAACATGACAGAGAAACAGCACTTCCAGAAAGACAGACCTCGAACATAAAACATAGCAAAATTCCAACACAAGAATACTCAATTTTAAGTAACACGACACTGGTCAAAACATAAAGCCTCGGCAACACATTCCCAAACCATTCCTGGCCCACTGAATTTCGTCGAGGCCAGAGAGTTTCTAATCCCCGTCCCCTTCTCCAATTTCCCTGCTCCCCTCCCTCCAACATCTCCCTCCGCGCCGTTCAGTCTCACCTACCCTCCCCCTCCCCCTTCTCTTCCCTCACCCCCTCTTTCCCCTGCCTTGGCCATTTCCATCGTGTGTAACTCCAGTTTCCGCAGATGTAAATCCAATCACAGCCTCAAACATCATTCGTGAAAGAAACTGTGACCGCTCAGGTCGGGTGGGTGCGAGGAGGGAGGAAGAGGGAAATGAGGAGCGAGGAGAAATAAGGGAGGAAGGAAGGAGGACAAAAGGAAGGAGGGAAAAAATAGGTTATTGGAAGGAGGAAGAGGGGAAGGATTAACGAAGAGAAATAAGGGAGAAAGAAGGAACGAGAAACGGAAGAAGAGAAAAGAGAGGTGGTGGGAGGAATGAGTGGGGAAGGAGGAACATAGAGAAAAAAGAGGGACGAAAGGTGGTAAAGAAACCAAAGGAGAGAGAGAGAAACGAGTGGTGTGTGTCAAGAGGGAGAGGGGGAAAGAGTGGAGAGAAATTAAGGTAAAGGCGAGTTCACACGTGTGGCAGAACAAGAGCTGGCAACTTGTAAACAACACAATAACGAACAAGCAGCAAACATGCGCGAAACAGCCTCGCCCAAATCATGTTGGCAACATCATGATGAAGTCTCACTTGCCTCGTATGGACACAGTCATCGCATCACCTCTGCTGCCAGTAAGTTCGAAGCTGCACTGAAACATGTTTGCATATATTTGTCCAAATACTATTGCATACATCTACCCAAACATGTTGCCAGCTGTGTTGTCAACACAAGTTCCAGGACACGTGTCGACACGCCCGAAGAAAGAAGAAATAAAAACGGAAGAAGAGAGGAAGGACAATCAAATTAGAAGGGATAGAGGTAGGAAGAGAAAATAAGAAACTGAAAGAGGGAGAGCAAGAAGATGATATAAGGAGAGGAGTTGACGAGGGAAGGAAAAGGAGAAATGGAAGATGAAAGAAAGTGGGGATTTATTTCGTGAAGCAGTGAGGGAGGAAATGAAAATGTAACAAAAGAATAAAAGGAGGGAGGAAGAAGAGAAGAGATGAGAAGAAAGGAAAGAAAAAAATGGACAGACAAATAAGGAGCGGGAGGGAAAGAAGGTAGGAAAGGAGGGGATGCAAGGAGGGAAGAAAGATAGGAAAGGAGGAGAGGCAAGGAGGATCGAAGGAGAGCGGATGGGCGAAAGTGGAGGGAGAAAGTAAAAGAAAAATGGAGGAGCAAAGAAACCGAGGGAAAGAAAGGAAAGAGGAAAGAAAGTGGCAGAGGAAGGAAATGGATAAAGTGAAGAAGAGGAGGACAGAAGTAGCAAGGAGGCGGAGGTATTGAAAAGGACAGGAGAATAGAGTTATAGAAAGTCGAACGGGAAATGGGAAGATGAAATAGGGTGAAGAAAGAAAAGAGGGAAACATTTGAAAATGATAAAGAGAAACGGAACGAAATGGGAATGGAATAGCAAGTATAATATATAGACAGAGAGAGAGACAGACAGACAGGTATTGATATATATATATATATATATATATATATATATATATATATATATATATATATATATATATATGTATGTATACTGTATATACAGAGAGAGAGAGACAGAGAGAGAGAAAGGGAGAGAGAGAGAGGGGAGCTAATACCTCAAATGTTCTCAGGAAATATGTTTACTCTCTCTCTCTCTCTCTCTCTCTTGTTTGTCTATATCAGTGCTATTCAACCTGGGTGGACGGTCCACCTTAGGGTGGACGAAATTCAGTGTGGGGTGGACAGCTTTCTTTGGGTGGACAGAGGGTGGACCAGATCATTATCGTATATGGATAGAATAAAAAAGAAGAAATAAATAATATAATACAAGTGGAGAATTTACATATGTGTAGTCAAAGATAGCCTGTATGTTGATTTTTCTGTAGCTCACGAAATTGTCTGGTGCCTCGATTCAACCTGATAGCAGACAAACTGCAACACCAGCCAAGCCACTAATATTTGTTTATTGTTTTTTGGTGGAAGATTCGTGACGTTTTTGTTATAATGGCAAATATAAAACATATTGTTTGCAATTTTATTCTTGTTTTAAAATCTATGAAGACAGTTTATTTGCTTTGGAACTTCAGTGATAAAATTATGTTATGTATATTTTGAATGAATGAATAATTATATGGAAGAATTTATAACTAAAATTTGGAAATTAATAAAGTGAATGAAACTATTTTTTCCTGCATATGTAGATTTAAAAATGAAGAATAATTTGATTTTTGGAATATATCAAATACAACGCATATTATGCGCAATATTGCTTATTGATTTGCTTCATTAGGAGAGATTCCATTTTTTTTTAAATTGCTCTGATGTTGTATTTTCTCTTGTAATGAGACTGCATTATGTAATCATATGAAATGCATAATGGAAAAATAATAAACTGCAAATTTATAATGAGTGAAATTGCTTTTACTTGCCTACATATTTGTACATTCAAGAATCTAAAAAAGTAAATATATAAGGTTAGGATCATGGGATTATACAGTTAACCGATTGGGGTGGACAGCTTTTACCGATTCAACACTAGGGGTGGACGACGCCAAAAAAGGTTGAAGAGCACTGGTCTATATCATCCTGTTAAGAAAACTTTGTTCTGTCATCCTCACAACTCTCTCCCCTTCCACGTTATCCCTCTCTAGATCTCTCCCTACACTCAAACAGCTCTCTTCTCTCACCCGAACCTCGTCCTTCCTTCCTTTCTTCCCCCTTACTCTATCACCAGATTGATTCTCTCTCCCTTCCCGCTCTCACACCATCACCACCACTACCATTGCCTTCCTTTCCCTCTTTCACACCATCACCACCACTACCATTGCTTTCCCTTCAAACTCTCACATCTTCACCACTACCATTCCCTTGCCTTCACTCTCTCACACCATCACCACCACTACCATTGCCCTCCCTTCCCGCTCTCACAGCATCACCACCACTACCGATGTCCTGCCTCCCATCTCTCAAACCATCACCACCATTGCCAGTGTCCTCCCGGCCTGGCATCCAGACGATTTTATTCAGCTACGGTAAGATCTTTTTAAGTGAAGGGGTAAATGAAGACTACATCTAACTCCTCCATTTCGAAAACCTCTCTTAAGCTGAGGGTAATCATCTGAAAGTAGCAAGACATGATACAAAATATGGCGTTGAAATGAAAGGTTTAAGCTGCCTGTGTCCCAGCCTATAGGTGGATGATGTAAAGAATGTGTAGTCTATTCCCAGAGCCGGACAAACAAAATAAATCTGGTGCTCATATATTGTCCAGCCACCAGTGTTTAAGTAAAGCGAGTAATGAGATCCTTCACAGAATAAATGATGTTAATGCCATATGCAGTGGTGTGTACGCCTCACCTGTTCTGCCTTCTAATCTTATGCTCCGGCCTGCTCTAATCACGGTACCTCCAAATACGGAAATTAGTTATTTAAATTCCTTGAACGAGAACTGATTATGAGGCATCAAACATGCCATTCACTTGCGTCAGAAAGGAAGTAGTAAATAAACAAGAAGTGGTGCCAGGCACAGCAGACTCTTCCCCGGCAGTAATTTTGGTGGTGACGTGAAAACACAACAGGATATCTAGTCAGAGATGTCATATGTCAAATTTGGAGTAAATCGGGTGAAAATTGACGATTTTATGCCCATTTGAAATTTTAGGCCCAACCCACCTGACACTGACCTTCCTACCGCTTACTGAGGGGTGATCCCCCTGACGTAATGAGGCATGTTATAGGATGCAGATTTGAAAGATGCACATTTATGTTTTAATTTGTTGTCGATATTATGAATTTAAAAGAGTTATGGCGAAAAAGCGATGTTTACACATCCCAGTGTATATATATATATATATATATATATATATATATATATATATATATATATATATATATATATATATATATATATATATATATATATATATATAACAGAGAAAGATAATGTACACTTTAAGTGAGAATACGAAGAGTCACTACTGTCCCGTAAAGTTCCAGGTTCAAAACAAAAGAGTTAGGTAAAATTACAAGTTAAAGTTTAATGCTTAAACTAACAACAAAACATTCAGGACTCATAAGGATAATGTAATGGCAGATAAACAGGTTAAATATATGGTTAACTTCAATAGCCTCTATTAACACGAAATTAGCAAGAGTAAATTTATCTAAGTCAGCCCTGATAAAATGAGATACCAGATAATACTCAGTGATGCAAGATAAATTATTACAGATACAAAATAATATTAAAAATGAATAAGAACCTTTACATAAATTACAAAAAAAACTCACTAGGCCTACAGATCAACACCTTATGCTATACAGTACAAGGAAAAAATGCAATAACACTTATACTCAAATTACACACAGCTGCTAGATGTTTGGAGATTTCTTGAGCACTCACAATAATAATAGCTGTACAGGGGAAGACAGAGATGTGAACAAAATGAGGAGCAGATCTAAGTGGCAATGATGCAGAGACTGAGCTCATTATATAGGGGCCGGCAGAGCTTGATACAACTTGCAAGAAGGACGCGCAAATGAAGCCATGGGGACAAAGAGTTGACAATCCTGGTCTGAACTCCAGAAATGACGACTTACTCTACTATAACGGTAGAAGGGGGGAACTGAGGCAGAACACGCTCGTGATCAAACATGCAGCATACTGTGCGTTAAAATTACACAAAGGATGATGAAATCATAGGCTATGTAACACCTCCCCACAAAGAAAAAGAAATTTACAAAGGAAATTTCTTATTACTCTAAAACAATCTGTCTAAAGTCTAGATAAGCAATCTGCAATAACATTTTCTTTCCCCTTGACATGTTGTATGTCTAATGAATACTCCTGAAGAAGTAGACTCCATCTTGTCAATCTCTGATTTTTATCTTTAAACTTACTAAGGAATTTCAGTGAGTTGTGATCGGTATAAATGACTATGGGGTCAAAACCAGAACACAAATAAAATGAAAAATGCTGTAAACCCAAAATCAAGGCCAAAAGCTCTTTCTCAATAGTTGAGTAGTTCTTTTGAGGTGGAGTGAACTTCTTACTGTAATAAGATACAGGGTGTTCAATACCCTGATCATCCTCTTGCAGCAAAACAGCCCCAGCTCCTGTATCACTTGCATCAACAGCCATCTTAAAAGGCTTAGCAAAATTTGGAGTAGCGAGCACTGGCTGACTTAATAGAATAGCTTTAAGTTTGTTGAAAGAGGATTCACAGTTATCGGTCCAGACAAATTCAACTCCCTTTTTCAGTAGGTCTGTAAGTGGTGATACAAGAATAGAAAAGTTAAGAACAAATCTCCTGTAATAACCTACCATTCCCAAAAATCTTTGTAGCTCTTTCCTACTTTTAGGTCTGGGAAGATCACTTATAACCTGAACCTTAGCTCCTGGTGGTGCAACATGTCCATCACCAATTACATACCCAAGGTACTGAACTTTAGCTTGACCAAACTCACACTTTGATAAATTAGCCACAAGATTAGCATGAACTAAACGGTCAAGAAATTTACTGACATGGCATAGGTGATCTTTCCAGTTGTCACTGAAGATTAATACATCATCAATATAAACAACACACCCTGCCAAACCCTCTGTTACAACATTCATGAGCTTCTGAAATGTGGCTGGTGCATTCTTCATACCATACGGCATTACAGAACATGCAAAAGCCTTTCCTAGTGTTACAAAACATGAGATCTCCCTAGCACGTTCAGTCATAGGTACTTGCCAGTATCCCTTTAACAAATCAAACTTACTTATGTACCTAGCCTTTCCGATCTTGTCTATGCAATCTTCCATGCGAGGGAGAGGGTAAGTGTCTGTTTTGGTTATCTGATTAACACGTCTGTAATCAATGCAAAGCCGCTGTGACCCACCCGGCTTAGGGACCAGAGTGACAGAAGAACTCCACTCGCTCTGACAGGGCTCAATCATCTTGTGGTCCAACAGGTAGCCAAGCTCCTTCTGGATGAGAGGAACTTTCACTGGGTTCACATGGTAAGGAGGCAATTTAATTGGCTTTGCGTCTCCAACATCGACATCATGCATCAACACAGTGGTTCTTCCTGGAGTGGCACGGAACACTAGCGGGTACTCCTGCAGTAATGCCGAAAACTCCTGCCTTTCCTTGGGAGGTAGATGAGAAAGCTTAGTCTGGAGATCATTCATGTTATCAGGATCTTCCCCAAACTATCACTCAGGCTCATACTGCATGGGAGAGCTTCACTTGCAGACTCGGGTGGAACAGCTACAGTGCAGACTGGATTATTTTCGTCCCGCCTGTGATATAACTTTAGCATGTTGATGTGACATAGTTGCTTGCTCTTTCTACGATCTGGTGTGGCGATGACATAGCTGACATCACTGAGTTTCTTCTCCACGAAATAAGGGCCACTAAACTTGGCTTGAAGAGGTTGCCCATGAACTGGTAGCAGAATCAAAACCTGATCTCCTGGCTGAAAGTGGCGTAACCTGGACTTCCCATCATACCAAGTCTTCATCTTCTCCTGAGCAGCTCCTAAATTCTCTCTCGCCAGCTGTAAAGCAGTGGACAGCCGTTCTTTGAACTTCATCACATACTCCAGCAGGTTGACGTCATCTTCCTCCGACAGCCAGCATTCCTTGAGTAACTTAAGGGGTCCTCTTACTTCATGGCCAAACAGTAGTTCAAAAGGTGAGAAGCCCGGTGATTCATTTGGAGATTCTCTTGCAGCAAACACAACGAATGGAAGACCTTTATCCCAGTCTTTCTGATGTTCCAAACAGTATTGCTTGAGCATCGATTTGAGTGTTTGATGATATCTCTCCAACGCTCCTTGGGTCTGGGGATGGTAAGCTGAAGACGTGATCTGGGTGATGCCCAACTCTTTCAGAGACTGCTTGAAAACGTTTGACATGAAATTACTTCCCCGGTCTGACTGTACCTCCTTGGGCAAACCAAACTTTGTGAAGAACCCTAGCATTTCCTTAACCACGTTCTTTGCTGAGATATTTCTAAGTGGAATGGCTTCAGGATAACGAGTAGCCATATCAATCATGGTCAACACATAAGAAAATCCTGAAGAAGTCTTAGGAAGAGGGCCCACAATATCCACCAACACACGGGTGAAAGGCGCCTCAAAAGGAGGAATGGGAACTAGAGGTGCAACCTTTTCGGTCTGATTACACTTCCCCACAACTTGACAGGTGTGACAAGACTTACAATACCAGGAAACATCCCTGAAGATACCTGGCCAGTAGAAGTGTTTCAAAATGCGTGCCACAGTCTTCCTCACTCCAAGGTGTCCTGCCAAACTGGTATCATGAGCCACTCGAATGATATCCTGCCTACAAACACGAGGGATGACAACTTGATGTACAACCTCCCATTCACAGTCAGCTGATGCTGTTGGGGGTCTCCACTTCCTCATAAGTACTCCTGACTTTACATAATAACAAGTAGAAGCACCGGCTGACTCTTCTTCACTGTAAGCAGAGTTAGCTAGACCTTTCAACTCAGGGTCAGCAACCTGCAACTCAACCAACTCTTGACGAGACAAATTATCAACACTACGGGGTACTGCCTCATCTGGTGAGTGGTCCAAATTAGCAAGAAAAGTGTCAGCTAGGATAACATCATCATCATCATTATCCTCTAAATCACCAGTAACTTTAGACTTAGCCCTAGTGACAGCACATGCAGGGAACACATCAGGGACATCACAATCCTGGGCCGCAGCCACTGGCTCACTAGACAACTGAGGAGCTGGACAGACTTGACTTCCACCAATATCATTTCCAAGTAAGAAAGTTACACCTGACATTGGGAGTGTCTCAACCAACCCAACCATAACAGAACCATTAACAAAACCAGACTCTAAATTCACTCTGCACAGAGGGACAGAGAAGTAATTATTCCCTACACCTTGTAAGATTACAGTTTCATCAGAGGAATTAACATTAGAGCCTAGAACACTGGTCAGCATAAGGGATTGGCAAGCACCTGTATCACGATATATTTTAACTGATTTCCTGTCATTACTGTCCAGAGGACTGACAAAACCATCAGACAGGAAATTAGCACATGAACTCTTGAGAGTGTCACCCACGTTACTGCTCAAAAGAGGAGCTCCATCATGAGAATTTAAGTTACCCCTCAAAGCAGGTTCAGTTAACTCAGTTAAAGAATTCTGGGAACTCTCAAGAGTGGACACTAGACCAATTGACTGAATATTTAAAGACTCCTTTTTGTTCACATCACGCTGTCTCCTGAAACATTTCTCCGTAGTATGACCAAGCTTACTACAATAAGTATATTTACTTTTCTGAAATCTAGAGGTGAAGCTGGTATTTACTTCCTGAGAAACATCATCTTTATTCTCTTTCCTGTTACCTGTACTCTGAGTAGAGGCAACGTACTTACTCTCAGCTTTCCCTTTTTCTTTAGAATATCTCTTGTGAGTGAGAACATATTCATCAGCTAAAACTGCAGCATCAGACAAATTATCTATCCTTTTCTCATCAAGATATAGGCTTACATCTTTACTAATACACCTTTTGAAGTCCTCCAGCAAAATCATCTGCTTAAATTTGTCAAAATCAGAATCCACATTCTTAGAATTTAACCACTGCTCTAACAAATCTTCTTTGATTTTTGCATACTCAACATGGGATTGCTTATCTTGCTTGTAAGTTGTCCTAAATTTTACTCTATAGGCTTCAGGAACAAGCTCATAGGCCTTAAGTATCAAGCTCTTAACTACATCATAATTATCAGACTGATCCTGAGGCAAAGATGCATAAGTTACTTGAGCTTTACCGGTGAGAACAGTTTGAAGGAGTACTGTCCAATACTCCTTAGGCCAATTAAAACCTGTAGCTACCCTCTCAAACAACTGAAAATACTTTGTTAAATCAGATTCATTAAAAGGAGGGACAAGTTTAACATTTTTAGCCACATCAAAATCATCAGAGCTAGATGATCCAGTTCCACCTTGTTTCATGCGATACTCATGGTCCGCCTGAATCCTAGCAATTTCAACTTGTGCCTCAGCCTCCTTAGCTTTTGCCTGAAATTCAGCCTCCTTAGCTTTTGCCTGAAATTCAGCCTCCTTAGCCTGTGCTTGAAATTCAGCTTCCTTCACACGAGCCTCCTGCAGGGCTAGCTGTAACTTAGCTAATTCAATCTGCGTTTGCTCATTTCGAGGAGTTACATTAAACAAGCTTTCATTAATCATGTCAACAATTTGATCTTTAGAATGATGAGAGCGAACAGCAATTCCCAACTGTTGAGCAACAAGCTTAAGTTCATTCTTTGTTCTGTTTTCCACATCACACACTGTTTGCACATTTGACAAAAAATCTTTGGCTTCATCAAGTGTAGTAATAGTAGACATCATGAATAAGTAACAGTCACAAAATATCAAGCAATATCCTTATGATAATATCCTGAATATCCTGATGAGAGGTCGCCAAATTTATGTTACGGAACAGAGAAAGATAATGTACACTTTAAGTGAGAATACGAAGAGTCACTACTGTCCCGTAAAGTTCCAGGTTCAAAACAAAAGAGTTAGGTAAAATTACAAGTTAAAGTTTAATGCTTAAACTAACAACAAAACATTTAGGACTCATAAGGAAAATGTAATGGCAGATAAACAGGTTAAATATATGGTTAACTTCAATAGCCTCTATTAACACGAAATTAGCAAGAGTAAATTTATCTAAGTCAGCCCTGATAAAATGAGATACCAGATAATACTCAGTGATGCAAGATAAATTATTACAGATACAAAATAATATTAAAAATGACTGAATAAGAACCTTTACATAAATTACAAAAAAACTCACTAGGCCTACAAATTAACACCTTATGCTATACAGTACAAGGAAAAAATGCAATAACATTTATACTCAAATTACACACAGCTGCTAGATGTTTGGAGATTTCTTGAGCACTCACAATAATAATAGCTGTACAGGGGAAGACAGAGATGTGAACAAAATGAGGAGCAGATCTAAGTGGCAATGATGCAGAGACTGAGCTCATTATATAGGGGCCGGCAGAGCTTGATACAACTTGCAAGAAGGACGCGCAAATGAAGCCATGGGGACAAAGAGTTGACAATCCTGGTCTGAACTCCAGAAATGACGACTTACTCTACTATAACGGTAGAAGGGGGGAACTGAGGCAGAACACGCTCGTGATCAAACATGCAGCATACTGTGCGTTAAAATTACACAAAGGATGATGAAATCATAGGCTATGTAACAATACATATATATATATATATATATATATATATATATATATATATATATATATATATATATATATATATATTTTCTCTTGGGGGGGGGCAGCAGCCTGGGCCATGGCCCAGTTTGACCCAAAATTTAATCAGGTGATCAGGTCATAAACCATCATCCCTGTAATTTCAGTGAAAATCACAGCAGTAGTTCTCACGTAAAGTTGTTAACAGACAGACAGGCAGATAACCAGACAGACAAACAAAAAAACAGACAAACCGAGCAAAAACAATACCCGTCCCCGAACCCCTCCGGGGCGGGACGGGTAATAATGAGAAAGGAGCTGATGATCTGATGACAAATTACTAACGTCAGCGTCATGAGCTCAGTCCCAGTTGTCGCTTGGAACGTTTCTGATTACGAGATAAGTGTGCCTTGAGTTTGTGTCATTAGATGATTAATTCTAAACTTCACTTATTTTATCCAGGGGGAGATTGTTGTCCTTTTGCAGATTACTTTCTGCAGCTCAGTTACAAAATAAGACAACACTCGTACAATGGCTCCACATTCTTTCCACAGTACTTCTAGATTATCACCATACTCAACTGTTAATCTTCCATCGCAGGTCAGCAATCATGATGGACAGATGACAGAGTTATGCCTTGTTAAAATGAACAGAGTGTACGGACAACCCACATATCTCCCTACACCCCAGCAACGAAGCTAACATATGCAGTCTTCTACTACCAGATGTGTAGCCTACGAGTCTCCTTTCTCTTGCCAAACCAAGCTATACTCTGTTCACTTTAACTATACAGGTAGCGTTGGCCAGTGTCTCTTGTGACCCGTCCCCTACTGATGCCCCGCCCTCTTCCACCTCTACTTGTTGCTGATTGGCTGAGATAATTGTTCTTCTTACTGATAAAATAATGAGCCTTACCATGAAATAGTGTATTATTTACTTTTACTTTGAATTCATTTCTTTATGATAAAGGAAGCACTGAAATTTGCTAACTGAATCAAAATCAGTTTGAAAAGAACCAACCTGCCTCCTCCCGCAACTGCAGCTGAGTTTTGGCTCCAAGAAAGCTCGGAGCTTTGCATTAACACATAGCAGCTGTGCCGTTATTACCATTAAGCATATTAAGTCATCTATCTGTCATGTCTGTTAAGTTACCACAGTATCAAAACCATATTGTAATTTTCCTTATTTATTTCCTTCATTAATTTCCTTAATATCGGGGGTTTGAATATAGAAGAAAAACGAAATGTCACTGGCTTCTCTTCGAAATGAGAAATTTCATCCTATACATGTGAAGTCATCAAAATCTTATAAAGGGAAAAGGGTTTGTGTGTGTGTGTGTGTGTGTGTGTGTGTGTGTGTGTGTGTGTCGATACCAAATATAGGAAAAATGCAAAACTAAGTTCTTTGTAGAGTGTACCTTTTAATTTTCACAGAGAGAACCTTCGTTACTTTACAAACCTTTCAGGCCAATGACGTTCCTTGGTACTTTTTTTTCCAACATCCTTTACTACAAAACATTTCTTAGTTAAATGGAAAAGATATCATTGCAGTTAAGGTGTTAAGTAGAAGTTATTTTGCTTTGATTAACGAGAGCGACTGGCATGTTTACCCAACATTGGCACGACAAGACTGGCTCAGAACTCCTATTCGGGCCGACGGGTGAGTGGGCGGGGCCAAGGGGGCGGGGCACAAGAGAATCAGGCAAACGCTAACAGTATAGGTGCAAAACTAACATATCTCCACGGTGAATGTTGAGCCGTAGCAAAAGACGGACACTAGAACATGATGGTAGTCACGAGCATGTGCAATGGAATGGATGCCGATTCATTTTATTGTCTGAATGATGCTGAATCCGTCACTGACCTACGGGAAAACGGCTAATAATCACGCCTCATTTAACTGTCGGAACAACCATACACTGGATAATGTTACTGATCCCGACTAAGCCGAAGCAAACACGGGTGGGGCAAGAATTTACAAAACGGGTAAACAAATGATTCCGTCTTCTCCTCGCCCTCCTAACACAGCCACTAATCTCGACCAGGCAACGACAACGAAGAAGAAGGAAGTGGAGAAGAAGAAAATGGAGAACAAGAGAAAAAAAACTACTATACACACAGAGTGTCACAAGCTGCTGAAAGTGGCCTATAGAGCTGTTAAAAGTAGGCATCATGAAGAGATTAGAGCAAAAGCACAAGAAGTATGAGGAGCTGCAGAGAAGATTTAGAGGCAGCCGGAGACAAGGGAAATAACAGAAGAGGAAGGAAATAAGGAGTGTGAAGATCCATGAGACTTTTAAAATGTAGGTTTGTCCCTTCTGGAGTACCAAGGATCCTTTGTGTGGCGGGAAGTGAAAAAGCAGAGGTTATGAGAGAGTGTCCTGCTCAAGCAAATTATTACTTTTAATAATAGGTCATGAGAACGGTACTTGTAAAAGCATCATTAGTTTTAGCTAGAGGTAATGAGAAAGGTACACCTAAAAGTATCGTTTAGAAATTCAAATATGGAACTAGACAGTTGGAGTAAGGGGCAAGACAATGTGTCAGGAACTAGATAAAGGGAAAGTAATATGGGTGAACAGAGGGAGAAGAGTTTTAGGTGACTGGCAAACGGGACAGACTTGGGGAGTTTTTCGGACACAGCAGTTCTACTGAGAAGCAGACAGTCACTCGACGATGGACTGCAGATAACTGGTTGGTAGAAGCCGGCGAGAATCAGGGGAGATTGTGTGTTATAAGACAAAGGAATTTCACGTGCCACTACCATCAATTAAAAACACCAGTTAACATCTGCTCAGTATCCAGCAATAATTAATGCTAGTCCCTGTTCGTGGGCATGAATACAGTGTCATTCTGTAGTAAGCGAGAATGCAAATATACATACGATACTCGTGATTCATTATGGGAAATTATATGTTTTTGAAATTACATGTAATTGAGTTAATCTCTAAGTACTAAGTAACCTGTTTCATATTGTTTTGCTAAATCAATATAACTGTCTTGTACAACGTTGACAATAATAAAGCAGAAAACATAATTATCTGTGTTATGGAACTTCATTACGTGAAGCAGTTTTTCCGTATACTCCGGGAGGAAATTGTAACAGAAAAGCATATACAGGGTCCTATTGTCCTAACTTTAATATTGTATATTCTCTCTGGACTTGTTTCTGCACTCCCTGCTGCTATAGTTCTCATGCTACTTCCATAAATACTGTAGCAGTCACATATCGTACTCATTGGAGATGAGTGCCAAACCTGCAAATGTACTGAGGGAACGTAGAGCACGACAAATTACCAATGAAATGTGTTGTATCTGCTGTCAGGACAAGGACAGTCAACATGTTCGGCTCAGGGTTGGGTCAAGATATGGATTCTTTCTTCAGCCCATCTCATAATCGTTCGTCGGGAGTTAAGGGGCAACTCTCACCATCATATACTAAATCGTGCTTGAGAGGGACGCTCTGAAGTGCTGACACCGATATTACTGGGCGGTGGAGCTGCCCTGCTTCCCCCGGCGCGAACACACACACACACACACGCACACACACACACACACACACACACCAACTCTCCAACGCATCAGCCAACCACCCACAAAACCTCAAGGCTTTTGGAAAGAAACTACTGAACATCCCCCTTACCGCCATTTTCTGCCCCCACCCGCCCCACCTTCATCATCAGCATTCTGCACGTCCAATAATTTCATTCCTCTTCGCTCCCATATTAACAAATACATTATTTGTCATGTTTCTTCTACTGTACGTCTTGTAAACAAGCATTAAGATTCATATCTAAATATGTGCAAATGTGTATGTAAATGTATTTGTGGATATACATTAGCGTTTTTCTTGTGTATATATGTGTATGGTCTGTGGAAGTATATGCATGACTGTATATGTCTGTATGTAATATATGTGTATTTATGCATGTGTTATTATGTGTACATATGAGTTTATGTGTGCATACACACATATGTGTGTGTATGTGTTAATGTGTGAGTCTCTGTGTATGTATATTTGTATATATATATTTGTATGGATGTATGAGTTTAAATTTTATAGCCCTTCCGTATTGCCTGCCAATGTCCAGTCCAGTGTTTAAGCAGGTGCTGCTTTAGCTTTTTTTCCCATATGCATTGACTTTTGTGCTAGAGTATAATTATTATTGCCAACATGTTTAGTGTGCGATACCGTGATGTCCAAGTTTCAAAAGTTAATCACTGTGGTAGTACATCTTCAGCGAATTGATATTTTCTGTGTATATATTCAGGCTTTGGCTGCCATCATTCTTAACAAATTTTTATTATTATTATTATTATTATTATTATTATTACACACACACACACACACACACACACACACACACACACACACACACACACACACAAACAGGCCTGCTGAGGCAGTTAGACTGCATGCCCTATCCCTGTTCAAGCCAAGTAATACCAGAGCCTATAAGCGGTAAATAACTGCCAGTAGCAGCCTTGATGCATCAAATAATTACTGTAAAGCTGCAGATGAAACCCTCTTGCATTAAAAAGTTAAACATTTTTCGCTTTCTCCGTTTTAGTAAATATACAGAAACAAATGTATCGACCACGATGTAAACTCTTAATTCATGCATGTAGTGTGAGAGGAACAACACAGGGAGAGAGGGCGTTTAGTTGGATAATAATATGCGAACACAGAATGAGGTTCTGATGAGGATGAGACTAGTGGCAGGGAAGGAGTGGATTGGGAGAGAGAGAGAGAGAGAGAGAGAGAGAGAGAGAGAGAGAGACAGACAGACAGACAGATAGACAGACAGACAGACAGACAGAGAATGCGACAAAGACAAATGGTCAAAGAGACACACACATAAACACAGTGACAGAGAGAGAGAGAGAGAGAAAGAGAGAGAGATGCATCTAAAGGTACTGAAGTGGTTACAAACAGATAATTAGCCAGTCAGCCAGCCACCCAGACGGAGATGAAGTGACACACACACACACACACACACACACACACACACACACACACACACACACACACACACACACACACACACACACACACACACACACACACACACACACACACACACACACACACACACACAGAAATCTGAGTAACAGACAGGTGACACGAGGAACACAGAACAATAGCATGCCAGGACAAAGAACAATGAATGCCAAGAAATCGAGCCTCGAGCTTTTGACACAAAGATTCGTTCGTTATGCCTCGGCCAAGCCTTGTGCCCTGACTAGCCATACAACCTTTATAACCGTGCTGACCGAATCAGTTCATCGTTCCTTCATACCGTATCAATGAAAAAAGTTTGGTCGAAATTCGTCGAGAGGTTCAGCAGAAATTGCACCCACAAGGATAAACTAAGTCGACCCGCATATGACCTTGACCCCTGACCCCTTAATCTAGCTAATCTAATCAGTTCATCATCCCATACTGCATAACTGACGAAAGTTTGGTGGAAATCCGTCTATGAATTCACACCCATGCACGCAAGCACGCACACACGCACGCACGAACGGACAGACCAGTCACTTAATGCCTCCTCCACCACAGAGGGAGAGTGGCATAATAAATACTCAGGCCCAGCAGCGTTCTCCTTTATCCTGCTGCCGTCTGCATGTTTTATTTTGTGCTGTGTGTTTGGGGGAAGGGGAATGAAGAGAGAGAGAGAGAGAGAGAGAGAGAGAGAGAGAGAGAGAGAGAGAGAGAGAGAGAGAGAGAGAGAGAGAGAGAGAGAGAGAGAGAGAGAGAGAGAGAGAGAGAGAGACAGACAGACAGACAGACAGACAGACATGAATGTGTCAAAAAGATGAAGGAAAATGTTGAACTTGAAAGTCTGAATAGGGTAAAAACGAACAGTATATTAAATTCATCACACACACACACACACACACACACACACACACACACACACACACACACACACACACACACACACACACACACACACTAAGATATAGAATGTAAATGGTGTAAGGAAATATCAATGCCAAAAATACAAAACAGAGATGAAAATACCGAAATGTCAGTACAAACACATACTTTTATTAATTATAATTTTGTGTACATAATTCTATTTTAATCATCACCTCTCTCCGAGCCTTATTCACTCTGACTCGCTTATTTTTAAATTCTTTCTTTCATCAGGCCTTCATTTCCTTTCTATTTTTCGATTTTTTGAGTGCCACTACTCTCTCCTAAAACATTTTCTGCACAGTGTTCCTTTATCAACCCTTTCTGTCTCCAGTGTCAGCCCTCTATATTTTCGATTCAATCTAACGGAAACTCGCTGTTTTCTCCAATAACCCACCTCCATAAATTATGTTACCTACATTATCTTGCTCGCCCTCGCTCGACATCTGTCCACAAAGTTTGTTGAAGTTAGAAAATTCATATGGAAATGGACCACCCAAATTTTCTATTTTACTGGATATTTTGTGGAACATAGCATGTTGATGGTGTAAGAAGTGTTTATTCTGTTTAATATTTGTATTCGGTTTAAGTTTACACATTTTGCTATTGTTATGATTAGTGCATTTAGCACCTTCATTAAAAAATGCATTAAAATATCGTGTATAGTATGTTTATGGATATAATTCAGATGACTGAACCCGGTTTTCTGGTGTAAGTCAATATATAACAGATAAATCGACCCTTAAGGTTTGAAGGTTAATATATACAAACTTGGAGAAAGATAAGAACACAGAAAATATACGAAGCAAAGTTGAAATATGTCTACAAGTACTTATGCACACAGATTCACCGAGCTTAGGTTTGGGGTTATTTCTAAGACAACATACATGTCGGAACGACATCCAAGGACCTGAGTGCAAGACAACGTGAACAAGAATATGTTTAGAAGCAACTGGAAAACGTACCTGCACTTAACTAAAGTCAGGAGAAATATCTCATAAACCAATGAAATGGATTCAATTATTTACAGAATTTGGCAGAGTTACCAGGAATGCTTCGATTCATCAGTATTACAGAAGTTGAATATAGCTGTTGTTAATCAGCCCCAGTCTGGCCGAAAGGACTCATCAATTACTGGCAAGCAACCGCCCCTGCACGTCCATTCCGTACAGTGAACGATGCTTCTTTGTAGGTAACTGCGCTTCGCTGTGGCGAGGCGCAGGGAAAAGTATAGAAGTTTGGTCCCGGGGTGAATGCCGCATTTGGGTCTGCACCTAGTTGACAGGGACACCATAATAGACTTCTCGTCGCTCCGTGCTCTGGTTATATGGTTACTACCCAGCGTTGTCAATGGTTACAGGAAACCATAAGACTTGTCACTTAATGTAAAGCCACCTGAAGTGGAAAGATGAGTATTATAAACTTAGGAAAGGGAAGTGAAAACTAGGAGGAGAGGAGGGCAGACAGTGATACAGAATGATAAAAGTGAAGAAAGTAGGCAGCGAAACATCAGGTAAGTAGATGATGGTCGGCACTG
Organism: Coenobita brevimanus; assembly: GCF_032717465.1. Lineage (NCBI taxonomy): Eukaryota > Metazoa > Arthropoda > Malacostraca > Decapoda > Coenobitidae > Coenobita > Coenobita brevimanus. The sequence goes on from NC_137041.1 coordinate 14,337,155, forward strand.
CCTATCACTTTGTTAGACATAGTACAAAAATGATATAGCGATGTTGCAAGCACTTCTTTTAAATCTGTTCACATATGCAGGTAATATCTGAATTTTTCAAAAGTGAAGGAAGACAAGCAGAACTATGCCATGAAACAAAGTTCAACGTTAACCACAATACTATGATTATATCCTATTTCATTTTATCCAATTATCAGCCTAGGCTAATGAAAAAAAAAAAAATCATTATGGTGCTTACAAAATTGTAAGGTTTTGTGAAAGTTTACAGTATAATATAAACATTTGTTTTATTATTATTATTATTAGTCGTGATAAATTCAGTCGTGAGTCTGCGAGTTTAGTAAGGGATTTCCGCCCTTGGCTAAAATTGTGGAAAACTTTGAAAAGATGGTGAACCATATATGCCAAAGGTTTCAGTGGTGTATGATGACGTAGCTCCTTGTGCCGGACCGTGTTGTAGTGGGCGTAGAAGGCCGTGTAGCGTCTCTTTCTTGCCAGTTTATTCTCCTTATTAGTTTGCCGTTCTCATGTATGTTACTTATGCATTTTCGATGCTCTCGTCATCCAAACAACTCTTGTATTCTTCTCTAGCCAATGCCAGATGATTTTATACAACTGAGTGTAGAGCCTTGGAAATACTGGTGCCATTACAGTAACTCTCTCATGATTGGGACTACTCACCTGTTTCACACCAGTTAATACCACACGTTTATATCTGTCTGAGAATAAGCATAAGAGCCTGGGAGTATTAATATCAGGAAATATTGAGAAAAAAAAAAAACGAAGTAAACCGGTAAGAATAAGTGGTGAAAAGTTCTTAACCTATGGAGAGTACTGTATTCATTGGCCGATATTCATTAAGTTTCGCTCGTTGTTGAGAGATAAAGGAAGTTGGAGCTGCAGGTGGTACTTGTATCCTGTATCACGTATGCAGGAGCTAGATAAGGCAAGCTAGTGCTGCAGGTGGTACTTGTACTGTATCTCGAAGTAAAGAGTATAGGTAAGGGAAGTTAGAGCTGCAGATGGTACTTAAAATGTGTCTCATTTGGTGAAGGTAGAAGAGGGAAGTTAGAGCTGCAGGTGGTACTTGTGTCATGTATCATGTATATCCTACTAGTGATTGCCCGGAAAAATTTGCAGACTAACTACAGTACTAGCCGTTCCATCACAAAATATTTGCAGATATCATTATCTTTGTTTCCATATCGTTATTGGGCTAACAGTAACAAGTTTTGCCAAAATGTCAAAAATATAATTTTGCATATTTTCGTGTATCGGTATTTGCGACAATTTCGCGCTGTCGCATAATGCCCGGTAGTCTAAATTTTTGTTTGGTATTTTTCAGACATTCTATGTACTTACCTCTACCTATTGCAAAAAGAACTAGATCAGTATCTATTACCTTTCTAGTAAGAAAAACGAGTAAACGCACAGACAGACATTTTCGCTTGTCGCGATTTCAGAAATTTTTGCGCCGTGGTGTCGCGGGCGATCCTCAAAATTTATGTTTAGTATATTTCAGACTCCCCCTGGATTTAGGTCGACGTAATGGAAAAAGAATCAGATTGATTCATTTTAAAGTCTTCGTGAAAGAAATGAAAAAAACACCCAGACAGATACATACGCAACTTGGTCTACTTATTTACGTTCAGGTGATCAGCTCTAGCAATTTTCATAGCCTGTTTCTCAAAGCCCAGCAATCATCTTACGTGCTCACACACATTCACATGTCACTGCTTTAGCGCAAATTCCTAGCGTCCCCTTTTTAATCCTCGTGGGACAGTGTTATCCAGGATTGGTATACTGGTATTACTGGATGTGTTTTTATGACAAGTCAAGGAATCTTGCGCAGTTCCAGTAAATTCTGTTTTAAGAAAGTTGCTGTAGTATGATCAAAGTATGCTCTGCCACAGGGATGTATCGATCTCACGTCCTAACTAACACCAAACTACTTTTCTGACAACCTGGTCACATCCTTCCTTTTATCTGTGTGTGTGTGTGTGTGTGTGTGTGTGTGTGTGTGTGTGTGTGTGTGTGTGTGTGTGTGTGTGTGTGTGTTTCTTCCCCTTCCTCGACCCTACTCACATTTGGCATCAGTAGGAAAACAGTTATAATGATGATGATGGATATGGTCAGCTACTGAGCCTTGATGTATTGATTCATTGGCAAGTGACCTTCATGAAGTTAGGTTGAGTTTAAGAATAAGGATGATGATGATGATGAAGATGGTGATGATGATGATAATGATAATGATAATAATAATAATAATAATAATAATAATAATAATAATAATAATAATGATAATAATAATAATAATAATAATAATAATAATAAAATTTTAAAAATGATAATAATAATAATAATAATAATAATAATAATAATAATAGTCATAACCAGAAAAGTGCACTTTGTGAGCGCGTGACGAGCAAACCAGCTTTTTGCACATATGCCTATCATCATAATTTCATCTTGGAGTGATCTTTCAACATTTTTGGCGAGGTAGTTGAATAATTACAGAAGAATTTTTTAGCTAGAATATTTTATGGCATTCATGCATCTGGAAAAAACATACGACAAAGTAGACAGAGAGGGATTGTGGAAAATTTTGCGCAAGTATGATGTAAGTGGTAAGCTCCTGAGTGCTGTCAAGAGTTTTTATGATAGTAGCGAAGCATGTGTAAGGGTTAATGGGCATCTAAGTGAATGGTTCACGATCGCTGTGGGCGTGCGACAGGGTTGTGTGATATCCCCATGGTTGTTCAATATATAAATGGATAGGGTGATGAGACAAGTAAAAACACGAGTAATGGAGAGAGGGATGGCGCTGGGAATAATGATGATGGATGGAATATCTCAAATTTGTTGTATGCTGATGATGCAGCACTGCTTGCAAGTACCGGACAAGAACTTGGTAGGCTAGTGCAGAGTTTTGCTGATATATGTAAGCGTCGTGCCTTAAGAATAAATGTAGAGAAGTGTAAAGTGATGGTTATTGAGAGAGAAGGTGACTCCCAGTGTGATGTCACAGTGAATGGAGAGAGACTGGAATTCGTAAGAGTTCATATACTTGGGTACAGTGATAGAAAAGAGAGAATAATGTGCAAAAGAAGTTGAAAGTAGAGTGACACAAGGAAGAAAAGTAGCTGGTGCAATGAAGGCCTTGATAAGAAACAGAGGCTTGAGTGCTGCAGCTGCACGAGGCTTACATGCGGAAGTGTTAATGCCAACTTTAACGTATGGGTGTAAGACTATGGTGTGGCATGAAAATGAAAAGTCAAGAGTAAGAGCAGTGAAGATGGGACTGCTGAAGAATGTATGTGGAGTACAGAGGGTGGATAGTATACATAATAATGTGATTCGTGAAAGGTGTGGAGTGAGGAAGTCGGTGGACACCAGAATCGAAGAGAGTGTCCTGAGATGGTATGGTCATGTGGAAAGAATGGATAACAATAGAGTGGTGAAAAAGGTATATCTGAGCGAATTTGAAGGAGGAAGGAGGCGAGGTAAGCCAAGGAGAAGGTGGAGAGATATGGTGGATGAGTGTTTGAGGAAGAGAGGTTTGGAAGTCGGTGAGACTAAGGAACTGACAAGAGATTCATCCTGTGCTTCGCAATGAAGCGCGAAAAAATTCGTGAAATGACTGCCTACACCAGTGAAAACTAAGCAGAAACAATTGGATTTATCCAGCAAGTGCTGTACTGGCCACACGCCGGCGATTACTATGCAAACGCAATCAGATCCATATGGCAAGTACTCTGCCTATGACAGTTTAATTATTAGTATAACTCACCACACCAGTGGTGAGTTACGCTGTTGTTGTTAGTAACAACAACAACAACAACAATAATAAAAATAAAAAGAATAATGATAATAATAATAATAATAATAATAATAATATTATTATTATTATTATTATTATTATTATTATTATTATCATTATTATTATTATTATTATTATTATCATTATTATTATTATTATTATTATTATTATTATTATTATTGTTATCATTACCATCATCATCATTATTATTATTATTATTATTATTATTATTATTATTATTAAATTATCATTATTATTATTATTATTATTATTATTATTATGAAGAAGAAGAAGAAGAATTAAATTTCTCGTATTCCCTCAATTTCAGAGCTACAGCCATCATACTTGGCCATCTGAGGAGCTGCTTCGTATAACCCAGTAACATCCAGTTCCCAGTATTGGTCTTCCCTAAAACCTATAAAGACTGTATATTCGCATGTTCTCAGAAACCACTAAAGGTACAGACTTGAAATTTTTATGGGACATAGCCAATGTTGGGGAGCAGGTTGGAAATGGCTATAGGCCCATTTGGGCCAGTAGTTTCTGAGATCATAAAGGGTCAATGGAAAGATGTTTGGCATCGGCCATTTTTGCTCAGCACAGATTTTGTTGCTTTCACCTTCTCCCAACGTATTTGACACTCTTCTTGGGGGCCCTACTACTCTTCACCTCGAAGTGCTCACTATATGTATGGCATTGAAATCACCAGTTCCAGCGATAGTTACAATATTGGAACATCGGGGAAAAATCAGCCCCTGCAATAGACCTGAGGAAGAAACTGGATGACCTTGTTAGGTGGTGAGTAACTGAAATTCCTAATGGCAGTTTCCATCTTCTAGTTATTATTGATTGTTGTTGTTGCTGTTGTTATTATTATTACTGATGGTAGTAGCAGCAGCAGGAGTATTAGTAGTAGTCGCAGTAGTAGCAGTAGTAATAGGAAGAAGAGGAGAAGGAGGAGGAAGAGGAGGAGTATATAATAACGGTAAATCATTATCCAGCACTGGTATAACAAAATAAGTTAACCCACCTTTCCCGCCAGAATCCCTCGGACACGCCTTTAAATCTCGTAATCTCAAAGCTGCTTCTCATCAGACATGCCTGATATTCCAATAGAGATACTACCAGCGATTGCCTGGGCTGGCTTATAATTCCCAATTGCATCAAGTTTTATCCCTCCTTGTGATAAGTTTTGTTTTAGTCGATTTCTGTTTTCATAATTTGTTTGGGCTGTTATTTTTTATTGCCTTTTATTCCAGTAGTCGATATTCATACTGTTAGTTTGCTTTAGACGACTTAATTTTGATAATGAATTATTTTGTCTGTATATTTTCCTCTTTTTTTTCCTCCTTTGCCCGGTTTTGTATGATGATAATATTTGATGTTTCTTCTTTCCTTTCCTTCTTTCTAGTCACCTGACTGTCATAATTAATAACACAGCCCTGCTTCAGTTTTACTGACTAAGAAATAGCACTTGTTTCAAGAAAATTAGAAGTCACTGATTCCGAAAACTGCTTCAGTTTTTACCCAGCACGTTACGTTTAACCATAAAATATTATGTCATATATTATTAAGAAAACCTGATTTCGTTGCATGACCCTTGCCGCTGCTCATTATTATTTATATTTCTGTTAACTATTAATATTACTTTCATAATTTTTTAACTACCATATATTTTATATACTGAATTTATTTGTTATAATCAGTTACTCTTATGAATTCTGTTAACTATTGTGAACGGCTGTACTTGAAGAATAAACTATAATTTAATCCCAGTGACGCCAGGCGTTAAAGAATTTTAACGCCCCAGGAGAGGATGGAATATTTCCTGAAATGCTTAAGGTGGAAAATGATGAGTTGATGAATACGCTTTTGAAACTTTTTAATGTGGCCTGGGATAATGGTGGAATTCCAGAAGAGTGGAAAAATGGAGTGATTATAAAAATACCAAAAAAGGGAGATTTAAGTGTGTATGGAAATTGGAGGGGGATAACTTTGACATCTGTAGTTGCAAAAGTCTTTTCCAAAATCTTGTTGAACAGAATAGAGCCAGTAATTGATAAAATTTTAAGAGAAGAACAAGCGGGATTTAGAAAGGGTCAAGGTTGTAATGATCAGATTTTTATTTTAAGGCATCTAATGCAACAAGCTAATTAGATGAAAATGCCACTTAGTATGTGTTTTGTGGATTTTGAAAAGGCGTTTGATAGTGTTTCACGTGGAGCTATATTGAAAATTATGAGATTCTATGGTATACCAGAAAAGTTTGTAAATATTATTAGAAGCCTGCATGAAGGTACTTTTTTTTACGGTAATGGTGGGTGGTTCTTTGAGTGATCCATTTGAAGTTAGGTCATGAGTGATTCAAAGAGGAGTTCTTTCGCCATTGCTCTTTGTTTTGGTTATGAATTATGTTATGAGAAAGGTTGTAAGGAGAACAGGTGCAGGAATTAACTGGAAAGAAAATAAGAGGTTGATGGATTTGGACTATGCTGATGATATTGTACTGATTTGCGGAAGTATTTACGAGATGCGGAGGGTGCTTGATTGTCTGGTGGAGGAAGGAGTAATAGTGGGATTGGTAATAAACTGTGGAAAGACTGAAATTATGAATATGGACGTGGAGAACCAAATCGATTGTGTAACTGGGAATAATGTGGTGATGAATGTAGAAAACTTTAAATAGCTGGGAACGATTGTATCATCTAAGGGATCATTAAACAATGAAATTGAGGAGAGGATTAGACAGGCTTGGCGAGCTGTTGGAATGTTGAAATCTGTTTGGAATAATAATATGCTTTCGGTGCATACTAAAGTGAAAATTTACAGGTCCATGGTTAGACCAATTTTAATTTATGGGCATGAGTCATGGTACAGTACAATTGCAAGGGATCAGAAAGTATTAGGATTTGAGAATAAAATACTGAGAAGGAATCCTGGGGTAAAGTGGCAAGACAGAGTTACAAACGACAGAGTAAGGGATATTACGAGAGTGGAACCAGTTAATGAATACAGTATGTGAGACTGTCTCGCTGGAAGTGGCTGGGGCACATATACAGAAAAGAAGGCAGTTTAATACAGGATATGCCTGAGTGGACTGCTAGAGGAAGAAGAGGTAGAGGTAGGCCGAGGGAAACCTGGTTGAGGACAATGAAAAGAGAAGCAGGAGAGGAGTGTTGGTGGGACCTGAAGCAGATGGCAAGAGACAAATATTGGTGGAGAGAGTTCATCGAGCCCCTATGCATCCCGTGGGGTGCCACAGGAAATGATTGATTGATTGATTGATTGACTCCAGGCCTTCTCCGTCCTGCTGATAGTTTATTTACACGATTTATTTTCCCTTTACTTCATCCTCCCTTTTTCCCACCAGTCATTCTTTTGATAATTTGTTTTAGATCATTTTTCATCACCTCTTCTCAGCCCTTTCATCATCATAGCGACAGTTCAGACGTATGGTTCATGTTCATAACGATGATGATTATTTACTTTTTTTTTTTTTTTTTTTTTTTTAAGATGATTCCCCTGGGAAATCAAGAAATTCTATCTTGCTATGGATGATGCATTTTTCAGTCAATGACTTGGTAAGCAACAGGAGCCTTCTGTCTCAATGTAGACCAGAATTGTTTCCCCTTACGATCCACCTGGGTTAACGCGTCGTGAAAAATGTAATCAGCAGTTCCTAACCCACGGGGTAAATTACTGCCACTAAGTAAACACGGCAAGTTAGAGTTAACAGTACTTTACAGGACAGTGATGAGTAAACAGTAGTACAGTACAATATAGTGATAAATAAATAATAGTACTGTACAGTATAGTGATGAATAAATAACAGTAATGTACAGTATACTGCTTAAGTATCAGTAATGTACAGTATAGTGATGATTAAACAACATTAATCTACAGTATAGTGATAAATAGGTAACAGTAAGCAATGAATATATAATAGTACAGTGCAGTATACTGTATATAACAGTACAGTGCAGTACAATGATCAATAAAGAATGTTTTTATATATAGGCTTATGCTTTTATACTCGCTTTTCTGGTACTGAATATTATCTTCATTATGCAAGCTGCTCTCTTGGAGCTGTGTGTCTGAATATGAACAAGGTGAAATTTTAAATGGATTGCTGTGAATGTACAACTAAATCAGCGACAGTACAATATTAGAGTCCCCCCCCCCCTGTATACATGGCTGCATATTGGTAAACAGTGTAATTGCTGTACAGTTTCTCATTAACACAAATTCCAAGCCAGTACGCTACCCACCAAAAGAATGCTGACAGTCCTTAGATACGGTTCCCGTGTCAATCCTGGTCTCAACTATTAATTTCCACACACGGCAATGTGCCTCAAACAAGCAGCCAAGCCTGTCCATCACCACCAACCCTACTAAGAGAACATCTAGTGGTGGCTGCTGGTATGGGCCTGACATATCTCCAGTGCTGTGTAAAGCACTCTCATACACGAATTACTTCTCTTCGTATGCTACAGGTACTGCTCACGACAGTGTTGTATACAGACGGATGGATATATAGACGGATAAATGGATCAAAATGACAGACAGATAGACGGACTAACAAACAGATAAAGGGAAAGACAAACAGATCGACTGATGTATATATATATGAACGGACAAATATAGATGGAGAAACTGATAAATACATAGATAATTAAGTGGATAGATAAAGAGAGTGATAGACAAATGAGAGACAGGCAGACTGACAGACTTACAGACTGGTCATTATGCAGGTAAAGCGCCAGTGATTTATCAAAGGACTCATGAATCCTTTGATCTCTCTCTCTCTCTCTCTCTCTCTCTCTCTCTCTCTCTCTCTCTCTCTCTCTCTTTCAACACACACACACACACCGACATCCTAACACCACTTTTAAGAATGCTTTTCCTTTAATTTTTCGTCACTTCACCAGGCTAAATACCCATCCACCTCAATTCTTCCAGCAACGCTAATTATCTAAGAGTTATCGCTGTATGTTCGGCTGTTTTAGCCTCTGACACACGAAAACGAATTTTTGGCATTTTATATTAATTATTTATTTATTCTGTTATCAGTCGATCTTTTATTTTTTATCGGCATGGAAGGGCCTCTGGTGGTAAAGTACATGGGTTAATGAATTTTTAAATGTGTTTATCCCTTCCATTGTCTAAAGTATGTCCTAGTCTGAAAAAAATCCCCTGGGAATTACAGAATTATAACGAGAGTAATGAGTGCCTTAAATGAATGAGAGAAGTATACGCAGATCATTGTCGATTGTTGAACAAATGTATCCTTTCTGTGGACAATTTATATGATAGCATACTAACTCGAACGTTGAAAAGCAATAGTCCTAACCATATCCCTAGTGTGTGAGAGTAAAGTAGCAACTTCCACATCATGTGATATGTGCAAGAGGGAGGAGGAGGAGGAAAGAGGTATTTAAGAAAGGCAACTGAACCTTAAAACCTCAAAATATATAGGATTAACTTTTACCATGGGTCTATTCTAAATACCTCTATATACCTAGGGTACTTCCCCCAAAGAAAGGGAGGTAGCCGAGACAGGACGACACACTCCCAATTTACTCATCCACACACACACACATTCACTCGCATCTTAGCCCCAAGGGAGAAGGAACAGATCTTCACAGCACCACACCACACGAGGGTCAACTGTGCAGTGCAAGCAGTGACATCTGCAGCAGGGCCCGACAGTAGAGCTGGTTTACCCCTGCCACATCATAATAGACCCATCCCCTTACCCGCACCTGACCTGATCAGCTGATCAGACCAAATGCGGGAGAATGTCCCCTCAGGGCTCATCATCATTTATTCATTCACATTTTCCCTCCAGTCATTCCTATCACACGCAGCCACTCTTCCTTGCTCAACAGACATCCCTCTCGCATCCAACGCTCTCTTCACACTGTCCATCCATCCTATTCGTTGTCTTCCTCTCAGCCGTACACCTCTCACATCCGATCCAGTTATCTTTTTCACCAATCACTCATTATCCATTCTCTCCATATGCCCAGACCATCGCAACACCCTCTGTTCAACTCGATCAACCATCTCCCGCACAACTCCAGTTCTTCATCACACTTCATTATTTCTCACTCGATCCATACGCGTCACTCCACATATACTCCTTGGACACCTCATCCCCATTACATTCTAAATTTCCTCACTGCTACACCCATATTCCATGTTTCAGCCCCATATAACGCAGTCGTTACCACAAAACCCTCATACAGCCTTCTCTTAACATCCATTCTAAGTGAACGACATCAAAACACTTTTTTCATTCCTCCCAGCACCTTTCCTATTTCATTCATTCTAAACTTCACTTCTGCATCTATTCTTCCATCCACAGCACATGTGGCCCTGAATACTCAAAACACACTACCTCCTCAAGCAACTCACCATTCAAAACTATATTCATCCTTCTACCATCTACCAACCTCGTACACTTTATCACTTTATTCTTATTCTCATTTACTCTCAATTTCCTCCATTCACACAGCCTTCCAAACTCCTCTGCCAACTGTCTCAACCTCTCCCCTGAATCAGTCACCAGTGCAGTATCATCTGCAAACAGCAGCTGATTCGGATTCCAGTCACTACCATCAGCATTCAGCAGACTCAGACATCCACCTAACATTCTTGCATTCACCTCCCTTACAGCACCATCAATATAAATATTAAACAAGCAAGGCGACATCACACATCCCTGTCGCAGCCCCACTCTCACAGGAAACCAATCACTCACAGTATTTCCCACTCTTACACATGCTCTACAGTACTACTTACATAAAAACATTTCACTCCTTTTAACAACCTACCATCAAGTTCACACAGTCTTAAAACAGTCCACAAAGCCTCCCTATCAATTCTATCATACACTTTCTCAAAATCCATGAATGCCCAAAACACATCCTTATCTTTTGCTAAATACCTTTCACACCTGTCTCACAGCAAACACCTGATCCAGACATCCCCTCCCTCTCCTAAAGCCACCCTGCTCATCACCAATCACTCCCTCTTTACCCTCTCTATCTCTCTTAATTAACACTGTACTATACATCTTACCTACAACACTCAACAGACTTATAAACCTAAAGTTGGTACATTCATGCTTACCACCCTTACCTTTATACAACGGAACCACACAAGCACTTGCCCAGTCAATTAGCATCACACCTCTTACAAAACTGACATTCAACAATCTTACTAACCACTTAACAATAGTCACTCCATCACCTTTCAGGCATTCCACAGCACACCCATCCATACCTGCAGCTTTCTCTTTTTTCATCTCCTATACTGCCTTCTGCACTTCGTCCGTCGTGATCAAAGAATCATTCAACTCTCCCAACACATTTATTCCCTGCACCCTTCCATCTGCCACAATCTCAGCCTCCCTTTCCTCCTCTACATTTAACAGTCTTTCAATATACTTTGCCCATCTCTTCCTCACTGCATCCATCTCAATTAACATCCTTCCATCCTCTGCTTTTACACACTCATCCTTTCCAGACTCTCCCTGTTACACCCTTTTCACTTCCTTTCAAATCATTTTCCTATTCTTTTGAAAATTCTCAGTCAACCTCCTACCCCACCTCTCATCTGCTGCCATTTTAGCATCGTGCACAGCCCATCTCTTCCAATTCCTCTATTCCTCATGCCTCTCATATGACATCTTATCCTTCCTCTGCAGCCACACTTCATATGCACGTGTCCTCAGCCACAGCTATACTTACTTCCTCGCACCACCATTAACTTCATATTCTTACAGCATCGCCCACTCGTCTCACACCACACACCTCTTCCACATGCCCCACCACAGCACTCTTAAACAACTGCCATTCCTCCTCCACACTGCCTTTCTCCTGCTCTTTCACCGCATTTCACTCATATTTCATTTTCTCCTGATACTCTGTAATTTTCTTTCTTTTATCCAACTCACTTTCAAAACCTCCTTGCCACACCTAACTTTCCTAGTTCTCTCCCATCTATTACTTACTCTCAACTTTCCCTTCACCAAGTAGTGGTCAGACATACCTCCACCCTTCTCTCTCAAAACTCTCACATCCAACAATCTTCCTATTACATTCCTGGACACAACCACATAGTCCGTCAATGCTCTATCAACAACCATTCCACCCTCCTGTCTCACCCATTTACACTTATAAATAATTTTCTTCCCACCAAGGTATTTCCAATCACCGTCTCTTGCTCAATACACATCCCTATGTGTGGGCCTGTTGTATATAAGAAAGCTGCAGGCTCATAGTTGCCAAGAAATTGGATCCACAAGCTAAGATACGTTTCTAGTTGCAAGAGTAGGGTGCGTAAAGGCTTGGAAATATATGGGCTTTGTCTCTGCCAAAGGCCAATTGTGTATGCAAATTTGCTTTTGCAACATCGGCATGGTCACTGTAGTATGGCGCCCACAAGCTGTGATGTATGGCAGCTAACCAGGCAGATCCAGCAATATGCTACAGAAGCCATGACATTTCGCCAAACAGAACAGGATATATTTATCATGACATATGCAGGTCTTTCAAAAAGCTCTCGACCTCACTCACAAACAAGGGTAGTAACCACAATCTTTGGGTATGACTGTATCATAGAGTGCGGTGGCTACTTCCTATGTAGGAATGGCGCAGGTTCAAAATGGTGTCCTTTACATAGGGTATAGTAGCAATTTTGGCTAAAACGTAAGCAAAACCCAATTCTAAGCTTATGAACTAAAAGACCTTCGCTATTCAAGTGCAAAACTACTTGCAAAGTCTTGCTAACCTTCGTAAAAATCGGAAAATAGAACAGCAAAATATTGATTTTGTTCTTTCTTTCTTTCTTCTTCATCAGCCATAACTCCAAAACAAAAAGGCGTATGCGAGCATACTTTGCACCAAAGTGATTCTTGCCAAATGTAGATGAATCTTTTCATGTTTAGAGAAGCATTCAGGCTACGGCTCGTGAGTTAAGGCCTGAAAAACGCATTCCGATTATTTGTGAGTACATTTCGTGCAATACTGGTTAACTACAGCTCGCCTATAGATAAAGAACGTTCCAAAACACTTCGTTTCATCGGAAGGCACCCTCGTTTTAGTCTTTCAGTATGCTATGCATGTAACAGTCCAAATCTCACACTTGCTTATGCATAATTCTTCTTCCACAAGATCATAAACTAGAAAACAAAAAAAATCTAATCCATGTTAAGAAGTGGGAATGGCAAAGTGCACATATAAAAGCTTAGAAACAAGAGAGCATTCAGAATGGGAGGAAATTTGGAGACTTGTACCCCTTACTACATTCCACCAGCTACAAGTTTGTGGTTAAAGTGTGGAATGTAGTAATGGGTATAGGTCTCCAAATCTCCTCCCATCCTGAATGCTCTCTTGTGTCTGTGCTTTTTTCTTCTCTTGTCTGTGCACTTTAGCCGTTCCTACTTCTAAACAATCATTTTAGAAAAATTTCTGTTTTCTAGTGCTATAAACGCTCATATGACTATTTATGAAAGTTCAAATCTTTATCTCACTGTTTGCAGGTGAGATCCATTGGAATTCTACAGATCAGAGCAAAGCCTAAAAATGGACAAGAAAGAAGCCTGTGCTGTGATCAAGCATCTAAAAAAAAAAAAAAAAAAGAGGGGGGGGGTTATGACCCCAAGAAAGTCCAAGACATGGTCAACACACTTGTTGAGGACTCTATTTGCTATTCCATCATAAAGAAGTGGGTTTCTGATTTCAGGCTGGTCACGGGGAGCACCGAAGATGACCCATGGTCAGGACGCCCAAAATCATCGAACATGGACAATCAAGCGGAGGCCATTCACCACATGGTCTTCAGTGACAAATGTTTGTCTGTGCAACCGGTAGACAACACCATGGCCATCAATGTTGCCTCAGTGGACAATGTTTTTACTGACATCTTGGGAATGAGGAAGCTGTCTGCAAGATGGACGCCCAGAATGTTGACACCAGACAAGAAGCTGACCAGAATGAAAACTTCAAATAGACTTTGGGCTTGTTTCCACGCTGCTCCAACTATTCCTTTCAGAGATTTGTGACCCAAGATGAGACAGAGGTTCACCATTTTGAACATGAATCAAAGAAGCAAGGGAAGCAAGAATCAAGGGAGCCCCACAGTTCTCCACCTCCCTCAATATTCATGCAAGTGGCATCTGTTGGCAAGTTGATGGCCTCAGTGTTTTACAGTAGGACACTGAGGGAGTACCCATGATTGACAGCATGCAAAAGAGTCGGCTATTAAATTGTCCTATGATGCATCAGACATGTGACAGTTGAGAGAAACAAAGAGAAATGGAGAGGGAAAGCTGAAATCGGACATGCTGTTGCTCCAGGAAAATGCCCCTGTCTGTGTGGCGCAGGTGGCTGTAATTGAAGCAGCCAGTTGTGGCTTTGAACTATAGCCTCATGCTCCTTACTTACCCAATCTAGTTCTGCTTCTACTTCCCCAACTGAAATCCCACCTGCGTGGTCACCGGCTTCAGAGTGGTGATTAAGTAATCCATGCTGTCGAGACAGAATTGGAGTCTCAAGATGCGCCCTTCCGTGGTGGGATAGTAGTGCTTAAATGTCGGTGGACCAAGTGCATTGGCAGTAGAGGAGACTATGCTGAGAAACAATACAAGACCAATCTTTCTACTGTGGCATTTTCTGGGTGAGGCCGAGACCTTTGTGAAGGACCCACATAGCTTAAGTATTACTCTCATTCAGTTGTACAAAGCAAGTCTGGTAGTATGATGGTAACGTTCAGATTTTTTTTTTATTTAAGGTGCTTTTCTATTATCTTTTATCAAGATTATACTTCTATTTATGGAGTAGGATATAGCACCAGCCAGGGCAGTTCTCCCGAAGAGGATGGGAATGCTGGTGATCGAGAGAGTTGAAGCTCACATTTCACTAGCTCTCAGTATATCCTGACCATCCCTCTTTGTTGACCTTTTTCAGTGTGACAGTACCTAGGATAGTAGGCCAGCATACTCTTCCAAACACTTATCTCTATCTTATACATTACTTTACATACTGTATGCTTTACATACCGTTCCACTTACTCCACTACGTGACAGGGATTGGCGTCAGCAAGGGCATGCATTTAGAAAACTGTCCCAGCTTCTTAGTGGTAGACCTAAAGTAAGGCATGGCGTGGAATCTTCCTATGCAGTTTTGGGGCTCGAATCTATACCAGAGAGTAGAGGGTATTCTCCAGGATGCAGGTTCTGCTCAACAGAGAGGGGACAGAACCTGGGAGTAGTGCATAAGGAGGCTGCCCTATCAGCAGGACGGTTACAGTGCTGATGTGTGCATGGAGGGTGTCTCTGTAGCTGTCCTGGCAGGGTTCCCCGAGGCCACAGCACAGACACTGGCCATAGCTGTTAGGCTATGGGTCCCTGAACCCCTCCCTGGCCTTGGGACTGTGCGGGTGGATGTGGCCTATGGTCTGTCTCCTCCTTTATTTACCCGACATGACAGTAACTAAAATCAAAAGTAAAACTGAGGAAACCAAATCACCAAAGTGGGTTCGGACTGGCGTCGTGGAATGTGGGTAGTTTGAAGGGTAAAGGGGGGGAAGTGGTGGTGACCCGGAGTAGGACGTGGGTGGATGTCTGCTGCCTACAGAAAATCAGGTTCAGGATGCGTCTGGTAGGATGAATGTTGGGAAGGACGTCAGACAAAAGCTATTTTGTAAGGGAAGTGAAAATAGATATGGTGGTGTAGGTGTGCTGGTCCAGAAGAAATGTGTGGAATGTGTCAGGTATGTAATGAGAGTAAATGAAAAGATTTTTTTGGTGAAAATAATGTTTGGCAAATTCAAGATTTCAGTTATGTCAGAGTATACCACACAGGTTGGCTTGGATAATGAAGAAAAAGATCAGTTCTGGGATGACTTGATATGTGTGGTTCGTGGTATCTGGGATGAGATTGTAGTTTTGGATGGGAATTTATATGGCTATGTTGGTGACACAGCTCAAAGATTTAACAAGAACAAGGGGTCATCCAAGATATAAGGTAATTTGGTGGTGAATTGAGGGTGTAGATGCTGCATTTAAGGAGGAAAGATGACTTTTCTGGGAATGGAAAAGCAATAGTAACGGATGGGAATACTTGACTGAAAAAAAAAAAAAAAAAAAAAAAAAAAAAAAAAAGAGGTATACAGGGCAAAATTTGAGTCTCAGAGACTTTTACTGGATAACCTTACTAGCGTCAAATGGAAGAATCTGGTTGGGTTTTTAAAGGGGCAAACCAGATGAAGGGGGAAATCAGGGATATCATAGGTTATCAGTGTGTGAAGAATGAAGGAAAGTAATGATGGACAGTGAGGATATTAGACACCTGGAGAGAGCAGTATAACTGGCTGCTGAATGAAGAGTTTAGAACAGGGAACATTTGGAGTTAATGGATTCATTGTTTGGCTCTTGGCTTCTGAATGATGTTGCGACAGTGAGCACGGTGATAGGCAGGATGCAGCTGGGGAAGGCAGTGGGTGTATCTGGGCTGACTGCTGAAATGCTGAAGTCCTCAGGAGATATACACTAGGAGTGGGTTTTGTTACTGGTTTGATGAATTTGATTTTATATGATTGTGTTGTCCTAGATGACTGGCTGAAGAATGTGGCTGTAAATGTGCATAAGGAGAAGGGTGATGCCCAAGATAGAGGAAACTATTGAGGCATTAAATTTCTGGACCATACGAGTATAATGAAGGTAATGTACTGAGTCCTAGTAGGTATGATATGTGAAAGATTGAATATTCGTGAGATCCAGTTTGCGTGTAAGCCAGGTATAGGGACCACTGATGCCATATACATTGCCCGACAGCTTCAGGAAAAAGTATAGGAAAGAAAATAGAGCTGTAATTTAGATTTGTTAATTTGGAGAAGACATTTGGCTGTCCCTAGGGAGATGGTGAAGTGGGCAATGAGAAAGCTTGGGATGGAGAAGAGACTGGTTAGAGTGGTTATGGTTATGCATGTGGGTGCTTGCACCCAGGTGAGAGTGATTGGAGATTTGCATGATGACTTTTCAATAACTGTTTGGATGCATCAGGGGTCAGTTTTGAACTCTTTATTGATCGTCATAGTGCTTGAAGCTCTTTCATGTGACGTCAAAAATGGGCCCTTATGGGAGATGTTGTATGCTCATGGCTTGGTGTGGATTGTGAAGAATGAAGGTGAGAGGCAGTAAAGATTTAGGAAGGGGAGAGACGGAAGGGGGAACATTGGTTTGAGAGTAAATGCAGATAAAACAAAAGTGATGATATCTAGCGCTTGTGGTAGTACTGTCAAAGCAGTGGGAGTGTGGCCAAATGCAGTTTACCACAAAGATGTGGGTAATAATGCCATCTTGTGTAGTGGTTATGATAGGTAGCTACATAAGAGATGTCGTGGTATTGGAGGTATGCTGCGATATAATATTGAATGCATGTGTGAGGTGTGTCGGGGAGAGAATGTAGAGACTGACAGGCATGAAAGGTTTGATCTTGCTGGAGCCTCTTTGAGTGTGTGGAGGAACTTTGTTATTTGGAGAACATGATTCGTCCTGGAGGTGGGACACGAGCCAGCTCTGTGAATAGGGTAAAGAGCGGTTCGAGGAAAAAGGGCTGTTGCCTTTCCCAGCACTGAGTGAGCTCTCCCTCTGTGCTATGGAGTCCTTGAATGTGGCATGTGTTAGGAGTGAAGTGCTTTATGGCAGCGAGACCTAGGCAGGAAAGGAAGAAGATATTCGTAGACTCAGACGTACAGTAATGACAATGATTGGTTGGATGTGTAGTATGTACTTGAAAGCGAGGCCTGGGGAGGAAGGAGGGAATTTGACTGAAGAGTTGAGAGGAAGGATGGAACTTCAGTGTGTTGGTGGTGTTGTGATGGAGGGTAGATTGAGATGGTTTAGCCATGTTGTACTGTTCTTTCTATTTCTGTACCTCACCACTCTGACCACTTCTCACCAGCTACCTTCTCTGCTGTACTATACATGCTGGAACTCTAAATCAGACACACTTGGTATGATCACTATGAATCTGATTCCATCCGCCATGACTTTATAAACGTTTATTTCTCCTCTACAATTTCTCATATTAGTAAGCCACTGGTTTGTTTTCCTGTTTTTTGCTTATATTCTTTCTCTCTGAGTACTTTTCATCTATCTGTTTCTGTATTCCCATCAGATTAACCTTGCATATGTATTATCAGAGAATCCTCCACACTGTACTTTCACATGAGCCATAATCACTTCCAAGCATCCTTCTTTCTACAAGCACATAAATAATTCTACTCCATTTCACCGAGTCTGGCACCATCAGTGATGTCCCCAACGCCTGTAGGTTGATGTAAATCCTCAGCAGTAGGTGAACCCATATTTATTACCTGAGCACTATTATCAAAAGGCAATACAAAAAGGTACATCCAGTACTGAGGACCTTTATCAGTGCTACAGGTGTTGACGACATCACTGATAGTGCCAAACTCGGTGTAATGGAGTATAGGTTGCATGAGCATTCACTACTGGTTCTCTATACCTTATGCATGAATGAATCTTTTTGCACTTAAGATATTACTCATTTACTCAAACTAATTTTCTCTCCTGACACATGTCCCTCAAAAGACGTTCATTATCATTTTCCCCTTATCACATCATATCGATTTATTACATCATTCCCACGACCCGTACCACCTCTTTCATTTGGATCACCCATCGCAAGCATGCTGTCTGTCAGTGTTCAATAGCCTACATGTGAAAACACGTCTTTCTCATCTAATCCTCTGATATCATATGAATAATGCAGTAATTAGGGAAACAAACCTCATCAACTGTATAATTTAAAACCGACATACATAAACCATGTGTTGTTTATTTCAGAATCACTTATTGCTCTCCACCATTCACTAACAAACCATTTCCCTCTTTACCCAACCTTATAAACATCACATCTTTCAATTCACCCACATCTCTTCCACTCATCTTCATTTCCCACATCAACGCATCATGCCTAGCTTCTTCCTCACTTCTATTCTTTTACCCTCTTCTTGCACACCTTCAAAAGTCCACACATACACACGTCTCTGTTTAGCACTATATGGGCCTTGGGTTGGCACGGAACTCATAATCAAGGCTGTATATTATGTTCCTTTTCGGTATTGGTTTAGGAGGTAAAGTGTTTCCCAGTCCACTCTACCTCTCGAACTCAGTCGCCTCCTTGACACGAAGGGAGTATCTGGATAATATTATGCTCCTCTAATCTCAGGTATAAAGAAACTAAATATTGCAGAATTTTTAAAATTTTAATGTGTGTGTGTGTGTGTGTGTGTGTGTGTGTGTGTGTGTGTGTGTGTTTTATGCAGATGGACACAACAAATGATTTACTTTGGTGAATATCTGGTTGCTGTAGCGTTGTTGCTTTTGCCTGCCTGCATACAAAATGTCGTCCAGCTTTCTTCTGTCCTCAGCTCACCATTCCCAATACAAAGCGGCAGTTTTGCTATTCGAAAATATTCCTTTCCGATAATATGTGGGAAACATAGAAATTGTTAGTCTAAATCAGATTTTTTAAACAGTAGGAGAAGGGAAGAGGAACTGATTCCTTAAACTAGGGGTGTAAGATCATCCCATGTTGTATCAGGAGAGAGAGAAAAGCCTATAGCACATGGTTGATAATTTGACCTGTTAAATATGAAGCTAGCAACTGTTCCACTATTTATACTTGTTCCTGTCGCCTTTTTGGGCAGACATATGGAAATTGAGAGTCCATACCCACTCCTATTACTCCCACAGTTGACTGTGGTACAAACATATGACAAGGACAAAATATATGACAATTGTGTCGCGTCCCCTAGCACCTCCAACACGATATTGTTCACAGTAGCAGGTACTGGAGCGTTGTGTATTAAAACTTTCCACATCCCTGTGGGAATTTTTCCTTGTTTTGGTCAATATCACTCAAGAAGTATATGGTCATAACTGTCAGGCTCTTTGGCCTAGAGTCTTCAAACTTTGTCAGGATAATCGCCCAGCCAGTGGCTCCATCTGGCCATATATGATGGCAATCCATTAACCGGATCATAGGATATTATTCACAGTGTTTAAAAACGGATACCAGGACACTACCTCAGGAACCTTTTAAGCTAGCATGCTTAAATTTTTACTGCAATATAACCTTAATGTGGGTGCATTGCGGAAAGGACTATGGTTCCAACTGGGCGATTAGTCCCTGAGATTGCCTGGGGTAAAAAACTGGGACTTTCCCGGGTAGTCCAGAGTCACCGAACATGGTGAATTTATAGACTGTGATGACCTAAGGTGACATGCACAAAATCAGTGACCTTGATCTCAAGGTTCCTGTATAGCTTGACTTCTTCTAAAGAATGGTTGTGGCAAGTTTTTCTTTATAAATTTTGTCATCGGACAGTGTTACGGTGATTTAGTTATTATTATTAATATTATTATACATAATATTGTTATACATATTATCATAATTAACTGTATTATTGTTAATTTTATTGATATTATTATTATCATTATTATTATTATTATTATTATTATTATTATTACAGTATTATTATTATAATTAATATTATTATTATTATTACTCTTGCTATCATTATCATCATTATTATTATTATTATTATTATTATTATTATTATTATTAATAGTATTATTAAGAGTACTTTTAATATTATTATAATTAATGTTAGAGTTAATGTTATTAGTATTGTAACTTGCAATACTTTGGTGATAGAAACTCCGTGTACAAACAGCTAGTTAAGGAGTTTATTACGAGCTCACAACAAAATAGTCTGCCCTTCTTGAGTGTCTGCCCTGAACTGATGCAGTAGCGGCGTCTTCCCAGGCTTGGGACTCTGGGAAAGCGTGCTAGGTCAGCAGGTTTAGTGGGGGCATGTATGCACTGGGGGGGGGGGCATATATATATCGGAGGTAGACATATTGTAGGGGGGGTACACTACTCCCCCGGGTAGCTGAGATGGTGTCTCCTGACACCAGGAGGTATATGGTGGTTGATTATATTACTAAGGCAGGGTCGGGGAGGTTTGTACAAGGGATAAGTATGATACAGGGGCAGTAGGGGAGACATGGCCATGTTTAGGGGAGGGAATTAGAAGGATACATACATATAAAATATACAAGGATTAATTGATAGGTATGTGCCCAGGAAGGGTCGAAGGTATACATAGACATAATGGGGATTATACAATAATATCTTGATACATGATAAACAAGGAGTAGATATGAGAGTTCTTTTGTTGTTCTTCGTTCATGTTTTTTTTGTTTGTGTGTTTTTTTTGCTAGTTTCCGTAGGATACACTGTCATTCAATAATGCATTAAAGAAATACCATCATTTTCTAGTA
This sequence comes from Coenobita brevimanus, assembly GCF_032717465.1. Classification (NCBI taxonomy): domain Eukaryota; kingdom Metazoa; phylum Arthropoda; class Malacostraca; order Decapoda; family Coenobitidae; genus Coenobita; species Coenobita brevimanus. Next base: position 14,358,358 of record NC_137041.1, read on the forward strand.
GGAAGAGTTCTGTTCACAGTTTGGTTAATTGTCAGATGGCATTGGTAGTCACGGAATGTGAGGGCACTAAGTATGGGGAGTTTCTATGTCATGTGTAGGGCGTACTATGCCTGTAGCAACGCTGATTTCGTGGAGTCGGCGGTCCATTTTCCGGACACAACAATGCACTGCACATATGATGAGTAGAAAACCTATGAAAGCGATAACCACAGGGGGAAACACAACTGTTGGATGAACCCATGAATGGCTGAAGGCCAGAGAAAATTGATCCATAATGAAGTCACTGTCATTGAGGAATGTTAGCATGTGCAAGTTAGGGGAGGTGACGGTAATGTTGGCAGATGGTAGGGTTGAAGGTATGTCGATTGGTTGAAAGATGTCATAGGAGTGTGTACAGACAGCTTGGTGATAGCGAGTGGCGTAAGTGATGACGGACTCTGATTTGACGGTACAATAGTCTGGTGCTTTGTAGAGACCACTAGCGGGGACGGATCGAACCGAAGAACCAGGACACATGAATGTGACAGAGATGGGAACAACAAAGAAGAAGCACTGGACATGGTTGAGGTGAGCATGGTGGACCGGGAGTTCAGGAGTTGGTACAAAGGAACAGGCAGATTAGATGGAATGGTTGCGAACTAAAGCAGACTCACAGGGTGTAGCGCTGCTAGGGAAGATAGCGAAAAGGTGGGCAGCACAGAGACGAGAGGTCAGAGTTAGGGAGGAACATTTCTGGAGGTCCGTGGAAGAAAGGAAGGCAACTGAAAGAGGATCATCGGGGAGGAGGACATATTCTGAAGGAACAGATACCTGTAACAAGGAGTTGTTGAGGCGGAAAGGGAATGGAATGATGTGGAAAAGGTTAAAGGTTATGGCAGAATGGAGAGGAATATGGACGACGACGTATTTGGTGAGAAGAGTGGCTTCGAGAAGAGGATAATAATATTCGAGGGAGGAGTAGGGGAGGACCTGGGATTGACCGAAAGTGGAGTGAGCCCATTCCAGGACAGAATGGAGAGCCGAGACAGGTACCAAGTCGGCAGTGACACGTCCATTTATAGCATCGACCAGGATACGAACCAAGGTAGAGACTTGAGACAGGAGAGAGTCAATGGCCAGTTGGAGATTATCCATGTTGAGTTTGAGGTAGAAGAACTGAGAGATAACGTTGAGATCTTAAAGGTGTCGTTGTAAGATATTGGTGAAGTTGTTTAGAGTGGACGTGACTTCATTTATTTGGTCCGTAATCTTCTGTAACATAGTGTGTTGGATTTTGATGACTCAGCGTTGGGATTCTAGGGCTGAAGCTTAATGAGTGAGATCAGATGTGAAGCCAGAAATGTCACGGGCTGTAGCAACGCCAAACAAGCCATTCAGAATCTCACCGCCGAAGTCGAAGAGACCTCGTTTCACACGAGAACAACCAACGGGTGTCTGAATGGAAAATGTGTCATTGAGCTCAGTGAATCTGTTACTTATGTATTGCAATTGCCAGGAGAGTGGTAGGAAAAGGTTATAGAGATACTGATTTGGGTTGTGTGTCCCCATGATGGCCGTGAGATGGGTCTTGATTCCGTGAAGCTGGTGCGCGTAGGCATGTAGGGCAATGGCTATGTCGGCCAGGAGCGCAAGATCGTAGCGCAGGGAGACTACCTCACCTCCTGAGCCGACCAAGGTCCCGGGACGTACTCCACCATCGTCCTGACCCGACCCAGACCCCAGGAGGGTCAGCACTGCAAGCAGGGAGATCGCTAACATCGTACCTAGAAAATCAGGGTAGAGTTAATGGGAGAGGTCTCGAAGAGGTTGATGGACAGAGCACAGTTTGGACCGATATTGATTGGTTGATGAATGGGTAGGTGGAGGTGGAGATGAAGGAGACTGAGGGATAGGTGGAGATGGAGTAGACTGAGGGATGTGTGGAGGGGAAGGGGGGTCAGGAGGTTGTGTAAGTGACTCTTCCAACATGAGGCCACGGGGTGCTCGCTGTAAGTCATCAATGTGGACCCATCTGGTGTCCTTAGTGGACAGGTCATGGAGGTGAAATTTGTTGCCTTGTTGAGTGAGGACGCGATGGGAACCTGTAAATTTGTCATTCAACTTAGAGGAATGCGTATGGAAATGAGCAAAGGCAAGATCGCCTATATTGATAGTGATAGGAGAGGCGGATTTATGTTGGCACTGCAGGATGTCCTCCTGAGAGGAAGCCAAAGTGGATTGGACATACTGGTGGATTGTCTGGAAGTTGGCCAGTTTTAGTTTAACATAATCATCCATGCTGTAGATGGGTTCTGGCTTTGAGGATAAGACAGAGTATGGATGGTCCTTGTCAAAACCAAAGAGGTCGAAGAAGGGAGATTCGGCAATGGATGCATTGATGGAGCTATTGATTGAGGATGCCACTTGGGGAATCCAGTTATCCCATGACGAACTATGGGAGCCTAGATGTCAAAAGTACTCAAAGATTTTTCGGTTGTGGCGTTCTACAAGGCCATTGGAAGCCAGATGGTTAGGCACGACATTGCACTTACTGATATGAAAGCGGTGACAGATCTCATCTAGAAGGCTATTGTTGAACTCTGTACCGTTGTCAGTAAGAATGGTATGAGAGATACTGAACGGGCAAATTACGTGATCTACAAAGGCACGTGCAACGCTCTGCGCGGTCTTGTCGGAGAGGGGTACGAGGACACAGTAGCGGGAGAAGTGGTCGACCGCTATGAACAAGTACTCAGCGCCGGATTCCGTGAGAGGTAGTTTTAAGAGATTGACTGAGACAGTTTCCCATGGTCGTGATGGGATTGGGTATTGTAAGAGTGGTGCAGGTAAGCCGGTTGATCCTTTGTGGTGGTGGCAGGAGAGGCAAGAGTCACAGTGGGCATTGATATCGCGGCGCATGGTTGGCCAATAGTACTTGAGACGTGCTTGTCGCAAGCATCGGTCTTTACCTGGATGGGAAGCTTGAGGGGTATTATGAACAATGTGAAGAACCGTTGGTATCAGGGCAGTGGGGACAACAAGTTGGCGTACTTTGTGATTGGGCATGTCTTTGCCTGTTAGTAGTGTTTTCCTGTACAAGAGATCATCATCTAGCATGAACTCATCTAGTGATACTGGCAGAGTAGGTAAGGTCGAGGCATCGCCAGATTCTAGGAAATAAATGACTTTGGACTACATGGGGTCGTGGTGCTGAAAGTGTTGAACAACTTCTGATGTTAGTGTAGTGTTTTCAGTTACTTCGGGCTGCAGTGATGTTAAGCTGCTGCTACGTGACGTGAAAGTGCGTCTGAGACTACATTCAACTTGCCTGGTACATATTGAAAAGTGGAATTGAAGTCCTGAATGATGACGGACCATCTAGCTAGCCTACCTGTTAGGTTGTGGTTCTTGAACAAATCACATAGTCGAAGGTGGTCTGTTTGGATATGCACTGGATAACCATAGACTATATCTCTGAAATGTTTCAATGACCAGACTGCCGCTAGCGCTTCAAGATCTGTGACACTGTAGTTACATTCAGCGGTTGTAAGGGTGCGACTAGCATACGCTATTACGCGCATCCTTGATGCTTCATCCAGTTGCATCAAAACGGCACCAAGTCAAGTGCCTGAGGCGTCTGTGCAGAGAAGGAAGGGTTTGGTACAATCAGGGAATGCTAGAACAGGGGCATTTACAAGAGCTGTCTTTAGCTTTTGGAAAGCCTGTGACTGGTCGTTAGTCCAAACAAAGGGCACATTCTACTTGAGTAAGTGGGTCAGAGGAGCGGTGATCTTTGCATAATCTTGTATGAATCTACGATAATAGCCACTGAGGCCCAGGAAACTTCGTACAGCTTCGGTAGTGGTAGGTTCTGGGAAGTTAATAATCGCTTTAGTTTTATCCTCATTAGTATGAATGCCTTGTGCATCTACGACATGGCCTAGGAATTTGATTTTCTTTCGCAGGAAGTCACATTTACTGAGATTGATTTTCAGGCCTGTGAGTTGAAGGCGTTCAACGACTTGCTGGAGTTTGGTAAAATGGTCAGGGATGGATTTACTCACAACAATGATATCATCTAGGTAAGCAAAAAGAGAGTGTCCCATCATACCGGTGAAGACTGAATGGATAAGTCGCATGAAGATGGAAGGAGCATTTCTCAGACCAAAAGGGAGTCTCTTAAACTGAAAATGTCTGGAAGGGGTGCTGAAGGCTGTATCTGGGCGAGAGGACTCTGACATTTTGATCTGCCAGTACCCGCTGAGGAGGTCTAAAGATGGAAAGACTACATTATTTTCACCAAGGGATTCTAGCAAATCAGTGAGGACGGGTAACGGGAAACGGTCTGGAACAGTGACAGAATTGACCTTACGATAGCCGACTACTGGTCTAAAGTTGCCGTCCTTTTCTGGTACTAAGAAAAGTGGGCTATTCCATGGACTGACGGAGGGGTTCAATAATGTCCTGGTCTAACATGTTCTGTACCATTTGATCTGTTTGCTTTCTCTGGCTGTGAGGAAATCGATACGCTGGTATGTAAATCGGCTGAGTTCCTGGTAGTAGTTCAATCGTATGTTTGACAAGGTCTGTTCTGCCCATCGGTTCACCAGGTAAGGCAACCACGTTTCTGTACGAGGTCAGAAGGTCGAAGAGTTGAGGCGTATTTTCTGGGAGATCCGTGCAAGTGAGATGTGAGAGCATATCGGGTGAATATGTCGGCGCAGATCCTGTAGAGTTAATAGTACATACACCGATTGACGTACTCTCATCAGTCTGAATAGCAGGAATTGAGGAATCCTGGCACACCGTTATGGCCGCTGGGTATACTAGGAAGTCTCCAATCTTTACACCACTTTTAAGCTTTAGTGGAGCATTTGTGACATTGAGCAAGTACAGGTAGCATAAACTGTCCTCTAAGACTGTACACCATGCTGACTCATAAGTCAAGCCATTCACACAACACGTCTCTGGTAGGGTTAGTACATCCACTCCTTCTTTCGCACCGGCAACACAAACAGAGACTTTGGTGAACTCATGCGGTAACAAAATTGTGCACGTATTCGTTACTGCACGTTTCGTCTCTGTGTGTTGGAGAAGATCATTCACACTGTGTGAGGTAGGGAACTGAGACATGTCTGAGTCAGCGATAGTGTTGTCAGGAGAGGAGGTAAGAGCCATTTCCGAAGGCTGAGAGGATGTATCATTAGACATTGAGGAATTTATGTCCTTGCTCACAGGCAGTAAAGGAATGATCTCTGTATTCTCAGATGATGATGGTGGTGGTTTGGGCTGGTCTGGACTTTTTGGTAGTGATCGGGACAGAGGTAACTGAAGGACTAATTTGATTGTAAGAACAGGACGGGGACATTCCATACTGTATACTGGGAATCCAGAAATGTCTATACTACCACAGGCAGGTAATAATGCAATGGAGTGTTGTGCCATGGTGGAGAAACCTATAAGGGCATCTGTGGGATACTGCAAGTCATTAGTGACATGAAAGTCAATTGGGATAAGGGGCAAATCTCTGTGTAGTTTGACTTCTAGGGTGACTCTTCCCTTAACATTAAACTCTGAGCCTTCGACACCACATAGGCGAATGTCTGGTGGTTCTAGGAAACTGACGTGGTTGTGATGTCATTGAATAAGGTGTAAGGAATTGTCAGAGATCAGATTTACTATAGATCCTGTGTCCAAGAAGAATGACGTTGGTATGTCATTGTTATGAGTCCATATTATAATTACAAATCATAATCACCGCCGGATTAAGGGGGGGGACCCAAGGGGCCCGGGCCCTGGGCCACCCACCAAGAGGGGGCCTCCCACCAGAGCAGCAGAAAGTTGAGCACAGGCACCCACCTGTGCGGAGAATAAATTTGGTAAGAACAACTTGTGTTCATTTCATTTCGTGTTTATGCATTACATATTACAGCATTGGATGAATAGTCCCCGTTCAGTATTTCCCAACTAAAAGTGTCCTATTTATATATTAGGATTTAGGTTACCAGTCTGTGGTGTATGCCATTCGGGGAGTTGGAAAGGGGGCCTCCCTTCCAAGCGGTCCCCGGGCCTCCCACATGCTTAATCCAGCCGTGATCATAATAGATAGATAGATAAATAGATAGACAGACAGCTCCATGCGAGTCTGGGAAAGTGAAATGATCTTGCAAGTTAACAGAGGAAATGCTGACCATTACACAGGAAGTAGCAGAGTCAAGGGATGATGTAGGTAGTGTGTCAGCGAGATAGCAGGCGAACAAAGCCTAGTGACATACACACATACTCACACACAGGTTTCTGGAACTTTCCAACCACAGTGTAACACACGTGACACGACCCCTGTTTCACCAGAATTTAGGAAAGAGAGCTCAGAAGGAGGCTAGCATTTGAACAGACAGGTAGTTGAGAGAGTGAACAAGAAAGAGGGGCTCAACTAGACTTACTTATTATATTGTCTCTGTAAGACATACCCTGCTCAACTTAGATTTCTCTGAAGATAATAAATTAAGATCAACTCCTGTATTCATCTTTCCTACTACAAGAAATCGAGAGTGACAACTAAACCACAAAACTTCTCTACAAGTAACTACAAAGTCTTTTATGACATTATTTCTAAGTCTTTCATGACATTATTTGGTGGCAAGCAGAACTACGGACATCGTCTCCGAATCAAAACTGAATTTCTACAAAAGCAGGCGAGACTCTACAAGATTAGCTTCAGTTCTACAGTGAATTCCTACAATATACAGCCTACAATGCAAATAGCCTACAAGTCTACAAAACAACTCTATAATCTTCACATAACTTCAAGGGCTATGGTGCGACTGGATGGTGAGCTGAGTGAGTTCTTTGATCTCAAGGTGGGACTGAAACAGGGTTGTGTAATGTCTCCATGACTGTTTAATATATACAAGGATGGGGTTGTAAAGGAGGTGCAGGGTAGGGCAGTGGATGTGGGGGTGGCTCTAATGAATGAGGGTGAGATTTGGAAGCTTTCAGTGTTGCTGTTTGCTGATGATACAGTGCTGTTGAGTGAAGATGAATGGGAGTTGCAAGGTTTGGTGAATGAATTTGGGACAGTGTGTAGGAGGAGGAAGCTGAAAGTTAATGTAAACAAAAGTAAAGTTATGGTGTTTGAGAGGAATGAAGTCACAGAGTGTGCAGTGAGGTTGGATGGTGAGGATATGGAGAATGTGAGTGCATTCAAGTACTTGGGTAGTGTGATGAGTAAGGATGGAACTTTGGGGGATGAAGTGCGTGAAAGGGTACAGCAGGGAAGGAAGGTTGTTGGTACACTGAGAGCAGTGATGAGAAATAGGGAGGTGAGTATGGAAGTTAAGAAGTCACTGCATGATAGTATTGTGATCCCTACCCTGACGTATGGAAGCAAGGCATGGACCTTACAAGAGGGGAACAAGTCAAGAGTGAGAGCAGTGGAAATGAGTTACTTGAGAGGAGCATGTGGAGTGACGTGGAGGGACAGGTTGACGAATGAAGAAGTGAAGGAACGCTGTGGGGTGGATGTGGATGTGGTTGAGAAGATTAGGAGAAATACACTGAGGTGGTTTGGACATGTGGAGAGAATGGAGAATGAAAGACTGACTAAGAGGGTGTATGTGGGTGAGGTGGGAGGAGGGAGAGGGAGAGGTAGACCAAAGATGAGGTGGAGGGATGGAGTTGAGAGGTATATGAGGGAGGGGGGGGTGAGTTGGGGGGAGGGTAGTCAAATGGTGGGTGACAGAGCGACTTGGAGGCGTTTTGTCTGCGGCCACCCTTTGCGGGATTAGGGCGTCGGGCTATAGATAGATAGATAGAACTTCAAGCAGCAGCAAGAAGAATAAAAAACAAAGCAAGTAAAGAAGAAGAAAAATCAAAGCAACAAGCAAACAAACCCCTACCACTCTCTCCTGCCTACCTCCATTGCTGACACAAAGGTCAAGACACGCAGCAAAACACCAGAGCCACATTTATAAAGCGACTTACCCACCTCTCTTCACCCGGGTTACGCATCGCTACTCAGTATTCACCACAGCTACCAGTGTGGGAAGCCGACGTCACCATGTGCTGAGATGACATCACAATGCGAGTTTGCCACGCCAAGCAACGTGTGACTGACACCAAGCACTTCTCACCCTCTACTCATTACTCATTATTCACATAGATTCTACTCATACTCATTTATTTCCACAGTATTGAGTTGGAAATTCGACGTTCTATGCTGAGGTTTGCCTGTGACAGCTGGTAACCACCACAAGCACCAGGCCATGGAATTTCGTGAGTAATATCGTCCATCAACACAGCACTAGAATTATCAAGAGATCTTCAGTCAACCCTGCATTTTTCTTCCGAGATCGACTTTTGCATCGACACACCTCTACGATCTGTATCAAGTGGGTGAAATTATACTTACTCATTTCTTCTCGGTGCTAAAATTAGGTATATTCAACTTCTTTACTTATTTCCATATATACACTTATACACTCACTATCTATCATTTATTTCAACTCATTTACTTATCTATTTAGTTAGGACATAAATAAACAAAAGGCGTACTTCATAACACCATATCTTAACCCGACCCATCCCGTCAATGTATGGGTACGTTACAACGATTTGCATTTGCCAGTCCCGGCGACGTACCGATACGTTGTGCAATTGCAAGGTCCCTAATTTGCACAATTTTCAATTTTCGCACGTGATTTTTCGTATGTATACACGGGACACCTTCCTCTATTCCTCTACATGATGCCAAGCAGGGACAATGCCTTACACCACATAACCCCCCCTCCCCCCCATACGCCATTGTCTCGGCAATTCACCTGTTACCAGTGACCTGGCCAATAAAGACATTCAGGGCCAGAGTGATTCCCCAGTCGATGACAATGTGGAGGACAAGGTTTACATAGCATTAGAGGAAGAAACAGCCAGAAATGATGATCAGGTAATGTGGGAAAAAAAAGGTCATGAATGGTGATTAGTTAGTGAGTGAAACAATGCTTATAATGCCTATATTGCTGCTTGAAAACCAATATACTCTCATACTACATATAAATTCGTACCAAGTAAATAAATAAATACCATTTATGAGTGGATAAAATAGTTACCCTCCCCTAGAACTCGTTTTCTTTGGTGTCAGCATGTTAGAAAACCCAGTCAGGTAAGGAGGAACTCTTACCTGGATTGAGTATTTTAAACCTCAGGTGAGCGATTTCTCTATGAATTTTCGATGTTTCTCACCAAAAGCGGAGGTTTTAGCCAAAAAAAAAATTGTCGAAAATACCTCGGGACTGGGGGATGTCGGAGGTGCGGAAAACCTCGGGACGTGACGGGTTAATGACAGGGATATTTTCGCCACCACCCACGTTAATACCAGATGACACACAATTAGCCACAACAACAGATTCACAATTAGGAGAGCACCAAGGCAACACACCCCTTGTACAAACCTCACTACAAATTAAAGACCAAGAAACAAATACATCAGTCCTAGATGATGAGTGGGAAACCCCCTCTGACGTAGCGAGTGAGGACTTTGTCACTGACTTGCACACATATGCCAATACACTTAACAGGGTTCACCGTTCCGGCCGAATATATTCCACCATTCCCTCACACAACGATAAACAAGTCCAAGTTAAATTAACAGAGCAAACAGTGAAAATGAATCACGAAACAAATACCACGGATCTAACAACCCCACCCCATGTGTACGTGTACCATGAAGATAAAACTGCCCCATAATTCTCTGGCACAGTAAATGATCACATTGATGTAATTTCATTAGTTAGTCAGTGCGAACAAATGTTCATCAAGCCCCACATACTCGATGAACAAGAGAAAATTGCCATTTTTCCATCTTGCATAAGCCAGGAAAGATGTCCAGCAAGCAATTTATTGCAATCGGACAAACTCCTTAAAGCTAGGACATATGGTGAATTTAAAACTCAATTTTTGAAGAAATTTTCTGGAGGTATGAACTTCTTGCCAGGTATAATTCCAGAATCACATAAGATTGTAGATCTTGTAAGGGAGCACACTACAAACCATGTGCCCAGTGAAATAACTGCTGATGTCTCCACAATCAAAAGAACATTGTTAATTATTTTGGAAAACTGAAATTGGATGGAAAGATGTCCCCAGACCTCGTCGTGGACATCATTGGTTATGTAGCTGCCTTGTGTAAATTACCTGATAGGCCCCTTAAGATCGCCAAGACAGTCGCGTACACCCCAGGCATGTGCTTACTAGACTTAATGAACGAGGTAGAGATGCAGTGCAGTAAAGCAGGTATGGTCGACACACCCGCACATTCTAGTAGAATGAGAATACCTGAGACAGTATCAGGTGTGAAAACATCTACACTGACCCCAAACAGAGAACAAAATCGATTGCGACCAGAAAGCAGGCAGAGCAAACAACCAAACGTGACGAGGGCTCGATCACAGACACCAGGCTACAGGCAGTTTCATAAGTTTTCACGTAGCCCGAGCAGGTCTCGCGCCATTAACAACACTACTTATGGGAAGTCACCTCGTAGGTCACAGTCAAGGTTAGGTCCATTCTATGTCATTATTGTGCCAAACCAGGACACACAAGGTATCAATGCATTATCAAAGCAAAAGAGGACAGACAAAAGATGCAAGGATTTGGTCCTTACTGTAGGCATCATAGATACCAAGGGCACTGGACCAGTGACTGCAAAACAGTAGAAAAAATTGTGTCTATGTTCAAATCGGGGGAAGACCAAGTCATGACAAAAAACGAACAAACGTAAAGAAAAACAAGTCTAAAATTCACATAGGAGACATGTTGGGAAATGAGTGTATCTTGATACCAGCTGTATGTGAGGATCAAAACGTTTCCTTATTTTTAGATACAGGCTCTCCAGTGAACTTAATAACACATGAAGAAATAAATAGAATTCTCAAAAATAAGAAGAAAGTAACTTTTCTGGATGAAGCTGATTTAGATTTATATACGGTTGATGGAAAACAAATTACAGTGAAAGGTATGATAAGATTAAATATCAGTTTCACAGAGACTACAAGACCATTCTCTGCATTTTTCTATATCGTTGAGAACTTAGCAATTAAAGCTCATATGTTACTGGGCTTAAGATCCATGAGAGCAGAGAACATAACTATACTCCCACAAATGAATGGAATAGACTTTGACAATGAATTCATAGAGGAAATACCTTCAGAGCCCTCACCGATTAGTAAAAGAGAACCAAAAAGAATTGGTAATATTAAAGGCTTAAACAAACATACACAAACAGATGAGTGTATAGATCCACTCACACCACCAGCCCCATCCTCAAGAATTAGTGACTCAGGTAACAGTACTGATTTATCAATTTTTCCAGCCCATCTCACCAATGATTTAGTTATACCACCTAATTCCTATATGAAAGTTACCATAAAGAGCAAATTACGGAATAGTACTGTTCTTGTCTAAGAAGAATTATGTAAAGGGATTGTCAGTAGAAAACGCATTATGTCAAATGAACGATGAAGGGCAAACTCAGATATTCATAATTAATCACATGAATGGGGAAGTTCAGTTGAAAAAGGGGACTTGCATAGTTAATATTGAAAAATGTCCGGCCCCTGTGAAGGAAATAGTTATAGCTGGAGTGACAAGTGAGATAAAATCTATGGATAGAGAAAGAATAAAAGAGACTTTAACCCGTGCCGTCCCGAGGACGTACTTCCACGTCCTCACGTTTTGTCACAGCTAATCCCGAGGACGTACTTCAACGTCCTGCAATTGCAAGGTTCATAATTTCCACAATTTTCAATTTTTGCGAGTCTTTTTTGGTACGTATACACGGGACACCTTCCTCAACAAGATGCCAGGCAGAGACAATGCCTTACCCAGCATGACCTCCTCCCCCCCCCTGCAGGCCCTTTTCTCAGCAATTCACCTGTTATCAGTGACCTGGCCAGTATAGCCATGTCATGCCACGGTACGAAATTCAGGGCCAGAGTGATTCCCCAATCAATGACAATGTGGAGGACAAACTTTACATAGCATTAGAGGAAGAAACAGTTAGAAATGATGATCAGGTATTGTGGCAAAAAAAGGTCAGGTATTAGTGAGTGAAACAATGCTTATAATGCCTATATTACTGCTTGAAAACCAATATACTCTTATACTACATATAAATTCGTAACAGTAAATAAATAAATACCGTTTATGAGTGGTGTGAAATAGTTATCCTCCCATAGAACTCGTTTTCTTTGGTGCCAGCCTGATAGAAAACCCAGTAAGGTAAGGAGGTTCTCCTACCTGTAATGAGTATTTTAAACCTCAGGTGAGCGATTTCTCTATGAATTTTCGATGTTTCTCACCAAAAGCAAAAGTTTAAGCAAAAAAAAAAAAAAGGTCGAAAAATGCCCGGGATTGGGGGGTACCAGTGGTCGAAAAGTGGCCAGGACGGGGCGGGTTAATTCACTCAGGTGAATTTGATGAAGAAAATGATTTGTTAACCCTGCTGGAAACACACAGGGGCACCATAGCATTACCCGGAGAACAATTAGGGTGTACTAACCTGATTAATCACATGATTAATGTGCACCCAGAAACATCACGAATTTTCGTACCAGCTTATCGCATCCCACACTCCCAACGTACACTTGCAAATCAGTATGTCGATGAAATGTTAAAACTTGGAATTATTGAGCCTTCAGTCTCCCCGTGGAATGTCCCATTATTCTTCGTGCCCAAACGAAATGGAGAAATGCATGCGGTAGTAGATTACCGTAAATTAAATAATCACACAATCCCAGACCGATTTCCCAAGCCATTGCTAAGCGACATTCTACAGAGTATTGGACCTGAGAATAACATATTCTCAACCATCGATCTCCTAAACGGCTATTATCAGATCCCGGTTTCGGAGGAGTCACGTATATACACTGCCTTTTCCACAAACAGAGGCCATTACCAATCTACAAGAATGCCAATGGGACTGAGGACAGCCTCAGGCACATTCAAGCGTCTTATGAATTACGTATTGTCCGGAATTTTAGGACAAGGAATATTTGTTTATCTTGACGATATTATAATCGCAACGAAGAATATTAAGGATCATCTCAGGAAATTAGACTTACTCTTACAAAAGCTTAGTGATGCTGTTTTAAAAATTAAGCTTTCTAAATGCAAAATTTGCTTTAAGGAAATAAATTTCTTAGGCCACAAATTAAGTTCTAATGGTATTCACACCACTGATGACAAAATACAGGCAGTGAGAGGTTTTCCTGAATCCACTACGACTGACGAAGTTAGACAATTTTTAGGTCTAGCTGGGTACTATAGGTCATTCGTACCACAGTTCTCTCATATAGCCTTTCCTCTATTCCAGCTACTCAAAAATGATGCTATATTCCAATGGGAAGAAGAACAAAAAAGGGCATTTAACAATCTACAAATTAAACTAACAAATGCACCTTGTTTAAAATCATTTCTTATTTGTACAGACGCATCAGTTAAAGGATTAGGGGCTGTACTGATGCAGGAAGATAAAAGAGGAAAAAAATCAACCAATTGCATTTGCCTGCAGACAAACAAGAGGTGCAGAGAAAAATTATTGCACTACAGACTTAGAGGCACTTGCAGTGGTTTTTGCATTACAAAAGTTTCGAGATTTGGTATATAGTTACGAAATCCATATATTTACTGACCATAAACCACTAGTGGGTATGTTTAAAGAAAAACTCCTTTCTGGGAGGAGAGCAAGATGGAAATGTACAGTTGAAAACTACAATGTACAAATTCATTATATACAAGGTAAAATGAACATAGTAGCTGACGCATTATCTAGGAACCCGAACACAATTCAAGTTGCGGCATTAGTTCTCAAAGGAAATAACCTAAACCACGATGATATCGCAAAGGCACAAAGACTTGACCCAATATGGTCTAAAATTATATACATGTTAGAAAGTGGAGATGACATACAATTACCCAAACTGCATGTCCCACTCGAACAATTCACAATGGTCAATAATACATTATACAAGATTAACTCTAAACAACCAAAACGCCAAACAAATACTAACCAGTTGGTAGTACCTAATGACATGATACCCCAAGTATTACGAACGATAATTGATAGCCCACATGCAGGACATCCTGGAAAGGATAAGACATTCAAACAAGCCCAGCTGTTATATTACTGGCCTTCATTACGAAAAGATGTAAACAATCATATAGACAGATGTGAATCATGTGCGAAACACAAAGGATACCCAATCACACCTGCACCGATGGGTAATTACCCTGTACCACATCAACCATGGGACGATGTCGCTGTTGATTTACTCAAGATGCCATTATCATACAATAATAACCTATACTTATTCGTAGCAATGGATCATTTTTCCCGTTATGTCATTTTAGCTCCAATTAAAGATAAAACAGCAGAGACAGTAGCAAAGGCAATAACAGATAATGTAATATGTCTCTTTACTACCCCAAAGATACTAATAAGTGATAATGGAGGAGAATTTAATTCTGAGATCTTACAAGAAATATGTAAACAATACATCAAAAAGGTTAACGTTTTAGCCTATCACCCAGCATCGAATGGGTTGGTAGAGAGACAAAACAAAAAAGTATTAGATGTGCTGCGACACATTCTCAGTGAAAATTATGCAAGCTGGGATGATTGGATTCCCAGAGTAGAAGCCTCAATTAATGGATCTGTCAATAAATCCATAGGTGACACACCACGTTTCATTATATATGGGACAGATAAAAAACTACCATATGAGCTCCTAGAAGGTGACAGTCTGCCCATATACAATTACGATTATTACTCTAAACTCCGTTTACGTGAATTCCAGGACATACACAAAAGAGTCAAAAGACAGTCAACGATGTTCCAAGGAAGAAATGACGGAGGCATTTAACAAGAAGGCAAGAGATTCACCTATCAGCTTAGGAGACATTGTTTATGGTATCATTCATACGAGAGACAATAAATTATCCCCAAAATTTGAGGGCCCATACAGAGTAATTAACATAAAAGCAAACAAAGTTTTAATTAAGTCACTGTCAACTGGCGAAGAGAAACAAGTTCATATTGACCATTTAAAACGAGTTTCAAGGGAATTATCCAATAATTATTCAGCATCGGATACAACCGAACAGGCGAACGTACCTCAAGAAACCAAGCAAGAACACAACAATGATTACAAAAAGAAATTAAGGTCATATACCAAACAATCGAACATAGGTGCAACTGTTTCAATAAAATCTACAATACATCATTTACGAGAATTAAATATCGATTTAAACTCCTTCTATAAATGAAATAACAATCAACCGTAACGCACATCATCACTATCATCGACCACAGCATGACCATATTAGGAAATTAATAGATTTTTTTTCGGTAGGTTACGATGAAGGAACTTATGCTATGGATTCTCCTCTACGTAGCAAGAGGATATGCGCACTTAGACCCCCAACAAATAGTACGACAAGGATGCCTCATATCTCCAACGGCCACCACTACAGTCGTTAAGGACGTCATGAGTGCTGAAATAAGTCTAGATTACTTGTATGAATTACCTACTTATCTAGACAATCTTGCGAAGCCTATGCGAACTCCGGACTTCATGACAGTATGTTTCACAAGCACATAACACAAAGGAAGTGAATGAAATGATAAAGTTAGCGAAATGGAAGATAGAACAGGCAAAGTCAACTATGCTCATCATGATCCAAGATCTCCCATCTTATGGAACGGAGGTACTGAGCGACAGGAACAACATCACACGTACTCGCCAAAAGCGCGGTTTGTTCGACCTGGGTGGCGCAGTTCTTGGGAACATCTTTGGACTGGCTACAGAGGATGACCTTAAGGAAATAAACAACAAATTTAATAAAATAGCTCAGATACTAACATACCAAGATAAATTCATCACAGGACAGAACTCAGCAATGAAGACAATTGTGAAAAATCTGAAAAAGGCAGAAAACATAGCTCTCGAAGGTGTAGATAAAATAAATGAAATGGAAGGAAACATTACACTTTTCCAACACTTCTCCATCATCACAGAACATATTGAGACGATTCTACTACAATTAGACAACACTGGAGATCGTTTCAGGGCACTTATGCAAAGAATTTCGAATGCTGGTGATGGCAAGATTACAATTGACTTACTCCCAGTTCTGAGCTACGTCAGATAATTAGTCAAGGCATACATAAACATAAATTGAAGCCTTTGTTCCGCAGTAGGGAATTCATGCAATATTATCCATATTTAGAAGCAACACTAACACCAACATCAGTAGTAGTTCATGTACCATTCATAACTGAAGACCTGTTCACAGTATACCAAATACACCCCTTCCCCTATAAAAATAACAACACTTTGGTCATCATCAACATCAACACAGACACCGAACTCATCATGGTCTCCAAGAGACGGAACACTGTCACTTTCGCAAGTGAATCAATGATTGAACGAAAGTGCCGCACATCCTTACATGCTGTTCATCTTTGTCCTGCATACATTTTCACGTTTCAGCCTACTGATACAGTCCCTTGTGAAATGGCTATCATCAGAAATGACAATATTCATAATCATTGCAACTTCACTTTTGCTCCAGATAAACTTGTACGCCATCAACGCATCGGACACTCACAGTTTTTTTATTTCACTCATAACACATCAGTTTACATAGTCTGTCCAGATATACCACCATCTCATACTTCAGCCTCAGGATTATACATAGCACCAGACTACTGTGCGGTATTTACACCAGCCATGTCTACTTATTCCACCATCAATCACTACGCCATCCTCAATCATACACACAAACATTTCCACCCACTGCCTGATATGGACTTAAACATGAGCACAAGTATTAAGTTGACTTCACCTAAGTTTGAAACTATGCAGTTGATTAATGAAACAATGAAGCCCTGGGAAGATTTGAGTTTGAGTATGTTCAACCCATATTATGTGTATAGCCCAGCACCTACTGTCTTTATAATCTTCTGCATTGTATTTGCAGTACTGCTGTTCACAATGCACAGAATGCATGCAAGAATTGCAAATTTGGAGTCAGTATTTAGTGGGGGGAGAGTTAACATCCAAGTTAACCCCCCTGAATGAAGTGTACATATTTTGTATATAGTATTAATTATATATATATATATATATATATATATATATATATATATATATATATATATATACAAAGAAGAATGACCCATGATATAGAAGTATGGCATACCAGTACCATTATCTTTAAAATGAAATAATCATAACTCTTACCATAATCTTAATTTTAAACTATTTTTTTTCTTGCATGTATGCATTTCACTACAATAACCCATGTACATACTGTATTACAGTTAAATATTTTACCTTTAGTGCATTTATTCAAATATGTATACAACTTGTTTAAAATGTAATATTACTGGATCATTGCACTTTACTATGAATATTATATGTATAAAATATTATAATCAATATTATGTACTAACAGATCAGCATATGTCAGTGATGATTGCTGTCGGAGGACCTTCAGCGGCGTGGCCGAGCAATGTTATGAGTCCATATTATAATTACAAATCATAATAGATAGATAGATAAATAGATAGATAGACAGCTCCATGCGAGCCTGGGAAAGGGAAATGATCTTGCAAGTTAACTGAGGAAATGTTGACCATTACACAGGAAGTAGCAGAGTCAGGGGATGATGTAGGTAGTGTGTCAGCGAGATAGCAGGCGAACAAAGCCTAGTGACATACACACATACTCACACACAGGTTTCTGGAACTTTCCAACCACAGTGTAACACACGTGACACGACCCCTGTTTCACCAGAATTTAGGAAAGAGAGCTCAGAAGAAGGCTAGTATTTGAACAGTCTGGTATTGGAGAGAGTGAACAAGAAAGAGGGGCTCAACTAGACTTACTTATTATATTGTCTCTGTAAGACATACCCTGCTCAACTTAGATTTCTCTGAAGATAATAAATTAAGATCAACTCCTGTATTCATCTTTAATTCCTACTACAAGAAATCGAGAGTGACAACTAAACCACAAAACTTCTCTACAAGTAACTACAAAGTCTTTTATGACATTATTTCTAAGTCTTTCATGACATCATGATTGCATCCGAGAATGACTAAACCCGAGGATGTTATGGGACCAACATGGCGGATGGGGAGTTGGGTTTCTGGTTCTACGTGATATGGGGCCGATACAGGCGCGGCGCTTCCCCCAACTGGTGGCGGTTGAGGTAAAGACATTCCTCAGTGGTGTGAGTCGTGCTGGATTTGTGGTATTTGCATTTTGGACGACAGAAGCGGGAAGGCGTACGCTGTCTGGTTTGGGAGTGAGGACATCTGTATTTACGGTTACAACTGGATTCTCGATGTCCAGGATGACCATAGTGCCAGCAAAGAATCGAAGATTGTTTGTTCCGTCGGATGCTAGATTGATCACGACCTGCGGTAGGAGAACGATGCGTGGCAGGTCTGCCGGGTGTGGTGGGACGGGAGCGAGATTGGTCTGGGGTAGTGGAGGTGTGACAGACTGAGGAGGCCAAGGGTTGGGTGGTGCCCTGACGCTTGTAGTTCGAACCGGTTATTTCATGAATGGCTTTAGTGACCTGAATAATTTTATCTCCTGGATTGAAACCTATTTCTAAGGCTAGCTTTTGATGTTTAGGAGTAAGCCAGTGAAGGAATCTCAGGTAACCAATTAAGTCAGCAAAGTTGGTGAGTGAAATCACTGGAACACCATTTTTGTCATCTAACCATTTTGTGCCTACCAGTAATTGGAGCATCTCGCTACTAGTTGCTTTCATGGCGGTGGCAGCTTTGCGGAGCTTGGCATGTTGTGCTGGGACCCTCAAGTCCTCATCCATTTGGTGTAGGAGATTAATGAATCCCATGAGAGACGCGATATTTGAATGCTGGCAACAAAGGCTGATGAGTTCCGTACGAAAATCAGCAAAGGTATTAATGCTATCAAAATGTCCTGCACGGATCGCGGATCCGATGTCCGATTTGCCGTGGTGCAAGCAACCCATGAGGTAGGCTACTTTGAGCGATTCATCGGTGATCTGCCGATTGCGGATGTTGGTTTCGACTTCTCTGAGGAAATCATAGACAGACCAAGTTGGGTCCTGGCCGGTAAATTTGGGACGATTGGCATCGTCGAGATTGATAGACTGTGGAGGGGTGGCCATGGCGGTAGGAGAGGAGTGGGAGAGAGAGAAGGTAGCGGTAGTTAAGGGCGAGCAAGACAGGGTATGAAGTGAGGCAGGAAAGTGAACGATAGGGGAAGGAGTAGAGGAAGAAGAAGGGAGTGTAGAGGGAGGGGTAGAGGAGGAGGTATCTGGATTTATGAGTGTAGGATGGGTAGTAAGTGGTTCTGCGGGAAGTGAAACGGGAGTCTCAGGTACAGGGCGGTGGTACTCTTTGCCACGTCGTAAGTGAGTGATCGTGTTAGAGTCGGCAGATGGTGTATGATCAGGTGATGTGTCCGGGTCGAGAGGGCTGGTGTTAACCGGTTGATGTTGAAAGTATGACATTTAATGTGGCAATGGAAGATGAGATGAAGGATGAAGATGGATATGTAGGTGGAAATGTATAATATAAAGATGAGAGAATGTAATATATGAGTAGGTGTGAAAACGAATGAAGGTGAGGGGATGGAGGGTTTAAATAAAAGGCGAAGGATGAGATAGATAATAAATAATGTAGGTGAAGATGAAAACGGGGTAATGGAAATGAGATGGAATATTTACAAAATATCCAATCTGTAGAGAAAATCGAGGATAATCTCTATAGAAAGGTAAGGTATACTATAGTTACACAGCAGAGACGGGATTGACGAGATGTATGACGTGCAGGTGTGGCTGGGTGTAGCAGGGCTGGGGCGGGGCGGGGCGGGGCGGCGCTGGAGGGACAGCTGGTCGGAGATGAGAGTGGCTGGGGACGAGACTGGAGCGATATGTTGGATGAGTCTTCGAAGATGGGGAACTTCTCGCTGGTCTTAAGTCAAGACGGGAAGAGACGCTCCGATGAGTCACCAGCAGGGAGTGGCGGTCCTAGGAGGCTCACGTAATTCAGACCACATGTGAGGGCAGGGTGTGGCGGCGTCAGGGCCGGTGGTGGGGTGTGAGGGCAGATGTTGGTACAATGCAGGTGTAGAGCTGTTGAGTTGCAAATGCAGAGAATGGCGGTGGGCAGACAGTGATAAGTGGCACCATGGGGACAGGATTTATGATGAGTTCGGAACAGGTGCCGGGAACATGTGAAACAGGTGCGTAGTTCGGCGACGGTGACACTTGCGGTCAGGAACAAGATGTGTGGGTGGGGCTGTGTGAGAGGTGAGCACTGGTGAGAGAAAGTGTACACCCGGAAGCACAGCCGGTTATTACACCACGAGAGGCACTGAGGAGGGGTGAGGCTGTGAGATGCGAGACGTCGTGTATCTGTTCCTGTTACTAAATAGTGTAGGAGGTGGTCAGAATCTGATGGTCCAAAACACCGCTGCTACGAAATGTAGCTTGCAATACTTTGGTGATAGAAACTCCGTGTACAAACAGCTAGTTAAGGAGTTTATTACGAGCTCACAACAAAATAGTCTGCCCTTCTTGAGTGTCTGCCCTGAACTGACGCAGTAGCGCCGTCTTCCCAGGCTTGGGACTCTGGGAAAGCGTGCTAGGTCAGCAAGTTTAGTGGGGGCATGTATGCATTGGGGGGGGTACATATATACATCGGGGGTAGGCATATTGTAGGGGGGGTACAGTATTATTATTAGTATTAGTACCGGTATTAGTATGAATATTAGTATTAGTATTAATATTAGTATTTGCAATAATATTCGGATTAGTAATAATATTAGTACTTGTAATAATAATAGTTTTAGCAATAATAATAGTTTTAGTAATAATATTAGTATTAGTACCAATAGTATTAGTAGTATTAGCACCAGTATTAGTATTTTTAGTATTAGTATTAGTTTTAGTATTATTAGTATTAGTATTAGTATTAGTATGATTAGTATTAGTATTGATATTAATATTAGTATTATTGGTATTAGTATTAGCACTGTATTAGTGTTAGTAGTTTTAGTGTTATTAGTATTAGTATTAGTATTAATGATAGTATTATTAGTATTAGTTTTAGTAATATTAGTATTATTGTTATTGCTTCACTGTTATCACATTATTAGTACTTTATTTTTAAGAGTTTAAATTCAAGAGTTTATTTTATTATTTTATTATTGCTCTTGCTCATGCTCTTGATGTTCTTGTTCTTGTTGTTATTGTTGTCGTCGTCGTCGTCGTTGTCGTTATTATTATTATCATTATTATTATTATTATTAGTAGTAGTAGTAGTAGTAGTATCATTTTAAATATTATTATTATTTTTAATATTACTCCTCCTTCCTGCCATCCCCGTTGGTCAGATGGAAGAAAGGCTGAAACTAGTTCCCCTCATATTTTTGCCCAGACACAGCTTATTCCTTCCCCTCTCTCTTTTCTCCCCGTCCATTTACTTCACTCCTCTCACATCCAATCCCTCTAGCTCCTCCCCCTTTCCGCCCCCCCTCCTCCTCTCTCCCTCTGTGCACGCCATTCCTCTCCCGTCATTTTTTTTTTTCTTACTCATCCTCTTTCCGACCCTTTGATATCCCCTCAGCTCTCCCTTTTTCTCTCCTGGTTTTCAGTTTGCTTTCCAACTCTCCTTCTCTTTTCTTTTTCTTTTTTTGTCTCTCTCCTGTTTTTCTTCCTTTCTTTATGGTGGTACCACCAGCACAATCATCACTACCATTGTCGCCACTATCACTGCTGCATCCATCATCACCACTATCACCACCCAAAGCTACACCACCACCAACACCACCAAATGCTACACCACCACCATCACCACCCAAAGCTACACCACCACCAACACCACCAAATGATACACCACCACCATCACCACCAAACGCTACACCACCACCAACACCACCAAACGCTACACCACCACCAACACCACCAAACGCTACACCACCACCAACACCACCAAATGCTACACCACCACCATCACCACCAAACGCTACACCACCACCAACACCACCAAACGCTACACCACCACCAACACCACCAAACGCTACACCACCACCAACACCACCAAATGTTACACCACCACCAACACCACCAAATGTTACACCACCACCAACACCACCAAACGCTACAACACTACCATCTCCATCAAACGCTGCACCACTACTATCACAGTGTATAGACTCAAGCAGTGTGCTCATCTCTGGACCAAAATAAGGTCGGTTTCGCGCAGGTCATCTATGATTGGTGGCCTTGACCCGTGACGTCAGCTGGGTCGCTGGCTCGCTCACAGGAGCAGGACAACAGTGTGTTTTTACCAGCCATTTGTGACGCGTAGCCTGCTTTATTTTATACATTTCATCAACTTCAAAAACTTTTCACGATGTGCAGTGTGTTTGGGTGTTCAGGGAAGACATCTGATGGCAAGTTTCTGAGACGCTTTCGCATGCCAAATGATAAAATCAACAGGCAAAAGTGGATACATTTGTGTGGACGGAAGGACAAGGTTTCTCCCACTGGCCGTGTCTGTGAAAGGCATTTCAGCTCGCAACAGTATGCAAAAGATCTGCAAAGCAAGTTGCTGGGGACACCACCACCAATCAGAAAAAGACTGCTAAAGTCTGGAGTAGTCCCTGATCAAAATCTGCCTAATAAACAAGGTATGCAGTGAGTGAATAGTTTTATGGTGAAAAATAACTGACTACAGTAAGATTAATAATTGTTAGGGGATTTATGTTCAAGTATGAGCATCAAATGTTCATGTAAGATGCTTAAAGGATTTTCTTGTCCCTACGCAATGCATTATCACCAAGAACCCAAGGGGTGTGTGTAACAAGCTAAATAAATGAATGTGGACCCAGTCATGACAAACGTACCTCTAGGGCTTTATCAGTGCACCATAACTATATTTTCATTTAACATACAATTATTTATACAATTTCCATGATGAAATGGTGATAGGTTCATTGTAATATGAGTAAGTGGTTAGGTATAACGAAACAGTTTGTGAATGCAACGAAATATTAATGCTACAGACCTATATATTTAACAATAATTCTTGTAATAACTTTAAATTAATTGACACCCGTGTAAATACCGACGGAAAAAAAAGGAATGTTAGAAAATTAGAGAGAGAGAGAGAGAGAGAGAGAGAGAGAGAGAGAGAGAGAGAGAGAGAGAGAGAGAGAGAGAGTATTCCCCTGAGACAAGCATGGTAAATACCCGCAGGTAAAACAGATGCAGCCTCTCTCTCTCTCTCTCTCTCTCTCTCTCTCTCTCTCTCTCTCACGCATGCATGCAAACATAGCTTTACACACACACACACACACACACACACACACACACACAAGATATGGAGACAGGACAACACGAGCTAAGCTCAATACCTGTATACTACAAATTGCTAAATACATACCGTACACACACACACACACACACACACACACACACACACACATATATATATATATATATATATATATATATATATATATATATATATATATATATATATATATATATATATAGCTAGAACTATAAGAGAGTGGGAGGAGGCGGAATGTCACCTGAGACCGTGAGACAGAATCAGTTTCCAGGTGACGTAGACACTAAGAAAAGTAGGAGGAGCCATATTCTGGGGGCGGAGGAAGCTGCGTATGAGCACACTGTTTGAGTCTCTACACTGTGACTACTATCATCACCAAGCACAACAATACTACAATCACTATTTCTCCCTTTGTTGGCAATTCGAGCAGGCAGGAGTATTAGGTTAGAGGGCGGAGCAGGTGAGGCGCTGAGACACCGGATTTGGCATTAACGTCATTTATGCTGTGCCAGAACTAATTACTCGCCTCGTTTAGACACTGCTGCCTGAACCATACATGAGGATCAGATTTATTTTCTAGCAGTCTAGAGGCCCGGCCGCATATTTCCGTTCTGTATAGGTATTCGTCTCGATACCACAGCCAGCCACCTCAGCCGTGCAGCCCTAGTGGTATAATTTAGGTTTGGTTAAGTGAGGTTAGATAAGCTTCCAACTGGTAATTTTGCCTGGGAAACACATTGAGCATATTTTCGATAAAAACCTATGGTTAACCTCTTCGCGCCCCGTGTCCCCAATATGGGACTGTAGTGGGCGTTTTCAGAATTTAATAAAGAAGGGAACCCCAGCGTAGGGACCTATGAGCTTCGCGACTATGAGCCGACAGGCGGAGGGCGGTACGCCTAGCACCCTTCCAGCAAAAATCCCTCGCACAGCAACTCTGGGAACTAAGGGGTTAATTTTGAAACGACCGGGCAAGCGTTGTTCCTGGCTGAGGGTTCCTGGTGGTGAGACGAGCACGCAAACAGAACGGAAATATGCAGCCGGGCCACTGACCCAAGAATAAACACCCAGGTTCCTATCACTTGCCCTCGTTGCGTAAAATCGTCTGACGTTAGCTGGAACAGAATAATGGAGTTGATCTAAACACGAAAGGCTTAACAAATACATCCTCTCTTGATCTGATTATCGATTATTCTACAAACAATTATATTTAGAACAGGAAATAGGAAGGCAGTAGGAAAAGTTTATCCTCAACGGGAATGAATCGTCAGGTGATAGTATGAATAATAAAAGACATGTTCTTGGACAGGAGGAGTTATTTTTTTGTAGATAGCCTTCATAGCTTTCCCAGGTATAGTTACGATGGCCTGGACGATTTCGGTGTAAGCCAGTGGTTTCCAATCATTTCTAATTCTGCTCCCCCCCCCCCTGACTGAATGACACGTTCCCTGCGCCCCCCTTCCTCAATTACTGTATTTTACTGGCATAGTTGGCACATGTCAAGAAAGATCATAGATTCTTAATCTTTGAAACTGTTTACATATTCACATAACTAGATTTCTTATTCATATCTGAAATATTTTCTCCATATCTAGAAATTACTGTATTCCATCATAATTCATAGTTTTCAATTATAATTACCCTCTTTATCAAGCCTTCGCTTCCTCCCAAGCAGCCCTTTGTGTCCCCCTAGGGGGACGCGCCCCACAGGTTGGAAACCACTTGTGTAAGCCTAACTGAGAGGGAAGATAACCAAACACTGCCAAAAAATGCCACACGCACTCGTTGCTTTATTTGTTCCAACTGTATCTTAGTTACTAACAAGGAAAACATCCAGAGAATCCCCCAAACTACAACATGAACTCATCATATTAATCAAGGTATGTATTTATGTTTCATGACTGTATTAACCTTTATGTATTTGTACTGGGCAGTTATCTTTCGAGGTAGCAACTAAGCAACTTAAATTCTTTCAGTTTTACTGATAGACACAGACGAATTGTTGGTCAAGTGGTTAGAAATTGGCTTGTGGTTTGAAAGGACGTGTGTCTCGTCGCAGGCTGACACTGGCGAAATGTATCAGTGGGTTAGAAAAGTGACTTGGTTTGAAAGGACGCGTGTTTCGTCACAGGCTGGGGAAGAGAACAGTTTAATTATCTGTATTTGAATTTCGCTAATACTGTACATTCCTGAACGATCCACGATACCCAAACCTATCCACGGTTGCTAACACGATTGCGCTAGACCTGTGTGAAACAGCCTTTTTATGCATTAAGTTCAACGGTGGGCATTGGTTAAAATGTGACGTGCGGAAGTGTGTGTGACACGAATGGCAATCAACTACCACCGCTTTCTCAAATAGTTGCATCTACTATCTAATAATTACGAAAAATTCATTGCAGTCGTCATTTAGACTTAAGCTAACAACCTAAACGATCCAAACAAAACTTAGTTTAGCTTAGCTTAGCCTAATCTAGCTTAACCTAACCTAATCTGATCGAACTGAGCCTGCCCTGATAACCTGTCTTAAGTAACCTAACTGAAAGCAGCCTGTCATACTTTGTCTTAACCTTATCTAACCTTACTTAAACTGATATGACTTGATCTGATAGATCATGACCTTACCAAGTATAATCTAGTGCAGTTACTTGCATTAATTCCGTGTTAATATAGATTTTCATATTTATCACCCGGCATTAGAAGGCGGAGCGACAATGTTTTTGCCTGCCTTTGTGTGTGTGTGTGTGTGTGTGTGTGTGTGTGTGTGTGTGTGTGTGTGTGTGTCCCCATTATATTTCATGAACGGGCTACCTCCATGGCAATCACCACCACGAACACATCCACCATCACAGTCACCACCATTAACACTACCACCACCACAGTCATCACCACAAATACTACCACCACCTCTATCACCACTACTAGTACTACCATCACATTGTCACCACCGCTAATACTACCACCACCACTACCACCACCACTAATATTACGACCACCACAGTCGCCACCATTAAATACTAACAACCACCACGGTCACCACCACTAATACTACCACCACCACAGTCACCACCACTAATACTATCACCACCATTAATACCACCACCACCACCACAGTCACCACTATTAATACTACCACCACCACAGTCACCACCATTAATACTATCACCACCAGTCACCACCGCTAATTCTACCATCACCACAGTCATCAATATTAATACTACCACCACCACAGTCACCACCACTGATACTATCACCACCATTAATACCACCACCACAGTCACCACTGTTAATACTACCACCGCCACATTCACCACCACCAATACTACCTCCACCACATTCACCACCACTAAAATTACCACCACCACAGTCACCACCACTAAAATTACCACCAACACTAACTGCTAGGTACAAAGAAAATCATGTTTTTTCGTCCTTTCTTTCATTACCATGTCTATTATTTCTTCTAGTATTATGCCTCTCGTTTTACTGTATTTTTGCTACCATCAGGTATCTTTACGAAAACTTTTCAAACGTGATGAGGTAGATACAGCCTTCCATAACTGCTGTACCATGAGCGTTCATTCATAACAGGAATACACGCATCCCTCCGAGTCACTAACATATAACACAATATGTCAGTGTACTTAAAGGATTACGAATATATTATTTCTCATCGTATACTCGTATGGTTTAGCGAGAATCATAAGCTAAAACAATAGTTCCTGAGATACTTCTCTTACAGTGATATTATTTTTCTGCTTGTTTTATTTTACTGATAAATATTCAGCTGTCTCTCGGATAATCACTACACAATTCTGCCTGCATATCTTTCAGCAAAATTTGTCCTAGATTCCTTCATAATTGCGGTAGATACACAGAGTCCTAAAGCACTCTCCTCCCCCCCCCATCTCTCTCTCTCTCTCTCTCACACACACACACACACACATACACACAGAATTTGCCTTATTCCCTGTGCCTGCGTTATGGACCTCTTTAAAAATACATCACCTTTTCATACTACATACTGGCTGGTGATGCGTGTACCTTAGACAAGGTAGTGACAGACTATCATATTCGCCAAGTAGGTTAAAACTGAGTTTAAAATCCTCCTATGGTTGCATTAACTTGAATAAATAAAAATGACTCAATATTTAATTTTAGTTGGCCTGAGGAATTTCACCGGGACGCCCAAAGCTTTCTCAGTCTCGTCGACACTCGTATTTGACTCGCATAAATACGAAATTATTTTAATTAGCTGAAGCTGAGTGGCAGCAGCTTGAAAGTGTTAATACTTTCTCTCATTACGATACACATCTGACAAATTACACAACATGAATACTCCTTCTCGTGAGTAAGCCTCTCCCACCACATGAGAAGAATAAGTTACTCAGCAAAAGGGAGGGAGGAAAGGTGGAAGACATACATGAAACAATGAGGGAAGTGAGAGAAATGACAGATAAGTGAAATAATTATATATGACAAGGATACGGACAGAAGGAAAAAATTACTCCTACTGGACTTCTAATTTATGAGCGGAAAGTAGCATAATATCTATGTTAAAGTAAACTGTAAATATTGTTAGAGAGAGAGAGAGAGAGAAATACTGTCAACGAGTATAGCTGAATATTGGACGAAAGGGAGAATGAGAAAGGGAAATAGGGAGGAAGGAGAGCGAATAATGTTACTGTATGTCTGAAAAGGGAAGCGACCCTTGTAGAGCTACAGAAGAGGAAGAGAGACAGAGTGGGGAAGTGTGTGGTGAAACATGCAGAGTGGTGTAATGAGAGAGAGATGGTGATGGACGATACCCGATTTTTTCTGCAATCGATTATTTCGATTACTTTTACCTTAAAATAGATATTATATGGTATATTGGTAAAGTACAGTATAAGGTAAAATGTTATGGCTTCATTGTAGCCCCTCTCTCTCTCTCTCTCTCTCTCTCTGAAAGTATTAAGTTAAAGAAAAAGATCCGGGAAAAGTGAAAATATTTTTAATACCTGAAAATTTAATTAACCAGTTTTCAGATCTGCTGAGCCACCCGCCACACAGTCACACGACTCACACACTGCCACGCAACTGACAGCTGTGCAGTGCCAACCCGCCACAGTCTGCACAGCACACAGTAGTACACAGAAACTGCACGTACAAGATTGTTATTAGATATGTCTTCTCCAATGTCTGAGGCCCCGACTTTTTATTCTGCTCGTACATACATACACGCTATTAAATCTCAGCTACCTCATTTTTTCATAATCTTTTTGAATTAATGCGTTTAGTATAAAACAGATTAATATGTATTGAGTAAAATCCATTGAATTACACGTGTCTATGAAATATATTTGCTGTGTAATTTATGCTGTGAGTAATCGTCTGGTAATCGATTACTGGGAACTATAATCGATTAGTTTAAAAATTTACCTTGTAATCGATGTAATCGATTACAATAATCGACTACGCCCACCACTAGAGAGAGAGAGAGAGAGAGAGAGAGAGAGAGAGAGCAATGAGGAAGACATAAGTGTATACGGAGGGATAAGAAAGTTTTAAAGAAAGAGCGAGGGAGATGTTTAAGTACTTTGTCTAGATATCTATCTACAGCCAGACGCCAAAATCCCGTAATTGGTGGTCGACTGTCTCTGAGTTAGTTGTTTTACTGGGAGGATCACTAGTCCTCCGCCAACCCACCTGTTGACACGTAAGGAACACATATGAGTTGGTTATATGGTTACCACCCAGAGTCGTCACTGGTTTCCTGGCTTACAGAAAACCATTAAGCTTGTCAATGTAAAACCAGCGGTAAAGGAATGAAGAGTAAAGAAAAGTGACCGGAAAGATGAGAGAAAGAGGAAAAGAAGAGGATAGACACAGAAAAAGAATGATAAAGGTGAAGGGAAAAGTAGGCTGCATTACATTAAGTGAGCGGATGATGGTCGCGGTGCAATAAATTCGGACCTAAGCTTACGATGACCAACTGGGTAATGGATTCTCGAAGAGCGACCTGTTTCTCCTGGAGTGAAAATAGCAAGAGACGTATAAAGATTAACGACGAAAGTACTGAAAAAGAAAAGGCCATGGTAGATAGAGGCAAAGGCAAAAGGAAACTTGTGTCCCAATGCTCATCTGAACGTGAACCTACAGTTAGTTATAATGCTTTAGGGTTATTATTATTTTCATAAATGAATTAACTCTGGGGGATGAAGTGCGTGAAAGGGTACAGCAGGGAAGGAAGGTTGTTGGTTCACTGAAAGCAGTAATGAGAAATAGGAACGTGAGTATGGAAGTTAAGAAGTCACTGCATGATAGTATTGTGATCCCTACCCTGACGTATGGAAGCGAGGCGTGGACCTTGCTAGAGGGGAACAAGGCAAGAGTGAGAGCAGTGGAAATGAGTTATCTGAGGGGAGCATGTGGAGTGACATGGAGGAACAGGTTGACGAATGAAGAAGTGAAGAAACGTTGTGGAGTGGATGTGGATGTGGTTGAGAAGAATGGGAGAAATACACTGAGGTGGTTTGGACATGTGAAGAAAATGGAGAATGAGAGACTGACTAAGAGGGTGTATGTAGGTGAGGTGGAGGGAGGGAGAGAGAAGGGTAGACCGATGATGAGGTGAAGGGATGGAGTTGAGAGGTATATGAGGGAGGGGGGTAAGTTGGGTCAATTGGTGGGTGACAGAGCATCTTGGAGGCGTTTTGTCTGCGGCCACCCTTTGCGGGATTAGGGTGTCGGGCTATAGACAGATAGATAGAATTAATATGAAGCATATTAGCATGTTCCTTGTGTATGATCGATCTAAGTTTCGTTTTTGTATAAAACTATGGCCATTAGAAATGCAGTAAGACCGGCCTACAGGCAGTAGGTACAGATAAAACCAAGTGAAATTTTGTTTTACACTCTGCTGCAACTTTCACGTTCTATATCCCACTAGTAAGTTTAGTTGATAAGTTACTTTTGTATTAGGGTACGGTTACCATAGTAATCATTATTTTTATCATATGTTCCATTAATAAATTAGATGGATGAGTAAGCACTAGTTACCAACCTCAAAAATTCTATAAAATTAAAGATAAGGTATGGTACGAGTATTGCACTTCTCATTATTTTTTTCTTGCCAGCTTCCATTACTGACCAAACCTACTGTAGAATTGATAGTGAGTTGACGTTCGTTCGTTCGTTTGAAGATTTCCTGCACCTATGGTCATTCCCTTGCTGGCTTTACACAGAGGCTCACTGTTGACACGGGCTATGGGTCCTGCCCGCAATGTTTATGTAGAAAGTGATGTGGGGAAGGTAAGAAGGTTCTGTATAGAGAAGGGATTAAAAAAGTCTTTATCTAACCAGTACAGTTTGAAAACGTCTCCTCAAATAAAATCGTTTGGAAGAAGGAAGAATATTCAGTACAAGACGCCACCCACACATATAATACTTTCTTTCACCCCTACGAGCCGGGGGTGGATCAACCTATCCACGCCCCAGAACCGGGCTATTTTTTTGAATTTCGATTATCCTCAAAATATTTTTTTCCACCACAAATCAATCACAAATGACAAAAAACATAAAAAACGCATTCTTACTCCCTGTTGCCGGCTTTCAAGGCCACACTCTCCCTATGCGGGCCTCCCAACACCCTCCACCACGCTTCTCTCCTCATGGCTGGGCCACCCTCCCATCCCTCCCCCACCCCCACCCTCGCCCCATACCACCGACAGCCAGCATCACCCCGCACACCAGACAGGCCGTGACAATACTTCGAGTCAATCTGGTGTGCTAGGAAGTTCAAACATGCCCACGAAAAATGAAAACGTCAAATGACATGAACCATTGTCTATCAACTGCACATCATATGATGTGAACGGGAGCCTGGGGGTTAAACATGCAGCCATAACATCAGCACTGAAAAGACTTATGGGACGAACCCATAGGGATAGTTGCTTCCTTGCGGTCGATGGGTCCACTTGGCCAGGCGGACTGAGGTTAAGCAACAACAAATACATCCTTTCTCTTAATATCAGTAGTTGATTCAGGCTGTCCAGCTTTAAAACACTGACATGTCACAGTGTTTTTTAATTTGTGTTTGAGAACTTGGTTAAATAGGGATCGTACTTAATTCTGGATAATACGGTAATTGTGACTCAGTACTAATAATTTATCATGCTGTTTGTCTTCATTGACTCTTTGACAGAACATTTCTGTTCTTTGTCCCAGCAACATAATTGCTGAGCTAATATATTGTCTGTCATAGTTTTAAATTATATTATTGTATGTTTTACATTTACATCCAGGGAGTAGTAAAATGAGGTAGAAATACACAATGAACAACAGGTATGAAGATGCTCTAATAAAAGTGTGAAGTATACAGTGACATCAAACAGTATTAACACAACATCAGAAGACGATGAAGCTAAAAACTAGGGCTCGGAAAGAGATGAACAGGAGAATATGCTGATGGGATCAAGAATGTTGAAAGAAAATCAATTGGAAATATAGAGCAGCATTTAAACTTACGATAAATGGGAATAGGAATTGGAAACTACAGTTTAATGTACACCAGTGTCTGTATTTTTTCATCTGAGAAAGATGCAACATAGTGCAGCTCAATAAGTTAGACTTCAAGAAGAAAGATAGGGCAAAACCTAAGATAGACATTTAGATCATTCATTCGCTTTTGACTACTAGGAATGTGAATGAAGCAGATAAAAAAAAATCATTAAACTGTGCTTCCTTAACCAGGATACAGAGCGAAATAAATGTCCAGTTACTCTTACAATAGGCCAAGAAAATAATGTTTGGGAAGGAGAGAATCATTAATACAAATTGTGGAACATGATACCCCTTTATATATATATATATATATATATATATATATATATATATATAAATTGGTTTTACGCCAGGTATCCTCGAAGGGCTAAGGCGTTGCCCCTGGGTAGAGGACTCTTGGACTGAAGCGTGTAGCATTTTATGACCATATGCCCTTCCTGATGTCTACCAATGACCCTTGGGTGGATTCGATCCTCCGACCCTTTGGTCAGAGCGGAAAGCCCTAACCCACTGAGCCACGGCTGCTACATAATATATATATATATATATATATATATATATATATATATATATATATATATATATATATATATATATATATATATATATATATATATATATATATGGAGTATCAACATCAGGAACACCTTTAATGGTGACATTTCGCAATTTCTCATTGCACAATCAGACCTAAAAATAATAATGTATTTTAGCTATGGTAAAAATATTTATGTCTTTGATCAAACTTTGCATTGAAAAAACAAAAAAAATATTCTAAGACAAATGGATATCCTACCTTAGTCATGAACAAGTGGGAAAAAAAAAAAATATTCATAAACTAAAATTATCAATCCAGTTGAGTGAAAGCAAAAACATTCAAGCAAATTTTCAAGGTAAGAATACATTCAATCCTTTAAAAACAAGCAGCTGAACAGAACTATTGTCACCGATAGCAGGTTTGTAGAAGTGTGTATAAAATGTCTCCATGATGGGGAGGTCAGAGCTGTACTGGCTTCTAGCCCACCGCATGCGAGCTATTTTTAGCCCTATGGGTCGCCCCAGTGCCAGCCATTTCTCGACATTTATTTTGGCTAAAATGATATATTTTGATATGGAAACAACGAATTTCAGCACTAAAATGCTTACCGAGGCTTAGAAATGGGTTTTGTTGAGTCCTGCATACTCATATACAGGTATAGCTGCTCTCTCACGCACACCACGTTGGTGAGAGAAAGCCGTTTTCTATGAAAGGTTTACTAAGGTATTTATGCTGGGAAGGTATAGCAATGTTCAGTACACTTTTCTGATTAATTATTGCTTCAACATCTATCACAATTTGCATGTCTTTCCCACTGTGAATGCATTATCTTACATTTACTTGAAGATAGGTACAACTGGACTTCATTACATACAGTCCTGGCACTTACAAGAAGGTATTTACAACCTGACTTTACTGTACAGTCCTTGCACTTACAAGAAAATATTTACAACTTACACTTACACAAGAATATTTACAAAATGCCTTCACAATGTACAGCACTGGGTGAGGCACACAGGCAGAGTGAGGTAGAGCGAGCATGAAGGGGGAAGCAAGTGAGTGTATGGCCTTGACAGCCTGAGGAATGGTAGAGGAACAGTTACCATACTTGTCTGCCAATTTTTACCCGCAAATCTTGAAAAATGCGGTCACAGTGATTTTTTTTATTTTAAACCGTTTTAAAACGGCACTGGCACTGGCTACGGCATTATATCAGACCGTTTTAAAATGGCACTGGCACGCAGCGGGCTAGCAAGGACTGTGAAGGAAGTTCACTTGACAGGATGATCGTGTGTGTGTGAGTGTTGCCTGATGGCAATAAAGGATGGTTTAGTGATTAGTCTACCTGTTTGAGCTGATGTACCTAAGTGTTCGTGTATTCGTGTTTTTAGATGTCTCTCAGTCTTTTTGGTATATGACGCCGGGCAACTATCGAACATCTATCTATAAACAACAGAGGACTAGGTGTGTGTAGAGTATATATATATATATATATATATATAGATATACGGTATATAATATGTAAAATGTAAAAAGTTTTACATGGCGACAGAGGGCAGTGAATATTAAGATAAACTGAATAGTGTCTGTTGGTTCAAACAAACATATAAATTATACTGTCCTAATTGGACAGTGACCAAAATAATTATTTGTTGTACCACCATGATAAGTAATGCCACGTTGGTTCTTTAAGTATCTTTTTTTTTTTCTTTTACATATTGTCACGTTACCAATCTTTATATAACACGATTACTCTTAATGTTACTGATTCTTATTATTGGGTTCAGTGACAATGAATAGATACCATAAATAGTCTTTTTATTTTTCTATCTGTCTAAGTTACACGAGAGGATATAATCAGAAAGTTACTTCATAAAACATTAAGTTGCGCAGTATTAGGTTACAGTCAACTTCGTAAAACTTACAACAAAATGACTAGGACGCCCATTATGTGGTATGATGAGGGAGAATAACACTATGTCAGGGGTGAGCTGCGTCAAGTTACCAGCTGTTTGGTCACTGTCACACATTAGCAAGTGCCAGATGGACGCTGTGGTCTGGCAATGGCGCTTCACAGCCGCTGCCAAGTGTCTAGTAGGATCATTTTCAGAGCAACACCAGCTTCAAACCAGCGAGGTGACTGTAAGGGGAATTTTAACAAAGTTGAGAAAGAAAATGTTTTGTTGTATGATCATTTCCTGCATTCTATTAGTTCTTTCTAGAAGCTTTCATCTTCTTTTGAGAAACCTGACCAGATTCATAGCACTCAATCTACACCACCCATTTTTTTGGAGGCAATACCTTCATCTTACACCACTACCTACAACCATCCAAGTTAGTCCCATTCAGTATATCTACCTGTTCCACCCATTTTTCTGCTCGCTCCCCAGCGTACACACACACACACACACACACACACACACACACACACAAATCCGGGAATTTCTAAATGAAATTGTCTTACGAACAACTGCGAGCTTCCTACAACGTGTCTGCAGTGTGTACTTTACTCGTGTCACTCGCACCCTTACTGAGTCTGGGTGGATGTGAAGACCATGCATGAGCCTAAGTGAATTAAAATGCAACTTATGTTCCTAAATTTGCCTGCACCAAACTGGACCACACAGAAATACGTGTAAAATATATGTCAGGTCCT
Organism: Coenobita brevimanus; assembly: GCF_032717465.1. Lineage (NCBI taxonomy): Eukaryota > Metazoa > Arthropoda > Malacostraca > Decapoda > Coenobitidae > Coenobita > Coenobita brevimanus. Next base: position 14,393,494 of record NC_137041.1, read on the forward strand.
ACAGTGGGATAAATGAACTAAGGTGAATCTGAATGAACCCAAACTGACATTGATGATTTTCCTTGGAACTCAATGAACCTAGAATTGATGTCTTTCACCGGACCTGAATGGGCCTAGAGTTGGAAAAACAACCATCACTGAACTTGAATTAATCTAAATGATCCTAAATGGTCCTAACGTGACCTAAATTGGCCAGAGCAGGCGTAGTGTCTTGATGGTCCTAATCTTGCCTGCATGATCTTGGCTGGACCTAGTTGGTCTAACCTATTTAATCTGTCGCCCAGGGTAATACTGGCAAAATAGAAGGAGGAGGGAGTGGAGTGGGGGAGGAGAAAGCAATGCAGAGGAAACCAATGGAAGGTAGAATAAACAAGAAGAAGTACTCACAGAGTGTTACACACACAGTTAATAGGTGATTTAAGGACCGATCATTTATCGTTGCGTTGTGATCTTGGCGTCTGATCGGGTGTTCTCAAACTCGAATTATTTCATCCTTGCAAGATCTTCAACACCAAGCTTGGTCCAAGTCGGTCCTTGCCCAGTGACCTTGACCACTGGCCTATTGTTCTCAAAACCGAAACTCTTCATTTTTGAATGAGCCTTAACTCTACCACCAAGTCTAGTTCAAAACAAATCAAAACTGTTTGATTTATAGGTTGAAACTTTGGGCCTTGACACGAGACCTTGGCTTTGGACAGTTTTCAAACACAAGAGAAACACCCCAAAAGTAAAACAAAAATCTCTCATCAAGTTTGGCTTAAACCAAGTAAAATATCTGAGTTATACTATTCACATATTAGCAGATAGACAGACAAATGTATATGGACACATCCGAGCGTGCGTCGGGCAAAACAATACCCCACTGGCGCCATCGCACATACGATGCAATGATAGAATCGGAAAAATGAGAAGTAGGGTATATATATATATATATATATATATATATATATATATATATATATATATATATATATATATATTTATATATATTTATATATATAATATGTATATATATAGTATATCTATATCTATCTCTTTATCTATCTATCTATCTATCTATCTATATATATATATATATATATATATATATATATATATTGGAGAGAGAGAGAGAGAGAGAGAGAGAGAGAGAGAGAGACTAAAATGAAGCAAGAAAGAACCAAATGAAAGTGCAAAACACTGGTAAGTACAGTGCATATTTCTCTCTCGGTGTATGTTTGCAATTGCCGTCAAATAGGCCATAGCACAGGGCAGCAGCTCCAGTAGACCAGATATTGCCAAATAACTAAGTTTGCCTAGGGACTTGTCTGGTGATCACTGGCTGATTGACGTGGGCTGAGACTTGGTGACCTGCTTTGCTGATGGTGATGTGAGACTTGGTGTTGAAGCTGGAATTTGTTTTTAGCAAGTTACCTTTCACATGATGATTTTTCTGTCTTCTTCTCGCTACTGCTGGATGGCTAACAACATTATTTAACACAGGAGAGGCGTTTGATAATGAAGCGATTAGGTCTAAGTTAGGTCTGCATAACTTAGGTGAGATTAAGTTAGCTAAGGCTATGATCGATCAGGACAGGTTCGGTTTAGTTAGAATTTTGTAGGAAAGGTTAAATTAGGTTAGGTTAGATTATGTTTGCTGAGGTCTGGTGATCGCTGACAGATTGACGTGGGTTTGACCAGGGTCCTGCCTTGGTGGTGAGAAGTTGTGGTATGAGAGAAAGAAATTTGGTTTTAGGGTCTGAAATCTGATGAAAAATTTCCAGCCATCTCATGGGATTCCAGGTATGTAAGGATGTCACTCTGCAACTACTGAACCACAAGGCGTATTTAGTTTATTATGTACTGTACTAAACAAAATATGGTAGAAAGAAAAGAGAATGACACCAAAAGGGAAATGTTTCAAAAAAAAAAAAAAAAAAAAGAGTAAAAAGGAAAAAAAAAAAGGACAATTGATTGGGACAAAAACATGACAGAGAAAACAGTAGGATAATGAAAATAATGTACAACTGAAGGGAAATTATAAAATGAAGAACGTTAAATTTCCAAGTAGCAAACAAGACGCAGGATGATGCTAATAAAGAAAAGTAAACAAAAGGAAAGAAAGAAATGATAAAATGAAGTGCTGTGAACAGAAGTAAGTGAATTTCCAAACCACACGGTAACTTTGGCACTCTTCTGGCAAACTATTGTCTCCCGGAGGACACGCAAATTAACACTCCTACCTCACCGTACGTGCCACACTCCTGCCTGCTTCCAAGTGTGTCTGTTTGTCAGATTGAGCAATAAAGTCAATAAGTATTTCAATCCAAATGTTGTTGCAGTGTTAAGTAAAAAATCTAAAACAACTTTTATCAATTTAAACACACACACACACACACACACACACACAAACACACACACACACACACACACACACACACACACACACACACACACACACACACACACACACACACACACACACACACACACACACACACACACACACACACACACACACACACACACACACAATAAATAAAACAAGATCCACAAAATCAACCCTCAAAAGTTTCCATAAAGATGTCACATAAGAACTAGAAAGGATGTAAAGTAAACATTGGATCTGGGTTCGTGTTCGCCGTTCGCCCAGTGAGCTAGATGGGCAGGAATGTCTGTGTGGAATGGCAATGGTATGACTCGCAGGGTACAATTAACACTCTCAGGCTTCCAAGGTGCAGCTTAATAACATCCTTTGGAAGTAGCTGAAATAAAATGGCGTACTAGAGTCTTTGCTACGAAGAGGTGACTGATGGTGCCTGTATTAACACCCAGTCTCCAATACTCTTAAACATAAAACTGTCTTGTGTTAGCTGAAGCTGAATAATTGAGATGCCCCAACTATCAGAGGGTTAAAAGAACTTAAAGAAGTAAGGAATGACATGATGGCGTTGAGTTTGTCGAATATGAGAGGGAGTGAACTGGATTGGGAGAATGCAAAAGGCTTAATGGACAGAGCATTAGGCCGCTGAGGAAAGAATGTGACGACGAAAAAACAAATCCCTTTCCTGGATGGCCTTGTTTCTTATATTCTATTTCACGTACCGTATAGACAGACTTCGTCTCTCCCTTACACTCGCTTTCCTTAATCAGTTTGCTTTCTTGTCTGTTTCTCTTGGACCAGGTTCTTGCTCCTGCAGCCGTTCAATAAAATTTCTCCAGCAACTGTATCGTTCCATTTTTTCACCTCCTGAATCCATTCTACATGTCTCCCACACTGTCGTTCTCCCTGAAAAAAGCTGGACCCGTCCCTCAAAAGGCCTGCCCCAAATTCATTCTGTAGTTTATATCACATTTCAGTTCCATTCTTCCCCAAGTTTTTTATTTGTGATTTAACCTCTTCAGAACGAGGACGCCATTTGTGTTATATTTTTGCAGTCTCTAAACAAAGTTATTAAGTTAAAGTGAGACTTGCATTTTGAGGAATTACATATACAGAAGAGTGGGTGGTGAACTGAATGAACGGAAGACAATGACTGATTATGTGCGTGTGGATGAAAGGATGAGAAGGTGTGTAATGGATGCAAGGATATATAGAGGCTGGGGGAGTGGACTTTCGGACCACCACTTGGTGGTGGTCAGAATTAAAGTCCAAATAAAATGGAGAAATTGAAAAAGGGAAGGACAAGAGGAAGTAGTACATACAAGGAAGGTAGAAAAGTTACAAGAAGATGGCAAAAAGACAGAGTATACGAGAAAAGTGGAGGAGAGATTGGGTAAATATAGATTGGAGCAAATGGGGGACGTGGAAAGTGTGACCAAAGATATTCACAGAAAAAAATCTGTGCAGCATGTGAGGTGGTGTGTGGGGTGAAGAGAAGACGAAACGGGGTGCAGGGAACAGCATGGTGGGCTGAAGAGGTGAGAGAGGCTGTGGCACAAAAGAAGAAAGCATATAGTGAGTGGATGAGAAACAGGGGCGTGGAAGAAGCTGAGAGACGGAAGAGAGAGTTATATATAGAGAGAAAGAGAGAAGCGAAGAGATTGGTGAGAGAGGGTAAAAAGAGAGTGAATGAGGAATTTGTAAGGAACTTGAGTGTAAAGTGGAGGGAATATAAGAAAATGTTCTGGAAAGATGTAAAGAAAGTTAGACAGGGTGCCAAAGAAGTTGGCTGGGGAGTGAAAGATAAAAATGGTAGATCACTAGTGGTCAAGAGAGAAAAAGTGAGCAGGTGGAGAGAACACTTTAACGAATTGTTGAACATAGAGAATGAAAGTAATGCAAATATAAGTGGCTGGGGAATGGCTGGGAGGAGGAGGGATGTGAGAAGAGAGGAAAAAATCAGTAGGATGGATTTTGTGGAAGCAATGAAGAAAGTTAAAATGGGGAAAGCCCCAGGAACTGGTCGAGTGTGTGTTGAAATGCTGAAGCGTGGGGGAAAGACAGTATTAGAATGGAGGTGGAAGACGTGCACATTGGCCTGGGAAGAAGGTAGAGTCTCGGAGGATTGGAAGTTAGGTATAATTATTCCCCCGTACAAAGGAAAAGGGGAAAAAGAAGTGTGTGGTAATCATAGGGGCATTTGTCTTCTTAGTGTAATAGGAAAAATATATGGTAGGATACTTATTGACAGAGTTGCGGAAATAGCAGAGGAATTAGTTGGCGAATAATTGGGAGGTTTTAGGAAGGGAAGAGGTTGTTAAGATCAGATATTCATTCTTAGATCTTTAGTGGAAAAGTTTCTAGAGAAGGGAAAGTTGTTGCATGCGGCTTTCATGGATTTGGAGAAAGTATATGACAGAGTGGATAGACAAGGATTGTGGAAAGGATTAAAAATATAAGGAGTAGATGAGAAATTGTTGAAGGCCGTGATGAGTGTGTATGAGGGTGCTAAGGCTGCAGTGCGTGTGGATAGTGAACTGAGTGAATTGTTCTATTTGAAGGTTGGATTGAAGAAAGGATGTGTCATGTCTCCATGGTTGTTTAGTTTGTATATGGATGGGGTTATAAAGGAGATACAAGATAGGGCAGTGGATGTTAGAGCGGCCCCAGGAAGAGAGGGTAGTGCTTGGAAACTCCCTGTAGTGTTGTTTGCAGATGATACTGTGTTGTCATGTGAAGGCGAAGGGGAGCTACAAGGCTTGCCGGATGAGTTTGGGAGAGTGTGTAAGAAACGGAATCTAAAGGTGAAGGTAGGGAGGAGTAAAGTTATGGTCTTTGAGAAAAGTGAAGTCAGTGAATGTACAGTGAGAGATGTGAAGTCAGTGAATGTACAGTGAGGCTGGATAAGGAGGAAATAGAATATGTGAGTGCGTTTAAGTACTTGGGTAGTGTAATGAGTAAGGATGGAAGTTTAGAGGGTGAAGTGCTTGAAAGGATGCAACAGGGAAGAAAGGTTGCTGGTTCCTTGAAAGCAGTGATAAGAAACTGGAAAGGGAGCGTGGAAATGAAAAAGCTACTACATGACAGTAGTATGATACCAACTCTAACATATAGAAGTGAGGCTTGAACCTTGCTGGAGGAACAGAAGTCAAGAGTGAGAGCAGTGGAAATGAGTTATTTGAGAGAAGCATGTGGAGTTACATGGAGAGACGGACTGTCAAATGAGGAAGTGTAGGAGCATTGTGGTGTGGATGTGGATGTGATAGGAAGCGTTAGGAGACACACACTGAGTTGGTTTGGAAATGAAGAGAGGATGGAGAGTGAGAGACTGACGAGGAGAGTGTATGTTAGTGTGGTGGAGGGGGGAGAGGGAGGGGAAGGCCAAAGATGAGATGGAGGGATGGAGTGGAGAGGTATTTGAGAGAAGGGGTTGTGAGCTGGGAGCAGGATAGTGAAATGGTGGGGGACAGGGCGATATGGAGGCGATTTGTTTGTGCCCACCCCTTACGGGATTAAGGCGTCTGGCAATAGATAGATAGATGGATAGACATATATTGCAGCCTTCTTTACTATGGCACCGTCGACGCCAAGCATTATTGTTCGGTGAAGAACAATTAATTTGGCAATATTTCAGTTTTGATCTGTAATACCTTGTTTTTGTAAATGCCTTCTACGACCTACCTTTTCATGTATTCTATGACTTTTTTTTTTTTTAATAGTAAAATCGCACAGTTCTCCTCATAACACTTATGTCACATATAAGTATGATATGGACAAAACAAAGCCTTATGTCCCAAACAATTATGGTCTGAAATGAGAGAAATAATGTAAACATTTTCTCCTTGGGCTGAACCATTGGAGGAAGTTTCCTTCGCTTTATGACCTCCAGTTCGATTATTTCTTTTAAGAACTATTTTTGACACGACCAGAAGACTTATTTCGGAGACGACAAGAATAAAATATATGATCACACACAAGTAGCTAAGTCTCCTATTGATCTGACAATCGTTGTATTTTTTTATTCATTTATTTTTGATAATACTCTGCCTATGCAAATTCATTCGTTTTGTCGTGACAATTGGTACACCTTTCAAGTAGATGCAATGCTCCCTCACATTCAGCTCTATCCGGAAAAAAAAAATTGAATGTTCTCAGCCTTGCAGTGTTATGCATTTGACTGAGTTGGGTTCAAATATTTTAATGCCTTACACTTGGCTGAAGGTTTATCGATCATATAATGACATCCAGGTAAGTAGGCTGGAGATCTGTTCTTAAATATGTTGGGTTATGAGAGCATAGTCTCAAGCACCTGCATCTCTAAGGCAGTATTAGAGGACTAGACTGATTGCCTTAACTCCCTAAGCCTCTAGGGCACTATGACTTGGCACTCTCTGTGAGTGCACATTTTCCCACAAATTACTTGCTTTCATCATATCTTAATGGTAGGGTCGTTACTGTCCGATCAGTGAGTTAGTATCCTATCGTTTCCACATGTTTTACGAAAACAAAAAAAAGCTGCTAAAGGCAAAACAAGTTAAGATAGAGCATCGACCTTCCCTATGAAAGTAAAAGGCTATTGTTTAATTATTAATGTGTCAACAGTTAAAATTTATAGTAGCAACCCATTTGAGTCCACAAAATTTCAGAGAACAAAATACGTCATTTTACACACGTGCCTTACTGCTACCCTTAAGAGAAACTTTTTCTTAATCATTTTTTAATGTCATACTTTTACAACTTTTATAGCTCAGTAATGGCTTATAATTGAAGAGAAATGTAAAATTAACATATAAAACCAACAAACGCCCTACTTATTGCATTCGTAACCACATAGCAGAGGTGATCAGATACTAACTCCGAAATTGGCTAATTGTTAGTATCCGATAGCGAATTATTTTTTTCTTTAAAATGCTTCATAGTCTCTCATATACCTTGATTTACATTTATACACATTCTAGTGGACTTAAAATTGCACTAGTGCCCATAGTTTCCCATATAAATGGTTGCGTTAGTAATCGACCACTGAATGTTCATAGTGGTGGATGACCACAGTGGTGGTTAAGTACTAGTGGTAGTACTTGTTGTTGTTCCTTAGGCAGTCTGGCCAAACAGCCCTGAGTCCATAAGTAAGGCCACGGCCAAGACCAGGCTTTCCCACAGAGCTCTCAAGGAGTGTAGGTTGTGTTGTTGGCACAGGTGACTGTCTGCAATGCAGTTTTCTTTAATGTGCTTAACCCATCCCTTCCGGGTGACATATTTACACGTCCTCCCCGGGCTGTCTGTGGTGCACATATACATAATTTAGTGTTGCAGCATTGTTTGAATATTCTGCGGGTTATTTCCACCACACGCAGCCACTGGTAACACTCCTGCAAGCATCTGAGTCATGCTGCAGTCATTTGCATACCTCCGTAATGGATAGACCTATGCAAAAAGATTTCCCTGTGTCCGGATCCTTGGCTGGGCGTCAGCAGCTGACGACATTAACACCAATGAAGTCCAAACGCCAGAAAAGAAAAGGCCTTAGTGATAGTGCAGGACAGAGGGAACTCAAGGTGACATTATCGCCAATTGTGAAAGGAGAAAGTGACTTCCTTTCAGGAAAGTGACCACCATAATGAGTGTCAGTATATATGTGTCGTGTGAGGAGGGTGAAGGACATGACTCCACTGTGCTCCCATCATTTCCCCCTGTACGTTCAAATGCTATTTCCGATGATGGGAATGGTTCAGAGGGTATTGACGATCCTGGAGAAGAGGATATTGGCAAGGATAAGGAGATGGAAGAGGAGATAGGGAGTGGAGAAAAGGAGGAGGTGGAGGAGAGAGGGAGAAGGAAAGAGGACACAAGCTGTGTCAATCCTCATGCCACCCCTCTCTATTTACGTGAATAATGGAACCAGAAAGTTAGTTTCGTGATGCAATCAATGCCTTATTTTTTACTGAAAGTTTCCGTGTGTGTATGTTATGATGAAAAAGTACAAATCACAGGAAACTATTATTATAGGGGAAAATGTGGTGGAGAAAGGGAGGAGGTAGGGAGGAGGAATGTTGGTGCCTCGCGCCACCGCTTTGTCTATTTACGTGAATAATGGAAGCAGAAAGTTTTTCATGATGAAATCAGTGCCTTATTTTTTATTGAAAACTTTCGAGTGTGCATTTTTAAGAGGAAGAAAATGTCATAGTGGAAAATACAGTATTTTCCACTATGGACTACGTGTAAAACTACTTTGTTCTCAATACTTTTTTTTTAGCTTTTATGTAGTAGTAGTAGTGGTAATATTTGTAGTGGTAGTGGTAGTAGTTGTAGTAATAGTAGTAGTAGTTGTTGTAGTTGTGGTAGTTGTAGTATTAGTAGTAGTTGTAGTAGTGATAGTTGTAGTAGTAATAATAGCATTATTTGTGTAGTTGTAATACCCAGACTTCTAGTCGCACAACGGTGCCAGAATCGAGTGACTGCAAGCCAAACATACATCTCCGTGTGTGTGTGTGTGTGTGTGTGTGTGTGTGTGTGTGTGTGAGAGAGAGAGAGAGAGAGAGAGAGAGAGAGAGAGAGTGTGCGTCTGCCTGTCTGTCTGTAAGGCGTTTGGGTATTATGCATAAGTTAGTTTTGTACACTCTTGATCACTCTCTGACCAGAGGGTTAGCCAAAGTCGTGGCCAGGCGTAGGCTACACAGTCAGACACACTCCACAGTCGTTTCAGAAAGGTTTAGTGCTTCAATGAACAATGTTCTAAGCATCACTGAAGCACTTTTGTTTCACATATTATATTACTTTCTCAAGTAATATATGCATGGTAAGAAATAGACAAATTTGGTCATAGCTGTTATTTTTAGTCTATAATGAGTGCTTGATATTTGAATTTCATACACTGTTTTATTAATGTTTATTATTTCACTGACGTATTTCTTCAGACGAGCCTTTAACCGAGCTGTTGGTAGATGATATCCACGATTGCCATGGCAGCCGGCATTCACGCGACATATTCTAAATAAGAATGCTTTATAATACTTATATCATTGACAGAAATTTACTATTACTATTCCTTTGAACTGAATGGCTTTCTCTAGTGATAACAGGCCCCGTTGCCCACAGATATAAATAAGCCTAGATGCCACATGACACTACTTTAGATGCGTCTGTGCGGCCGCCATCTTGGAACGGTCAAGGCAGACGATGTCGTGTTCCTGACGATGGGCAAAGTTGACCACTATTTACCTAGACATGCAACAGCACTGTGCTGCTTTTGGGTGTAGAAAGCGTCGGAATATATCTATGGTGACACCGATAGCATGAGCGGCTCAACTGTCTGGTTATGCAAACGTCCCTCAGCTGCTTCACTATCCTCTGAAAGGAGGATGGTGGGTTGCAGAAAGGAAATTTAAGCCTGCAGTCCACTGAGTTCACGTTTCAGATGAACCAGGAACCACAACCACTACCACCACAACAACAGCCACCACCATAACAGCCATCACCACAGCAACCACCACAACAGCCACCACACAGCCACCACCACCACAACAGCAACAACAACAACCAGCACCACATCCACCACCACAACCACCACCACCACCACAACAACAACAACGTCCACATCCACCACCATAACAACAATCACCACCACAACAACAATCACCACCACAACAACAACAACCACCATCACAAAAACAACCACCATCATCACAATAACGCCCAACACCATCACAACAACAACCACCACCATCACAACAACCACCACCATCACAACAACAACCACCACCATCACAAAAACAATCACCATCACAACAACAACCACCACCATCACAACAACAACCACCACCATCACAACAACAACAACAACCATCACAACAACAACAACCACCATCACAACAACAACCACCACCATCACAACAACAACCACCACCATCACAACAACCACCACCATCACAACAACACCCACCACCATCACAACAACAACCACCACCATCACAACAACAACCACCACCATCACAACAACAACCACCACCATCACAACAACAACCACCACCATCACAATAACAATCACCATCACAACAACAACCACCACGATCACAACAACAACCACCACATCAACCACCACCACCACAACAATAACCACAAAAACAACCACCACTACAACAAAAACCGCCACAACAACAACCACCACCACCACAACAACAACAATCACCACTACCACCATCACAACAACCACTACAATAACCACCACAACAAAAATAACCACCACCACAACAATAACCACCACAACAAAAATAACCACCACCACAACAATAACCACCACCACAACAACCACCATCACTATAACACCCACCACCACAACAACCACCATCACAACAACAATCACAACAATAACCACCACAGCAACTACCACAACAACAATCACCACAACAATTACCACCACCACAACAACAACCACTATCTCAACAACCATCACAACAACCACCACCACAATAACAACCACAACAACAACCACAACAACAATCACCATAACAATAACCATCACCATAACAACAACAACCAACACAACCACAACCACCACCACCACAACAGCAACGACAACAACCACCACCACCACCAATGGAACAACCACCAACACAACTACCACCACCACCATAACAATAACAACAACAATAACAACAACCAAAACAACCACAACCATCACCACCACAAGAACAACCACCACCACTACCACTACCATAACAAAAACAGCAACAACGACAACAACCTTAAAAAACATCACCACAACAACCACCACCACAACAACAACAGCAGCAGCCACTATAACCACCATCACAACAATTACCACCAAAACCACCACCACCACAACTACAACATCCACCGCCGCCACCACCACAACCAGCACAACAGCAACAACAACCACAATCACCACCACAACAGCCACCATTATAACTACCATCACAACAACCACCACCACCACAACAACAACCACCACCACAACAACCTCCACTAACACAACAACCACAACTAACACAACAACCACAATCAGCACAACAGCCACCACCATCACCAACACAATAACCACCACCACCACAACAACAACAAAAACCATCACCACCAACACAACAGCAACAAAAACCATCATCACCACCACCACCACAGCAACAACCACCACTACCACTACAATAATCACCACTACCACTACTATAACCACCTTCACCACCACCAGAACAATAACCACCATCATCACCTCCACCACAACAACATTCATTTTCATAGTCTGAATTCGCTCTAAAAAAAGCCCCACTATTACATGCTTGACCGTTCGAACATGGCGGCCGCAAAAACGCATAGCCGCTGTACTGAAGAATGGGAGATCGGACATCTAGTCCTATTTATACCTATGCCGTTGCCATCCAGTGGGAATGGTTGCTCTACTCCCATGTGACGTCATAGCTGCATGCCCCCTCTGGTCAAAATGTGTGCCAGTAAATGCCGTTAATTCTATCTATCTATCTATCTATTGCCAGACGCCTCAATCCCGTTTGGGGTGGCCACAAACAAATCGCCTCCAAGTCGCCCTGTCCCCCGCCATTTCACTGCCCTGCTCCCAACTCACACCCCCCTCTCTCATATACCTCTCCACCCCATCCCTCCATCTCATCCTCGGCCTCCCCCTCCCTCTTCCCTCCTCCACCTCATTCACATACACTCTCTTCGTCAGTCTTTCACCCTCCATCCTCTCCACATGGCCAAACCACCTCAGTGTGTTCCTCATAACGCTTCCTATCACATCCACATCCACACCACAACTCTCCTTTATATCCTCATTCATCAGCCTGTCTCTCCATGTGACTCCACAGGCCCCTCTTAAATAACTCATTTCCACTGCTCTCACTCTTGACTTGTGTCCTCCCAACAACGTCCAAGCTTCACTTCCATACGTTAGAGTTGGTATCACAATACTGTCATGTAGTAACTTTTTTCACTTCCATGCTCACTTCCCTGTTTCTTATCCCTGCTTTCAAAGAACCAGCAACCTTTCTTCCTTGCTGTACCCTTTCAAGCACTTCACCCTCCAAACCACCATCCTTACTCATCACACTACCCAAGTACTTAAACGTACTCACATTTTCCAATTCCTCATCATCCAACCTCGCTGTACATTCACTGACTTCACCTCTCTCAAAGACCATCACTTTACTCTTCCCTACATTCACCTTTAGATTCCGTTTCTTACACACTCTCCCAAACGCATCCAGCAAGCCTTGCAGCTCCCCTTCGTCTTCACTCAATAGCACAGTATCATCTGCAAACAACAGTATAGGGAGTTTCCAAACACTATCCTCTCTCACCAGGGCCACTCCAACATCCACTACCCTACCTTGTACCTCTTTTATTACCCCATCCATGTACAGATTGAACAACCATGGCGACATGACACATCCCTGTTTCAACCCAACTTTCAAAGAGAAAAATTCACTTAGTTCACCATCCACACGCACTGCAGCCTTCGCACCATCGTACATGCTCTTCACAGCATTCAACAACTTTCCATCTACTCCATATATTCTTAATACTTTCCACAATCCTTGTCTATCTACCCTGTCATATGCTTTCTCCAAATCCATGAAAGCCGCATACAACTTCTTTTCCTTCTCTAGAAACTTTTCCACTAAAGATCTATCTGTCTATCTATAGCCCGACGCCCTAATCCCGCAAAGGGTGGCAGCAGACAAAACACCTCCAAGTCGCTCTGTCACCCACCAGCTGACTACCCTCCCCCCAACTCACCCCCCCCTTCCCTCATATACCTCTCAACTCCATCCCTCCACCTCATCCTCGGTCTACCTCTCCCTCTCCCTCCCTCCACCTCATCCTCGGTCTACCTCTCCCTCTCCCTCCCTCCACCTCACCTACATACACCCTCTTAGTCAGTCTTTCATTCTCCATTCGCTTCACATGTCCAAACCACCTCAGTGTATTTCTCCTAATCTTCTCAGCCACATCCACATCCACCCCACAGCGTTCCTTCACTTCTTCATTCGTCAACCTGTCCCTCCACATCACTCCACATGCTCCTCTCAAGTAACTCATTTCCACTGCTTACACTCTTGATTTGTTCCCCTCTTGCAAGGTCCATGCCTTGCTTCCATACGTCTACACAACCTCTTCCCTTCCTAAAGCCTCCCTGTTTTTCTCCAACTAATTTCTCTGTGCTTTCTCTAACTCTGTCAGTAAGTATCTTACCAATACACTTTTCCTATTATACTAAGAAGACAAATGCCCCTATGATTGCCACACACTTCTTTTTCCCCTTTCCCTTTGTACAAGGGAATAATTATACCTGACTTCCAATCCTCCGGGACTCTACCTTCCTCCCAGGCCAATCTGCACATCTTCCACATCCATTCTACTACTATCTCTCCCCCATGCTTCAGCATTTCACTACACACTCCATCAATTCCTGGGGCTTTCCCAGATTTAACTTTCTTCATTGCTTCCACAACTTCGATCCTACTGATTTCTTCCTGTCTTCTCACCTCCCTCATTCTCCCAGCCATTCCCCAGCCACTTATACTCGCATTACTTCCATCCTGTATGTTCAACAATTCCTTAAAGTGTTCTCTCCATCTGCTCACTTTTTCTCCCTTCTCCACTAGTAATCTACCATGTTTATCTTTCACTCCCCTGCTAACTTCACTTCCACCCTGTCTTACTCTTTTCACCTCTCTCGAGAACATTTTCTTACAGTCCCTCCACTTTACACTCAAATTCCTTCCAAATTCCTCATCCACTCTCTTCTTACTCTCTCTTACTAATCTTTTCACCTCTCTCTTTCTTTCTACATATAACTTTCTCTTCTGCCTCTCAACTTCTTCCACGCCCCTATTTCTCATCCATTCATCGTATGCTTACTTCTTTTGTGTCACAGCCCGTCTCACCTCTTCAGTCCACTACGCTGTTCCTTGCACCCCCCTCCGTCTTCTCTTCCTTCCACTCACCACATCACATGTTGCACATATTTCTTCTGTAAATATCCTATACACACCTTCCACGTCTTCCATCTGCTCCAATTCATATTTGCCCGATCGTTCCCCCATTTCTCTCTTATACTCTGCCTTTTTCTCATCCTCTTGTAACCTTTCCAGTCTCCTTGCATCTACTCCTTCCTCTCGTCTTTCCTTTCTATTCCTCCATCTTACTTGAATCCTAATTCTGGTCACCACCAAGTAGTGGTCAGAAAGTCCACTCCCCCAACCTCTATAAGCTCTTGCATCCATTACACATCTTCGCATCCTTTCATCCACACACACATAATCAATCATTGCCTTCCCTTCATTCAGTTCACCACCCACCCTTCTCATCACTCGCCATGTATACCTGTGGATCATTTTATGCCTGAAGAGGGTATTGGCTATCACCAACCCCTCCAAGCACAAATGTCCACTAACGCACTTCCATTCTCGTCTATCATTCTCAATAATCATAAATACGTACTACGGTATATATAATGCCAATACCCACATATAGTGGCACATGTTTTTTTACTTCTTGGATATTGCTAAATTGCAGACTTATTGAAGAAATGTCGGCTCCTGTCAATAAACACAGATTATTATATTATGGAGGAGGAACCATAAGAATATGGTAATATCAATGATATGAGGAGTAGTACGCTTCAGATCACCTGGTTACAGTTCTTTGCCCCGCCCACTAGTGCGGAGGCTGTGTTTGAATGCGTGGCTCGTGTGTGGTCATAACACTGCCCGCCACGCATCCCTGGTCAGAGATTAGTAATCATGAGTGTACATACTGGTATGTTGTTTTCTGTGTAATTAATATATATATATATATATATATATATATATATATATATATATATATATATATATATATATATATATATATATATATATATATATATATATATATATATACATATATATATATATATATATACATATATATATATATATATATATATATATATATATATATATATATATATATATATATATATATATATATATATATATATATATATATATATATATATATATATATATATATATATATATTTCATATTTCACTGGTGTGCGCATATTTAGGTCAATAATGGATGCAGGATGTTTGTTTCGTGATAAAGTCGTTGCCTTACTTATAATGAAAATATTTGTTTATACATATTTCTTATGATGAAAAAGTACAGATCACAGGAAAGAGAAAGTCACAGGGGTAAGTATTTGTGACTATGGGCAGTACGTAAATAACTGCCGGTGCTCTGTTCACAATACTTTTAATTTTTTTTGTAGTAGTACTTGTAGTGGTAGTAGTAGTGGTAGTATGTGTAGTAGGTGTGGTAGTAATAGTAGTAGTTGTAGCTGTAGTAAAAGTAGTAGTTTTAGTAATGGTAGTTGTAGTATTAGTAGTAGTTCTAGTAGTGGTAGTTGTAGTTGTAGTGGTAGTAATAGTTATAATGGTATTATTTCTAGTAGTTGTATTACCCAGGATTCTACTGCCAGAATCAAACAAAACTGCAAACTAAATATACATCTCCGTCTGTGTGTGAGTGTGTGAGAGAGAGAGAGAGAGAGAGAGAGAGAGAGAGAGAGAGAGAGAGAGAGAGAGAGAGAGAGAGAGAGAGAGAGTCTGTCTGTCCTTAAGGCGGAATGGTGGCCTTCAAGGTCATTGCTATGGTTACCGGCCTACCAGCACCAAGTACGACATGGAAATTATTCACGTAAATAGTGTTTGTAGTGGATTTTGGTCCTCTGGAAGTGTTATTGAAGTGTTATTTTTGTGGTGGGCTACTGTAATCCTTAGCTGTGTCATTGAACCTCCTCCATGCATAAGGACACCGGCAAAAAAACAACAAAAATTGCCCTCATTCCCTGCTCACTCACTCTCCCTACACGCATTTCACGGATCATCTGAGGGAATCAGCTTGAAGTCAAAGGACTGTTGAGTTATATGACACCTTGTTTGTTTTACTTGGTACAGTATTAACTGAGATATAAAGGTTTGAAAATAGACGATTCTCCCGATTTTTTTCGGGAATGCCCGGCTGGAGGGAGCTCTCGCGACAACATCTGCCAGATGAAAGGGGTTAATAGCATGGGGTGCTGTGTTGCATCACAGACAGGCGTCAGCAAATGAGTCATCCAGCCTCTTCTGATAACTCAAGAGGGCTGGATGATGCCCACGGCTCAGTCTGGCCAGGTTGATCCTAGCCTCACGAAGGTGATAGGATTTAGAAGGGTGGATATCAGGAGGCCGTGCATGCAGATGTGTGATGTCTTTAAGTGACTAAATGGAGTGGAGCATGATTTGAGTATGGATATGCTTCTGGAAGCTGGTTTGAGGAAGGCGAGGGGGAGAGATGACAGTATTTTTGTATGATATCATGTGCTGGGTGTTGTTCTGATATTCCTTGGTGTGTTTAGATGGGCTGCCATGTATTGTAGTAGATGGTGTGGGTTTGTGGAGGCTGCGGCGAAAATTTGTGTGCCCCCCATGTCTAGATAATCCTTGACTTTGAGGACTTCGGTTTCTTGGTGTAGGTGGTCTGTGGGTGTAGTAGCTGTGCAGCCTGTGATTATTTTTAGGGACTTCATTTTGTATGGTTTGTGGAGTGTTGTAGTGTGTTTTAGTGAGGTTAGAAACCCAAGCAGAGCTTCCATAATTCATCACTGAACATATATATTGTTTGTACACTGTGGTGGTGGTTTCTTTGTTGTGTCCAAATGTTGTATGGGCAAGTGACCTTAAGGTGCTGAGTCTTGGTGTTATCTTTAATGTTTGTGATGTGTTTGTTTAAATGACATCGATGTATTGTTTGTCACACCAAGGGATTGTATATGTGTGTGTGTGTGTGTGTGTGTGATAGGGGAGTGTTGTTTATGGTGATGTGTGGAATGTGACTGTGTTTTGCTGTCCAGTTTGTGAGAAGAGTCACTGTATTTTTGGCTGGGGCTATTTTGTGCCTGGTTATAGTGAACCATTTGTGTAGCGTGTTGAGGTAAGGTTGGAGGATGTGCGTGGCTGTGTTTGCTTTTTGGTGTGTACATGTAAGTGTTATGTCATCAGCATTGGAAGCGATGTGGATTTGTAGTTGTGGGGTATGGGTATGTCGTGCATGTATAGGTTAAAGATAGTAGGGGACAAAAAAGATCCTTCTTCAGACTTGCAGTCCGGTGAATATGCCAGCTGTCACCTTTGCCACGCTTAACTTGGGAAACATTGATCGGATATGAAGAAACGCATCACCATCCTTGTCGATGGCTTTCATGAATTGTTTCACAAGACCAAGTTTTATGTGTAGCTGCTATAGCAATACTTTCTCTCTGGAGATCATTGGAGCTCTCAGAATGTTACACGCAGCCTGGTGTAAGACTCTCTCTGAGAGGCCAGTCTTCCTCGCAAAATATTCTGCATTGCTCCGGCTGTCCCAAAAGCATAAAAAGCATGAGTACTTCGTATAACCGCCTTGCATTCCAAGTAGGGACGAAATCATTTTGAAATCTCCACAAATCTCCCAATTGTGATCTGAGTACTTGATATTTGTCAGACAAATTTTCACTTTTTCATAGCCTTCTTTCATTTCCACAGAATGTGCAATGGAATTGATGGGAGTCCGTTGCCGTTATGCAAAATTACAGCTTTTAGGCTCATCACGGAAATGTCTATGAAGAGTCGCCATTCAGAGGCCTTGTAATCCACTCCCATGGCTTGGAACAAACCCTTAACACTAATACAATAACACAACGAAGTTCCTTCACAAAATATGAAGAAGGGTGCAAAATTGCCGTGCCGATTCTTATAATTCAACTTGCAACTAGGATCCAGCAAGTTCAATTCACTTAGATGTGACGCAAGCACCTCAGCACTGGACTTGGTGAGTCATAAATCTCGGATCAAGTCATCCAGTTCTTGCTGACTGGGAAAGTGTGGAGTGTCTCCAGAACATTCTCCAGTATAAGATTCATCACTTTCCCCTCCGTCATCAACGATGTCCTCATGGTCGCCATCACATCAGTCATTTTGATCGGCGCGTGGTAACAAGACATATATATATATATATATATATATATATATATATATATATGTATGTAAAACAACCACAGGGGAAATGAGGAGCGTCAGTGAGTACTTTCGTATATTACATCTTCAGACAGAGTGAGACAGAAACGTAGAGGGTAGAGGTCTTTTATGCACACCCGCAGCAGTGAGTGGCACACAGCAAAAGCTGACCTGAATCTAAAATTGGGCGATGCACAGAATAATAGGAATTTTTCTTTTTTCTTCCTTAGGGATGCACCTGACAAAAACGGGGGGGGGGGGGAGTGAGGGGGATAAACTGCGGCTTAAGACTTAGAGGATTAATGCTTGGTGTGTCCTACACTGGTGTGACTACACTACCAGGAGACGACATGGAACAATCACGTGTTAGTCTGTGGGATACTGCTTTAAAATTAACTCAGTTAACAATTTATCACACTTAAAATGACCATAGCTCATGTTTACACGCTTTTCATATGTGCCAGAAATTAGGCAAGATTATATTACATTTCTTTCATCTAAGCTTTTTGATCTTGCTAGAATCTTGGAGCCTGTCCAGTCAATATGGTGATCACTGGATGCTTTGTGCTGAAATAAACCACTACTCTGTTGGGCTGTTCTTACACTGTATTTATGTTGTGAGATTCTAGTTTCCAAATCTTTTCCAGATTGTCCTATGTAAAGTTTGTTACAGCTTTTACACGGGATTTTGTAAACAACGCCTGAATTACTGAAAGGGCTGTTCTT
The DNA here is from genome assembly GCF_032717465.1 of Coenobita brevimanus. NCBI lineage: Eukaryota > Metazoa > Arthropoda > Malacostraca > Decapoda > Coenobitidae > Coenobita > Coenobita brevimanus. The sequence goes on from NC_137041.1 coordinate 14,412,638, forward strand.
GATGAGGTTTTTTTGATGGTGTTCTCATATTTGAATACTACTTGTACATTGAGTTTCCTCAGTATGTGAACAACATCAAGAAAATTTTCATGGAAGGGGAGAACAAGAGTTCTTTGAATATTCTGGCGATCTGGCTTATTAGTTTTCCCTGCAAGGAATCGTTTCTTGGCTGTATTGTGGCACTGAGTTAGTATACTTTGGGGTTATTTTAGCTTCCTTCCAATGCTCTGAATCATTTTTAGTTGATCACATATATATATATATATATATATATATATATATATATATATATATATATATATATATATATATATATATATATATATATATATATATATGTGTGTGTGTGTGTGTGTGTGTGTGTGTGTGTGTGTATAATAGATAGAGTATACACTCTATAGATAGATATAGGCCTAGATTTAGATATAGATATAAAATATATATGTATAATATCCATCCATCATCCAAACCTACCTTACCCCATGAGGCGCGTGGGAGTCCGGGGCTAGGCATGTTGGTTCTGACATTTACGATGAGAGTGATCAGCCTCACTCATCCCTGAGTGGCATTACGTGAGCAATAACCCCAACCAGCCCTTGGATAAAAACCTTCACCGACTCAATCCGATTGGAGCGCCACAATTACCCACTAAACCACCAGGTGCCACAAGTTTGTTATATGGTTACCACCCAGCGTAGTAAATTGTTTCTTAGTGTACAGGAAACCATTTGTCATGTCACTCAGTGTAGAGTCACGCATAGGTAAAAGAGGAAAGAATGAAGGAAAGAAAGGCAAAAGAGGGAGTGTAAAGTCACCCGGAAGCAGAAGGGCGAGGAAAGAATGACGTAAAGACAGAAGACGAACGAAGGAAAGGAGGGAGGAGAGGAAAGGGCAAACATCCAAGAGCAGCACTACATCGAGTGGGTGGATGGTGAGCGCTCCCACATACCACTATAATATAGATAGATAGATTGATAGATAGATATAGATATATAGATATACCGTATGCAGTAAAATTTCAAATATCCGTTATAGCAATATCTGGTTCAGTGCAATATCCGTTGAAATTATGTAAAATCTGGAAGTAACTGACTGTTCTATGCAATGTCAGGCTTTGAGGCCGTATCAGCCGGCTTGTAAATTGTAGCCGACTGGCGCCTGAGAAAATCCCAAACACGCCAACTAATGAGAAAGCCCATTAAGTGCCAACTAATCAAATCCGTCACGGGAGCAGCTCACTCAGCGCTCTGAGCATACTGTCGTGACATCAGCTCACAGCTCACGGAGCATACCATCGCACTCTCATTCTCAACCATGGGTCTCGTATGGTAAAGATGTTTCTGTGCACTCCGCCCTCTGACCACCCAGTCACGAAACCCAGTTACTGTGACTAACTCTGTGGCGTCCTACGCTTTTTGTTGTTGCAAAGCATATGGCCTGCCAGTGCTCGAGTCCTGGTGCTCTACTATGATTCAGAAAGTATTACATATACCATATATCAATATCTTTTTTCTTTTAATGTAAGGAAGAAGGAACCAAAGGCCAGGAGCTCACAAACCATCCCTTACAAAAACAAAAACAATGTAACAGAGCCAAATTCAGGATCCGTTCATTTCGAGATAGCTGGAAACCGCGTTTGAAAGACTGGAGATCATAAGAATAAGGAAATACACACAGAGGGAGACAGTTCCAGAGTTGATCTGTTGCATAAATGAAGGACTGGGAGTAACGGTTAACTCTTGCATTAGAGAGTTAGACAGAAAAGTGAAGAGAGTTTGTTGCTAGACAGGTGCTGTGCTCTAGTCGTAGTGGTGGAGAGGTGCAAGCAGATAGTTCAGAGGAGCAGTGATCATTGAAATAGCGATAGAAAAGAGATAAAGATATAACAGTGTGACGAAAAGACAGAGGTTGAAGGCAGCCAGTAAGAGGAGGAGAGTTAATGAGACGAAAAGCCTTTGAATCCAATTTGTTGACAAGAGCTGTATGTGGGGAGCCTCCCCAGGGTGAATAAAACCCGGGTTTAACCCGAGGCGTCCAAACAACATATGGATACGTTCCCACGTTTTGTCATGGTGACACCTGATGACATATCCACACTTTTTGCAATTGCAAGGTCCATCATTTGCACATTTTTCAAATTCCGTGCATGATTTTTGGTATGTATACGCAGGCAAGGTGCGGCGAGAAGGAAAATAAGGTATGGTCCTTTTGTGTTGTCTGGGGAAGGGACGAGTGGTGTGGCTGGAGTGAGCGGCGAAAGGGAAAGTGGTGGTGGAAGGGAGGCAGTGTGAGCAGGTGGTGTACGTAGGCCGTGGGCAGGCGAGAAAGAGCTGCTTCCTAGCACGTCTTTTGCCCCTCAGTATTCCCGCATTTCCTCTCCACAGCCCTGTGATGTGGGGAAAGGAAGGAAAGAGAAGGGAAGGGAAACGGAAAAGGAAAAGGGAGAGGGAGGGGAGCACGAGTGGGGAAGGGGGCTGCTCTCCAGCTCCCCAACCTCCCCCAACACCCTCTTTTACCCACCCTGACAAGGAATATCACACCTTTTTACATTACTGATACTGTGTGTGCTTCCGATAATATGACGCTTGCTGTAAAAGTAAGGCCTGTACATGTGCAATTTATATGATGCTCAATATAATAGTAAGGCCTGTAAGTATGAGATAACAATTATATAATGTTGAAAAGCGTGTAATGTTAGTGGAAAGGCATTATATAAGTTGAAAAATTGAGTGTAAGTTGAAACAATTGTCATAGCAAGTTCACTCACTACGTACAAAGACACAACTATCTTCCCAAAGTTTGACGAACATATAGCAAAAAAATCTAACCATTTGCAACATGCAGTAGTAGAGATTGGGTGTTTATTGTATTTCGCCAGTTGTAAATTATCTTAGGACGGAACAGGGAAGAGAGTTTTGTCTTTCATTGTACGTATCCGATAATATTACGCTAAATATAATCGTAAGGCCTGTGTAGGATGTGAGGTAAAGGGAAATGCCAGGTTTCATGCTGAGTTTACTGAGAGAGGTCCAACAGTTACAAGGGAAGCCTGGGAACCGGCCGGTGGCGTTTCCCCTCACAACTGGGGTTCCCAGATAGCACTACATACATCAACAATATGATAATATCCTACAACTCCCCCTCCAAAAGCTTGGACAGTGGCTGTAAGAAGAAAAGAAACTGACAGTGGACAAGCATGAAGCTGAGATACACCCATATACACACATCAGAGGCACAGCAGGTGTAAAATTATAATACAGACAAGGCTGTGCGAGAAGTTGCTGATAATTAATGCAAGGCTAATACATACAGGGGGAAAATGAAAAGTTTTGACCAAATACACGGATGAATAAACACATTCCCTTGTACAGTATCTAAAATGTGATGCCCCTCAACATTGCACATAATCTGACAACCACCTTGGTGGCCGTCTGCGCCGCCTGCCTGTGGTAAGCGGTGTCGAAGGTGGTGGTGTGCTGATAGGGGGTGGTGGCGGTGTACTATCGGTCGGTTGGGGTTCAGGGTCACCAGGTACCTCTCCTTGTGGCTGTGGTTGCAGTGGTTTCAGGTGCTTGCAGGTCCTGAGAGAGAGCCGTCCACTACCATCCAGCCTGATTAGGTACTGCCTGTTCTCCCTGGCCTCCACCACAACTCCCAACCTATTCCATGCCATGCTAGATGGTCCTGCACCAGAATGCTGCTGCCTGGGGTGAGCTGATGGCGTGGGCAGCAGGCATGTCCAGCACACAGGTCATCATTTTGGCAGGCCATCTGACGTTCTTGCTGACTTAGTGTCCGGCCCCAAAAGCTGTCGACCCTGAAGCTCTGCTTAACAGCTGGCACAACATCACGCAGCTGGCTCCCTGTTAATAGCTGTGCAGGGGACTTGTTGATGTCCCGAAGTGGTGTGTTGATATACTGTAGCAGGTCAAGCAACGTCCTGTCATTGTCTAGGCTCCCATCCACCCCTGTGTTGTTGCGGAGTATTCTCTTCACTGACTTGACCGCTGCCTCTGCCCTGCCATTCATCTGCGGGTAGTGAGCTGATGACAGGCGCACTCCCAAACCCCACTTTTTGAAGAATGTTGATATTTCTCCACTGACTAAGTTGGTGCCCCCATCAATCGAGATCTGTTTCAGAGCACCCCACTGGGCGAAGTGATGTCACAACTGGTCTTTCATCATCTCCGAGACCTTGCCGTTGGCAAGGTGCATCACTTCGAGCCACCAGGTCAGTCTGTCTGTATAGATCAGGTAGCAGTGTCCTTGCCTTTGGAAGATGTCCACCACTGTCTGCTGGAAGGGGTACTGCAACAGTGGGGTAAGCAGCAGGGGTTCCAGTGGTTGGGACAGTGCATGTGTGTTGCATGTGCTGCAGGAGGACCGGTGGTGGTGCAGATCACCTTCGATGCTGGCCAGTACACTGTCTGTCTTGCCCTCCTGAGCATAGAATCAATTCCTTTGTGGCCCGTGTGCAGGTTGGCTGCCGCCTGCTGGTGCAGGCCTTTGGTGATCACCAGGCGCATGTGGTTTTGGTCAAATGCATACATGACCAGGCCTCTTGACACACCTAGTCTGTCCCTGACATTGTAGTATGGTCGTAGGCAGGTGATCTCCTGAGACCTCTGAGAGTACCAGTTCCCTGCCAGCACTTTAGCCACCAGCAGTTGATACACCGGGTCTTCCTGCGAGGCCTGCAGGACCATGTCTGCATTAAAGGTTGAGGCGTTCACCCAGGTCCAGAGCTGCCACCATGGCCACCGCCATGTCACTCACCAGGTCCTCATCCTGTTCCTCATACACTATGTCTGGCACAGTCTTCATTGATGGGTACCTGGACAGGAAGTCGGCCCACAATTTCTCTTTCCTGGCAGAAAGCGGATGGTAAACTTGTACTGCAGCGTCTTCTTCTTCATTCAGAAGGGTTGTGGGTTTGCAATATCCATGAGAGCCCCGTCACCTAGCAGCCTCACTAGAGGACAGTGGTTCGTCACCAGGATGAGGTTGGGGCAGCCCAGCAGGAATAGCCTGGCCTTGCGCAGGCACCAGGCCACCACCAGGGCCTCCCCTTCGATCAGCATGTACCCTGCTTCCACTGTGGTCAGGTGATGGCTGCCGCAGAGGGCCAGGCGCCAACCTCCCCTGCAGCAGAATGGTGCCTCAGCAGACACACAGGAGCAGTACTGCTGGAGGAATGCAAAACCGATCCCTTCCTTACTCCAGTCAGTGATGATGGCTGTGGGTCTGGTCTGGTCATAGTATGCCAGCCCATCCTTAGCCAGCTGGCAGATGGTGTCCTTAGCTTGGTGGAGCTTCTGTTGGAGTTGCTCATCCCAGTATACCTTGTTCCCTGGAGGCTTCTTAAGGAGGTCTCTAAAGGGCTCCATGACAGGGACTGTGGCGAGGAAGGGTGCCAACTGGTTCATGAAGCCGTACCAGGATCTCACGTCCATGAACGAGGACTGTGCAGGCACGGTGAATTCCCTGATAGCTGCCAGCCGGTCCTCAGTAGGCCTGTATTCGTCCCAGTCCAGGTGGAAGCCCACTAATTCCACCTCCCTTTGGCAGAATTGGAACTTCTCTGGCTTGAGGGTAATTCCCTTCCTAGTGCACAACTCCAGAAAGTTATATGTGTGCCAGAAAGCTTCCTCAATGCTGGCATCATATAGAAGTGTGTCGTCCACACACTTGTGCTTGTGTGGAAAGTCACAGACAGTATCATTGAATCTCTTCATGTATGCATCAGTGGCTGAGCAGTGCCCTATTGGTGTCCGGCAGTACTGGTACCATCCCCAAGGCGTTATATAGGTCGTCAGGTGCCTGCTTTCTTCATTGAGCTCAACTTGGTGGAACCTTCAGTGTGTGTCTGCTACTATCTTGTATGAGCTCGGGGAGATAGCAGACACCATGTCGAAGGGTGCAGGAGTGTGATGGGTTTCCCGCAGACAGTAGGCGTTCAGTTTCTGGAAGTCGACTGTTCTGTGTGGCTTGCCTGACTTCTTTGCCACCACTATATGTGAGTGCACCACTCTGTCACCACTCCTGCTGTGAAGGGGTGGATCACACCTTTCCTGACATCCTTGTTGAACTGCTGTTTGACCTCTGGCTCCCAGTACTTGGGTACCGAGGCTGGAGTGTGGCAGGTGTGGGGCTGTGTGCCCTCCATGAGATGGATGTGATGCTGGGGGCCCTCCATCACGGGCAATGGGTACCTGTCAGTGTTGAACGTGGATGATGAAAACTGCCTCAGGAGTCACTGCTCTAGCTGTGGGACGTTTTCATCCAGTGGCCGGAGTGGGATGGACGTTAGTCTCACAAGGGGGCCATTGCTAACACCTTGTACCACCTCTGTGGCAGCGACAATGGAAGGTGGGTGGGGAAAACTGGTGTGCACCAATCCCAGCTCCTTACATGCGATGCATGACAAGTACAGGCTCTCCACAGACTTAACAAAGTACACTTCCAGCAGTGTGGAACGGCCCATGTGGCTGATGTGGCACAGTGACACACCCAGGCTGGCCAGCGGGATCCTAGCCAGGTCTTGTAAGGCAGCCCGATGCTGTAAAAGCTCAGGCCGGAGACCTAGCGACGTCATCAGGACAGGGCCTGCAACACACACCTGTGCCTCCGTGTCAACCACAGCCATGGTGGCTTGCACCCTACCCCCTGATTGCAGAGCCACACTCACCTGCAGGAGTGGCTCAGGAGACAGAGCAGTGACATTAACTATTACACTGTTTATGGCTGTCCCAGCCTCCAGCTGCTTAGCTGACCTACACAATTTCTTGAAGTGTCCCTGTCTCCTGCATGCCCTACAGATGAGCCCTCTTGCTGGACACATCTTCCTGTCAGGGCCATGTCTTGTGCCGCAGTTGCTGAAGGGTCTGGGTGGCACATCAGCTGACTGAGGTAAGGTGGTTGGCTGATGCGAGGTGGCAACTACAGGTGGCAGCGTGTTGTCGTCATCGATGACGTCACGGGATGTTAAGTCAGTTCCCGCCACTGCTCATTCGTGCACATTTTTCCTGCCCAACCCGGCATCATGCTAAGCCTCCTCGAATGATGCACAAAATCCCCTTAGGCTATCTATATCACTGAGATTATCACACAGCCTTAACACTTCTTGCCATAAAGTGGGATCACCGAGGCCAACCATCACCTTGCACACTAGCATATACTCTGAGAGATCACCATCACAGCTTGGGCACTGAAATGTGCAGTCTACAGCCTCCTGCACACATCTGGACATGTAAACACTAACCTGGAATCCAATCCACACTGTAGGGGCGGCACACACAGCAGGCGTATATGAAGGACTGTTTCCTGGTCTGGCCATTTTGCAAGGTGCAACCAGGTTTCCACAAAGCGTTTTCACGTTCTGAAGCCTGCTGAAGACATTTCTCTCTCGCATTTCTCTGGTGTCGAGGCTGCTGACGGAGGTCTGGCAGCTGCCTGGGGAGCTGCCTCGGACACCATGTTTACAGCCAATGCTGTGAGGGCCAATTCAGTTACGGTGAAGGCTGGGGACTGTCTTGGTGTTCTTGTCCCCTGCTGTCTCTAGGGAGTGGAGACTGTGAATGCCCTTTCCTGGGTAGGTTCACCTTCACTGCACCATGTGGGATGTGAGGTAAAGGAAAATGCCAGGCTTCGTGCTGAGTTTACTGAGAAACGTCCAACCATTACAAGGGAAGCCTAGGAACTGGCCAGTGGTGTGGTCCTCTCACAACTGGCTGGCAAGTTGGGGTTGCCAGATAGCACTACATATATCAACAATATGATGGTATCCTATAGCCTGTAAATATGTGATAACAGTTCTACAAAGTGGAAACGGGTGTAATATTAGTGGAAAGTATTGTACAAGTTGAAAAAAGAGAATGTAAATTGAAACAACAGTCATAGTGAGTTCGCTCACTGTGTAAATATGCGCTAAAAATATGCTAAATATAATCGTAAGGTCTGTAAATGTGTGATAACAGTTCTATAAAGTGGAAAATGGTATAATGTTAGTGGAAAAGTATTAGATAAGTAGAGAAAATGAAATGTATGTTGAAACAAGTCATAGCGAATCATATGTGACCGATTTGGGTGATTTTGCTATGCTCACTCAATGGAACAATGCTTATTTTGCCTATATTTTTGTGTGAAAACCATTATATTCTTGTACTACATGTTATATTGTTCCAAATTAATATATATCTACCAATTCTGAGTGATTTCCTCTACATACAGTTGGCCGCACTACTGAGTTCCCTGAACTTCACCCATAGTCAGTGATTTGGCACAACTCGATTTGTTTGGATCTTTGGACTCGTAGCAGTATGAAGAGCTGGGACCTCGCATTAGTGACCTGGTACAGACAGTGAGTAACAAAATTTTCCTCTCAGCATCTGTGCATTGTCAAACCTATGTATCAATTAAATAGCGATAAACAGTAGAATATAACTGGACCCTGTTTCGAGTGTCTAGTTTGGTGGGGAGGATGTGTGGCTAGTGGGGGAGGGGAGGGAATGGACGGGGGAGGCTCTCCTGTTTCTTGCTGAGTCGAACGTTGAATTGTAAAAGCTGGAATCCAATACTTTACAGGAAACGAGCGAGACAAGAGACACTCACATGGCTAGGGGCACACACACACGGCATGCTTTTATCTTTGTATAGAGAGCTAAATAATATACCAGTATGTATTATTTGGCTCTCAGTACAGCTATGAACGCGACATAGTGACGCGTAAAACGCAGCAGGCCTCAGTTTGTTAAGCGTTAGGCTTATCATGTGATGTGGAGTTCGGCTGGTGAGGGGGAGGTGGAGGCTGATTCATGAGGGCACTTGGCTTGACCCGTCACCAAAATTACACTATTTTAGTCAATAACAATGAAAATGACAATTTGAAAACCAACTATTCCTGATGTTATTAGGCGGAATATAGACACATTCATAAATAAAAACTTGTGTAGTTTTATAAGCACGTTAGTAGGCCTACATCATAGTTGCACTGTCTGCATACCTAACAATAACTTCATGGGTGATAGCATGGTGCCATAATACTGCTCCCTCTTATGTCTACCAGGAATACCATATATATAACTTATGCTGTGGCAGTATACTCATCTTGGTCGGCACCTTCTGTGCGCCACCTGAATTTTGTAATGAAATATATATTTATGTGATTATTCTCCATTTTTAGTTGATTCCAATATAGTGATGTGTGACTCTTACATTTGTGGTGGTTTATTTGTTGGTTTCTTATATAACCAGATTCATACAATAGTTGCTGGTGAACCTTCTTCCCGAAACCCTTTGCCAAGATACCCAGAATGAGAGGGCCCACCTCTCCCCCCTCTTCTCCCTCCCCTCCACCTCTGGCTCCTCCTCACCAAACTAGACACACGATACAGGGTCCAGTTATATCATAATGCTTATCGCTATTCAATTGATACCTAGGTTCGATAATGCACAGACGCTGAGAGGAAAATTCCTTACTCACTCTCCGTGCTAGGTCCCTATTACCAGGTCCCAGACTTCATACTGCTGCAGTACGTGTCCAAAGATCCAAACAAATACAGTGGTGCCACATCGCTGACCATGGGTGAAGTTCAGGGAACGCGGGAGTGCGGCCAATTGTACCAAAACCATAGAAAACGGAACAGCAGCCGAGTGCCTTTACAGAATACGGTACCAGGTACGTGGTGGCTCACATGTTTTTGACCATTCCTAATCTCAGGTAAGCACTTTCTCTGTGATCTGCGATCGTTTCTCACCAAAAGTGGAGGTTTGAGCAAGAAAAATAAATCCAAAATATGCCGGGATGAGGGAGGGGACAGTGGTGGAAAATCGGCCGGGATGGGGCGGATTAAAGTCAACAGCCGTGCAGGAGTAAAGAAGGCACGGAGCCGACTTAGCTCACCTAATCTCTTGGAAGCAGATAAGATCTTTCCAAAATAAATCTCGAGAGAATGAAACCTGACGTATGTTTAAAGATGATGCTGGACTGAGCTGGAACATTAGTGGGAACTCCTGTGGAAGATTAATACGAGCCAAGTCAGACATTAGGTATGCCATAGCCTCATCCCTTGTTTGTTGTAGTAACTCCTGGGATGGACGTTGCAAGAAGAGAACAGAATGATGAAGGGTGGAGTCATCAGCATAGGAGTGGACAGGGTTAAATGCACTGCTTAGAAGGTCATTGATGGAGAAATTGAAGAGAGTTGGTGCTAGGACAAAGCACTGAGGAACACCGCTATTGAAAGATTTTAGGAGAGGAATGGTGGCTGTCTACAACAGCAGCTATAGATTGACCAGAAAGGAAGCTAGAGATGAAGGCACAGATAGAACAAATAAAACCGTAAGAGGGCAGTTTCGATATTAAAGATATATGCCAGACTAGATAGAAAGCATTTGAGATGTCAAGTGCAATGGTAAAGCGTCCACCAACATCCCACAAGGAGAATGACCAGGAGTCTGAAAGGTAGGTGAGAAGATCACCAGTGGAGCGTCCCAGGTGGAACCCATACTGACGATCAGGAAGAAGGTTGTGATAAGAAAGATGCTTCCATTTTTTTTTTTTTTTTGTTAAGAACAGACTCGAGAATTTTTGAGATACAGGATGTTAAAGCAAATGGGCGTTAAGAGGGTTGGGAATGGTCACCCTTCTTTGGGACAGGCTGAATGAGAGCAAACTTCCAGCAAGAAGGAAAGATTTACATTGATAGACAACGGTGAAAGAGTTTACTGAGGCAGGGTGCAAGCATAAAAGCACAGTTCTTGAGAACAACAGGAGGGACACCATCAGGTCCATATGCCTTGTTAGTACTGAGGTCAGTGATGGCATGAAATACATCAGTTGAAGAAATTTTAATGTCAGCCGTGAGGAAGTCAGAGGGGGGAAGCGATGAAGGAACAGGACAACCATCGTCTAGGGCGGAATTGGAGGCAAAAGTCTGAGCGAAGAGATCTCCTTTATCAGTAGAAGAAATAACTAAAGAACCATGAGAATGGAAGGGATGAAGGAAGGATGATGAGGTAAAGTTGTTAGACAGGTTTTTGGCAAGGTGGCAGAAGGAGCGGGAAGATTCAAGTTGAATAGTTCAGATCATTTAATACTGATGAAATTATCTTTAGCAGAGCAAAGAACTGACGTAACATGATTCCGTGCAGAAAGATATAAAAAATGAGATTCAGGGGTGGGTTGTCTCTGGTACTTTTTGTAGGCCTTCCCCCTGTTGTGGACAGCATCAGACCAAGCGTGATTAAACCAAGGTTTCATTGAATTAGTCACAGGATATGAGAAAGGAATGTATGTTTCCATGGCTGAGAGAATAACCTCTGTAATAAGGATGGCACAGTCAGATGGTTCTCGGGCATGGAAGCAATAATCATTCCAGGGATAATCAATGAAGTACTGCCTGAGGGCCCCGGAATCAGCAGCTCCAAAGTACCACAATCGACGTTCCTTTGGAGGGTCCACAGGCTGTATTGGAGCGATAGGACAGCTTTCGGTGATAAGGTTCTGATTGGAGGAGCCAAATGGAGGGGAAAAATTGACAGTGTAAGCAGAAGGCTTAGTTGTAAGGAAGAGGTCAAGTACTGTATGTTGGAACTTTCTCCTAGGCAGTCAGGGATATGGGTAGGGTGTTGTACAAGCTGCTCTAGGTCACTAAAGATAGAAAAGATGTAGGCTTGTTCTCCAGGTGGATCAGTGAAAGGAGAGGAGAGCCAAGGTTGTGGTGAACATTCAAATCTCCTAGAATGGAGATTTTAAAGAAAGGAGATATGGATAGGATGTCTTCCATCATAGAAGTAAGATGGTTAAAGAATTTTTCATAGTCAGTAAAATTAGGCGATAAGTAAACAACACATATACATTTAGTTAGAGAATGGCATGAGAGCTGAAGCCAGAGAGTCGAGAATTCAGAAGAATCAAGTACAGGAACAGGAGAGCAAGATAAATTGTTGCGTGTACATACACAACAGCCATCTTTGACTTTGAAATGAGTACAGAGAAAGCAGGAGGATACAGAGAAACGTTTGTTAGCAGTTGCCTCAGATAGGTGAGTCTCAGTTAGGAAGAGAAGGTGAGGTTTAGAGAAAGAGAGGTGGTGTTCAACAGAGAGAAAATTAAAGAAAAGATCGCGAATGTTCCAGGAATGAAGAAGAAGTGAATCAGACAGTGTTTTCAGGCATCTCACTGGGTCATCGCCGGGAGAGTGGCAAATGGGGGGAGGGCATTTATGATCCTCCCTCTCTGGGGACTCGAAGGTTTGACTGTAAGACACCATTTTTGGTATAATTTTGAAAAGGAAGTGTAGTGTGTACTGTGCATGTAGTTTGATGTTGACAGTTGGAGTAACTTGTATTGGAGAGTATGCCGGCCTACTTGGTGTTCCTGAAACACTGAAAAAGTTCAGCAAAGGGTAATGGTCAGGAACTAGTCCCTAGGGCTGACGATACAGAAGCTCCAGATCTCCCTGTCATCAGCTTTCATCCACCTTGGGGGTACTACCCGGCTCAACTGATGCTAGAGTCTGCTCTCTCTCTCTCTCTCTCTCTCTCTCTCTCTCTCTCTCTCTCTGTCTATAAATATATATATATATATATATATATATATATAGAGAGAGAGAGAGAGAGAGAGAGAGAGAGAGAGAGACGGCTCGACTGATGCTAGAGTCTGCTCCATATATGTATATATATGTGGAGTTTATTACATGTGGGATTTTTTGATCGAGTCATAGAGGGCTCTGTGGTGCTGCACAACATGGAAGATCAGCTGTCGTTCTTCTTCATTCCTCATCAGGCCGCTGTTGTAGTCCATTGCCAGTTTGACTGCATGCTCAGCAGCGTCGTTGACCTCTTTGAGGTGGGCCATGACATCAGGAACAGGCCAGAGGTCATTGATGCTTGTCGGAGTATCCAGCTTCAAACACTGGATGAAGTTTTTCGACATCTGAGTGACAAACTTAGAGATTCTCAGATCTGATGCCTTATCAATCGTCTTCATGTTCAAATGGTGCAGACCCTTCTTCCTCAGCGGTGCTGTGGTCGTATTTTTCAGCATTTCCTGCTTTTCCTCAGCACAGAATTTGTGAAAATACATGGCTAGTGGAGCCAGATCCTCACTGAGGTACTAGAGGTGGCTTTTGACTTTGTCCAGTGCCTTCTTTGCTACAACGAGATCCACGTCTTTGAATTCCTCAATCTTCTTTATGAGATTGTGGTCACTGATTGGAACGTCAACAGCATTTAAGGCTTCAAACCAGTGCATCACGTAGATGGTGATGAGGAAGACAGATGCGTTTGATGGCCTCCTTTTGATGCCATGTGAAGGAGAAGGAAGCTGCATCCTTCAGTTGATTTCTGAAAGGAAAGATCTTGAGGCAGTAATGGCCTTTGGCCATCCAACGTGCTCTGTGGTAGGCACCTGGACGGTGAAAGGTCATCCAAGCTGGCTTCTTGCCGAGAAAAGACTAAGACCGCTGGAGGAGTTCAAGGTAGTCATCAAGGGGTTGCACACGATCCATGTGGCTGAGTATGAAGTGTTCAATGTCCTCGGCTCTGTTGGCAATCCCACGACTGAGATTTTTCACCTAGGTCATCATCATAGGGATCGAAGGAATCTGTGTGAATTTTGTTCCAGAACTCTTTGAATCGACTGAAGAGAGGAATTTCAGGACCAGAAGAAGAGAAAAAGAGGTCAAAGATTCCTGCCACTATGAGTTCACACATGTGGTGCCTGCACGCCAAGAACAACAGCGGGACTGGGAGTCCTCTTTCACTGACAAAGCAAGCTCCAATGTGAACCCCGGTGTTAGATGCTGTAGTATCAAACCAGAGCCCTGCAGTCCAAGGCTTCACTTCCTGCCATTCACCTAGAGTCCTTAGCACTGCCACTCCCATTGCTTCGCCCATTCCAGCAGGGATCTTAGGGATCGCTAGGATCTTCTCCATACCAATCCCTGTAACAACGATCGCCAGTCGATCACTGCGGCCGCTACCATTGATATTGAGCAGGAGCTTTTCATCAAAATGGAGAATCAAGGGTGGTTGTGGCTGGAATTCTTTTTTGATATTTTCAGCGATCTCAGTCTTTGATTCCTTCTGAAGGGAGTGGAGAGATCCGACAGACAACTTGAGTTCCCCCACGTCATGCCCTGCTGCGATCAAGATGGGAGTTACCACTTGCACTGCATCTCACCTTGAAATGAGGCATAGGTTTGAGAAGGCCAAAGAAAAATTGCAAAGTATGGTGTAGTTCCCACCAGTAGTGGAACTGAATAAGCACTTTGCCCTTCAAGTTCCTGAAGGTTCGATTTTTCTGATCACCCTATATATATATATATATATATATATATATATATATATATATATATATATATATATATATATATATATATATATATATATATATATATATATATATCAGTGTTGTAGTCAAGACCAGGCACCTCGAGACCAAGACCAGACCAGATCCTCTGAGACCAAGACCAAGACCAAGACCAGATCCTCCGAGACCAAGACCAAGACCAAGACCACACCCTCTGATACCAAGACCAAGAATTTATGTGTCTGCAGCCTACTGGTGCTGCACTGCTGGTCAGTTTTCACGGGTGTCTCAGCCCCCTCGAGTGAGTGCACTAGTACCCCAATCACCCAGATGCAGATTATGTATCGATGCAATGCTCAACACCTTTTAAACAAATTTAAGTTGATTATCGCACATGAGCTGAATGAAAGAAAGAAGAGGGCAATGGGGATAATTCCTGGGGCCAAAACTCAAGAGTATGGAGGGACCAGGGCCCACACAAGGACTGTGACAATTTTGCTTTTTTTTCTGGCTGGTGTCAAACATTTTCCATGCACCCCAGGGCGCGGTCATAGCTCTCTACGGCCCTCCACACGGATGTCACGGCTTTTGAATTTTTTTCAGTTTTTAAACTTTTGAAAGTATTGTTTTGAAGTTATAATGTATGATGTTGCATACAATGCCATCGTACTCGTGGATTGCTGTATCATCCTCATGCGAAAGCTGGTTTTCAGAAGACTAATTTTCGCACTTCTCTCCGAGCTTCACCCGTGCCCAAACGTTCCATACACAACATATTCATCTTTCGTTTCTCGTGAACAGTCGAGGGGAAATACCCATTTTTCAGGATAATTACACAAGACACCTAAAGGGTTTCGGGATACGGAGGTGGGAAGCAAAAAATATTCATAAATATAAAATACATATTTTATTTCCACAACTGCTCCAAATACTTCATACGGTAGTTCCCATATATGTTTAAGAGAACAGTTTTCACCAACTTTCCTTCTTGAAAGGGGCTGTCATTTCGTCTGCTCACGCTCTTCTTGCTACTACAGATGATTTATTGGCCCCCAGGTGGCCCCCCACTTTAGTGGGACTAGAAACGCCAGTGGGCCACATGGCCATGGCCCCCCGCTCATAGGTGAATAAGTTGTATGAAATACGAGGGTGGCTGTGAAACACTAGAAAATATTCTTAAAAAAAAAAAAAGGTCACAGAAGTCACTGCAGGCCTCCGTGATAGCCATTTGGAAGGTATGAAGGGTCATAACTTATAAGGTTGGAAGCCACTGATGTCTGACTTGCCTCCATTGCTCCAAAATCCTGGCTATGCCCCTGTAAGGGAGGAAATATATTTACAAAATTTAATATATGTGAACAACTGAACATCTAGGTTAAATATTTCTGCTTTCACTGCTTCATTGGCATGAAGAAACAAACATAGGAAAATAGAAATTTATGTGGTTACGTTTTCCAAGCAAGCTAGCTAAACCTGTGGTGTACTGTACGTGTATGAAGCATGAAGGGATTTCTTACACTATACAAGTATATGATGTACGCGGAGATGAACAGAGCTGCAAACATGCATGCGTGTAAATGGAGATTCGCACTGCGAGATTGCCCACGTCATGCATGCTCTCTCGACTCGGATGCACTCTGTCGGCGCTTGCAAGGCTCAGCTCATGCATCATCACCGTAACACTAGCCAGACAGTATCTATAGATAGTATAACGCTGTATGGCACGCCGTGAATCGAATCAGCCATTATTTTTCTCCGTGTATGATCATAAATTCCGACCTTCCCCACGATGCGATGCACTTTGTAATACTGGTCTCGACCTGGTTTCGAGCCAAAACTCCGAGACCAGAAGCTTCGAGACCAAGATCAAGACCAACACCACGTCAAACTTGTTGTTGTTTAAATATTTCCCCACAGCATGGTGGGGAACGGGCAAACAAAGAGCCCGTCAGAGATAGGCGAAAATAGCTCCTATACAGGAGCAAAGCAGGGACGAAGACGTGCAGACAGGGCAAGGGCGGCAGAGGAAGGGAACGAGGCGGCGATGGAAACAACCCGATGATCGAGGAGGCGAGGGGGAGAGCGGTAGACAGCACGGCGCCGATGGAGAGGGCGCCGGCATGCTCAGGTCGAACCCCCAAACGACTCGGTGATGGTATGCGGCCGGCTGCTCCGATGTTAAACAGATGTTAAACCGAGGGCAGAGAGGGACGAGAGCTTGATGGAGAAAACGGCGCCGATGGTAAGGGCGCTGAAGCTCAGGTCGAAGCCCCGAACTCTGCCCTCAACCCCCATCTGACTCGCTCCAGCTCTCCACAGCAGCAGGTGGAAGCGTGGAGGGTAGGCCCGGTCCAGGTGGACGCAAAGGGCACAACCCCGGTCAAGGTAGTGTCGGAGGAATGGCGGTCGGCCATGGAAAGGGCGGACGGCCTACATCTCCTGGTGGGCTGACCGGGGCACTCCCAAAGGTGGAGAGGACAGGCCCGCCCCTTGGCTGGTGCGGCTGCTGTGGAGAGCTGGTCCCGCCGGGAACAGCGGTGGAGGTGTTGCCTTGGCGAGAGGTGGACTGCCCACGTCAAACGAGACGAAGATCAAGACCAAGACCACATCAAGCGAGACCAAGATCAAGACAAAGACCTGTTTCGAGACCTACAACACTGATATATATATATATACTCCACACTCTTATTGATTCCACTAGTTTCATCCTACTGATCTCTTCCTCCCAACTCGTTTCCCTTCTCCCAGCCATTCCCCAGCCGCTAATACACGCACTACTTTCATTCTCCATGTTTAACAGTTCCTTAAAGTGTTCTCTCCATCGGTCCACTTTTCTCCCTTTTCCATTAGCAATCTACCATTTTTGCGTTTCACTCCCCTACCACCTTCTTCATCACCCTGACTAACTTTTTTTACCTCCTTACATATCATTTTCTTACATTCCCTACACTTTACACTCAAATTCCTTCCAAATTTCTCATTCACACTCTTCTTACTCTCTGTTACTAATTTTTTCACCTCTCTCTTCTTATCTATCTATCTATCTATCTATCTGTATATATGTTTCTGCCCGGAATCGTGTTAAGTCTGTTCGTCGCTCTGATAAAAATAATTTCATCCGTACTAAATGCACTCAACTCTCCAACCTGAATTCTTCCCGCTCCTTCTGGCACCTTGCCAAAAACCTTTCTAACAAATTTACCTCATCATCCTTCCCTCCTCTTTCCTACTCTGATGGTTCTGTACCTATTTCGTCTACCGATAAAGGAGCTCTCATCGCTCAGACTTTCTCCTCCAATTCCACCTTAGACGATTCCGTTGCTGTTCCTCCATCACTTCCCGCCTCTGACTTCCTCATGGCTGACATTAAAATCTTTTCAGCTGATGTATTTTCTCCCATCACTGGCCTCAATACTAACAAGGCATTTGGGCCTAATGGAGTCCCTCCTGTTGTTCTCAAGAACCGTGCTTCTGCGCTTACTCTCTGCCTAGGTAAACTCTTTCGCCTTCGTCTGTCAACTTGTACCTTTCCTTCTTGCTGGAAGTTTGCTCTCATTCAGCCAGTCCCAAAGAAGGGTGATCATTCCCAACCCTCTAACTATCGTCCAATTGCTTTAACATCCTGTGTCTCAAAAGTTTTCGAGTCTATTCTTAACAGAAAAATTTTAAAGCATCTTTCCTATCACAACCTTGTTTCTGATCGTCAGTAAGGGTTCTGTCAGGGACGCTCCACTGGCGATCTTCTCACTTATCTTTCAGACTCCTGGTCATCCTCCTTTTGGGACTTTGGCGAAAGCTTTGCCATTGCAATTGACAACTCAAAGGCTTTCGATCGAGTCTGGCATAAATCTTTAATTTCTAAACTGCCCTCTTACGGTTTCATTCCTTCTATCTGTGCCTTCATCTCTAGCTTCCTTTCTGATCGTTCTATAGCTGCTGTTGTAGAAGGCCATCGTTCTTCTCCAAGATCTATCAACAGTGGTGTTCCTCAGGGCTCTGTCCTATCACCAACTCTCTTCCTTTTATTCATCAATGACCTTCTAAGCTGTACATCTAACCTATTCACTTGTACGCTGATGATTCCACCCTTCACTTTTCCATCCAGTTCCGGCAACATCCATCTCAGCAGTTACCTCAACAAACAAGGGATGAGGCTTTGGAACACCTAATGTCTGACTTGGCTCGTATCTCTGACTGGGGTAAAAATAATCTTGTTGTTCTTAATGCATCAACGGCTCAGCTTTTACACCTATCAACCCGTCAAAATCTTCGACACGAGTACCCACTAATGTTTAATAATATTCAGCTCAATCCTGCATCATCCTTGAACATCCATTGGGTTTCATTCACATGGGACTTATCTTGGAAAGACCACATTGCATCTCTTGTAAAATCTGCTTCCAAGAGATTAGGTGTGCTGAGTCGAGTCCATGTCTTCTTTACCCCTGCACAGTTGTTGACTTTATACACGGGTTTTATTCGCCCTTGTTTAGAGTACAACTCTCATGAGTGGAGAGGATCCTCACATACAGCTCTTCTCAATAGAATGGAGTCAAAGGCTTTTCATCTCATGAACTCTGCTCCTCTTACTGGCTCCCTTCAACCTCTGTCTCTTCTCTGCACTGTTGCCTCTTTATCTCTTTTCTATCGCTACTTCGACGGTCACTGCTCCTCAACTGTCTGCTTGGAACCCTCCACCTCTACGACGGGCGTGTAGAACCCGTCTAGCAACAAACTCTCATCCCATCTCATCCCTTTTATGTCCAACTCTCTAATGCAAAAGTTAACCGTTAGTCCTAGTCTTTCATTTATGCAACAGGTCAATTCTGAAACTATCTCCCTCTGCCTGTATTTCCTACTTC
This sequence comes from Coenobita brevimanus, assembly GCF_032717465.1. NCBI lineage: Eukaryota > Metazoa > Arthropoda > Malacostraca > Decapoda > Coenobitidae > Coenobita > Coenobita brevimanus. The sequence goes on from NC_137041.1 coordinate 14,431,814, forward strand.
CTATGATCTCCAGTCTTTCAAACGCAGTGTGTCTAGGCATCTCGAAATGAACGGATCTTAAATTTGGCTCTCTTTTGTATTGTTTTTTTTTTTTTTTCTTGGAAGGAACGGTTTACGGGCTTAGCCTATGGTTCCTTCTTCCTTGGATACATACATATATATATATATATATATATATATATATATATATATATATATATATATATATATATATATATATATGTGTGTGTGTGTGTGTGTGTGTGTGTGTGTGTGTAGGCAACATGACAGCGGACTGTGCTAAAGTATGTTGTGGGAAGAGGTGTTCTTAAAAAGCAGGGACAGAATCTTCTAGATGTCATTTTGTTGTGGACACTTTTTAAGGACTGCACTGTCAGGCAACGAATAAAGGAAATGGTCAATAAAGACAATTTGGAGAGCCTGAAAGTCATCTAGAGGACGAAACTAGGAGGGGGAAGAGGAGGATTGACGATACGAGCGGAGAGAGAACAGAGGTTGTTGATGGTGGCTGGGGAGTGCATTTAGTGGTCACTGGAGGTAAATGGTGTCTGAAGACTTGGGAGCCAACAGTATACTCAATGCTTAAGAGAGAAGAAAATGGTCCTTTGGAATGTGGAGAGAGTCGGAAGGGATGAAGATATAGAACGTCTTTTAGCAGTTTGCTGGGTGGAAAGGAGTCTCTCAGGGAGGAGGAAAGTAAGAAATATTTCAGAATAAGAAAGTCTGGTAGTAAGTTCATAAAATATGAACAATTCTCTTCTGTTGGAATGAGAACTAAGAAGGGAGACCCCTGCTAAGTGCACCAATAAATTAATTAAATTTCATTATCCTCGTATGCACACATGGTTACTGGATAACACTGCACCATACGAGTAGGTGGGGCGCGGGAAAGGGGAGGGGAAGGAAATACATTAAAAGTTATTAATTTCCTTACCGTAATAGTTCTCTCAGAGCTGAATAAATTGTCTGGCATGAGCTGAATCACTTTAGAACTGTATTAGTTCTCAGCCAAAGCTTTATCAAACTGTTTTTTCCTCATTTAATGGTACAGAACTGAAAGTGCCTGTCCAAATGATTCCAGGGTAAGGCAAGATTATAAGGTCATTAACTCTCAACTTGGGACGCAACTGAACTGAGTCCGTTTGTGCTCCTGAGGAAGAATACATTAGACAAGGATAGTGGACGTGAACCCACGTCACCGCACATGTAAAGGAGCCCTCATCTTGAAAATTTGGTCATTCTGAGGACGAAAGCTTAACTGCAATTGTCTCATTCTATGGTACCAATCCCCTTGCACTGGTGAAGAAGATCCAGGTGCAGCTTTAGCACATTGGAAGTGGAGTGGGAGCTGGGTGTTTCTTGACCTCCTGCTGTGTGGCATGGCACAGCATCCTCAGTCCGAGCCTCGTTTCGAGGAAACAGCCAAAATTATCTATACTTGGAACAGGATTTACCAAACTTCCTGGGTAACAGTTCAGTTGACAGCTGAGCCTCATCTCAGAGGTAGGCTCACCGTACAGCCAGTCCAATTCTGTGTACCTTCGGACATGCCCACAAATTTTGGCCTGCCTCAACTCAGGATGGCTCAGTGCATTCAGTCAATCACAGGCAACTTGTGAAAAGGCCAAAAAGTGATTCAGGTCCAAGGCAAAGTGTTAATCCACCACGTGCCAGTGCCATTTTAAAACGGTCTGACAAAAATCTGCGGTCAGTGCCAGTACTGTTTTAAAACAGCTTAAAATTAAAACATTCACTGTGACTGCATTTTTCAAGATTCGCGGGTAAAAATTAGCAGGTATATATGGTAACTGTTCCTCTATCATTCCCAGGTGATCAAGGCCATACACCCACTCGTTCCCCCACTCATGCTCGCTCTGCCTCACTCTGCCTGTGTGCCTCACCCAGTGCTGTACATAGAGAAGGCATGTTGTAAATATTTTCACATAAGTGTAGGGACTATACATAGTGAAATGAAGCTGTAAATATTATCTTGTAAGTGTAAATACCTTACATAGTGAAGTCAAGTTGTAAATACGTTCTTGTAAGTGCCAGGACTGTACATAATGAAGTCAGGTTGTACCAATCTTCAAGTAAGTGTAAGACAATGCATTAACAGTGAGAGAGACATGCAAATTGTGACAGATGTTGAAGTAATAAGTAATCAGAAAAGTGTACTGAACATTGCTATCCCTTCCCAGCATAAATACCTGAGTCTACCTTACATAGAAAAAGGCTTTCTCTCATCCATTTGGCGAGCATGAGAGAGCAGGAATACCTGTATACGAGTATGCAAGACTCAATAAAACCCATTTCCGAGCTTCGGTGAGTATTTTAATGGTGAAATTCATTGTTTTCACATCAAAGTCTATCATTTTAGCCAAAAAAAAAGGTCAAAAAAGGGCTGGCACGGAGGCGACCTAGAGGGCTAAAAATAGCTAGCATGAGGTGGGTTAAGCGAGAAATGATGCAAAATATAATACTTAAGAAACTGAAGGTACACAAAGTTACCGATGGTAAAACGACGTGTGCAATGATGAACTCCCCCATTGCCCAGCATTGCTCCACTTAATATGCTGTGGGGGAGGTATTTAGTCTACCCATCTACAACTTCAGGCAGACAGCACTGATACTCATAGATCAACAGTTTAGAGTTCCCTCTTCAATCAGTTTTTCAAAATGTCCTTCATTGACAGTCCTCGGTGCCGCAGGACACTTGAGTTAAGTGGACAAGTGAGAGAAACATGTGATCATGTGTGTGTATGTGTGTACAACTGTATGTATGCATCTATATATATATATATATATATATATATATATATATATATATATATATATATATATATATATATATATATATATATATATATATATATGAGCCTGTGGTACAGTGGTAGAGTGTGCGTTTAGCACGCTGGTGGGTGCGGGTTCACCTCCTGCCAGAGTTGTAAAAACTTTGGGAAGCGTTCACCAAGCCACTTGCTGCTTTGGCGGACATCAGGGGTGCTGTGGTTGAACCAGTGTCGCATACTAGTATGCTTGCACCCAATCAGATTAAGGAGGACCGATTACACTTGGTTCACAGACTACACACACATCCTAAACCACTACAACACTACAATCACACTCACAAGCACTTCTCACCCTACATACAGTCTCTACCAGACAGCCTAAGCCACTGGGTAGATATACATTGGCTGAATATATATATATATATATATATATATATATATATATATATATATATATATATATATATATATATATATATATATATATATATATATATATATATATATATATATATATATATATATATATATATATATATATATATATATATATATATATATATATATATATATATATATAGATAGATAGATATAGTATATATATATATATATATATATATATATATATATATATATATATATATATATATATATATATATATATATATATATATATATATATATATATATATATATATATATATATATATATATATATATATATATATATATATATATATATATATATATATATATATATATATATATATATATATATATATATATATATATATATATATATATATATATATATATATATATATATATATATATATATATATATATATATATATATGTGTGTGTGTGTGTGTGTGTGTGTGTGTGTGTGTATGTACAGCATATAAGTGTGTGTGTGTGCACGTTCAGATTTTTCTTTTTTTTTGCCAGAAGTGTAGAGGTGTGAGTGGAAAAATGGAGTCAAGTGGATTTAGAAAGCGGGTATGTGAGGGTAGACCGGGGAGGACATAAATCTGGCTAGAACAACAGTGAAAAAGCGTGGCGGGGTGGGGAATGGAATGAAATACTGATATTCTGACACAGGAAATGAATGGGGGGGGAGGATGTGGTAGGGAGGTGAAATGTAGGGTGAATATTGGTATAATGGCCAGGATATATATATAATGAAATAAAAGGAGTAGGAAGGAGAAAAATTAAGGATAATACTGACACGCTGCCTAGGGTAAAGGCAAGCGAAGGAAAGGGGTATGTTGCTAAAAATAAAATATAATAAAATACTGTCACAGGTAAAGATTGGGATATAAATAAGGCTGGAAGAGAAGTAATAAAGGAGAATACTTACATATTACAAATGGTTTAGACTGCGGATTAATCAAAGGGGTAGGACAGGGACAGTCCATTGGTTTGAACAGGTTAGAACAAAGCTAATATACAGTCGGAAAATAACTTGTGACCGTGATACAAGAGAATATTAAGGTGCTGTATGTGATGTGTCCCGTCGGAAGAGGAGTCGTTAATGCACAGGGACAGACAAGCAGGGAAACGCTGCTGTCATGGCCACATCAATCAGGGTATGTTGGAACACTGTATGGTAGCAATAACTTTGTGAGTGTGGAGGGAAGGAGAACAGAATAATAACTTTAACTTGACTTTGGTAAAAAGATCAAATCCGTATGGAGATGAATATATATCAGAGACAACAGGACAGAGCAATTCCGATAAAAGAGGGAAAATGATAAACACCCATCAGACAGAAAATCAATTGTACAAACGAACAAGTAGCTGCACTCAGTGCAACACCCGTGATCACAAACAATTAACTACTGAGTTACTTCACTCTACGCATAAACAGCAACTTTTCCACCAACTGAGTTCCATAATGGAATGGAGTTCCCCCGAGCTAAGCCCTGTATTGGACTATATAGCCCCGCTAGGGTTACAGGAGGGAGCTACCCCTCCCGGCACGGCAGCCCGGGCGAGGCTCGAACTTGCAATCCCCCGATCACAAGTCCAGCGCGCTACCTCTGTGCTACCGCGCCCCCCACTGAGTTCCATAATAATCACAACTGTTGGAGCTGACACTTAACCATATGGCCTTGTCGTTTCCCTTAGGTCTTATTATTGTTTTACTGTTTTTAGAATAAAGTATTTTGTCTCGACTTTAACTTGGACTCTGCCACAAAGCTTGGTTGCTTCAGATAAGACCTATTGTTAAAAAAAAAAAAAAAAAAAAAACGCCTCTTGAGTTATCCTCAGCTCATCGACCATGTTTGAGCTATATCAGGCCAAAACAGATTGAGTTATTTTGATCACACACAGGGAGACGGGTTGAACTTTGACCTGGCCTTGGACCTTGACATTTGACTGTTCTCAAAAGTGAATCACTTCTTTCTTGCCTGACACTTACTCATCCACCAAGTCTGGTTCAAATAAGACCAAAACTATCTGAATTAGCATCATTCTGTTACCTTGGCATTTGACCTTTCCTTTTGACAATTACTTTTGACTGATTGTTCTCAATATTAAAACCAGTTTATTAAACATTTAGCCTCAGCCCTTCCACAAGGCTTTGTCTAAATCGAATAAAAAGAAAGCTTAAACTGATCCTGCCCTGTGACATTGACCTTTGGCTTATTAGTAAAAACATAAAAACAACCCTTTCAACAAGTTGGTTAGAATCAGATCAAAACCTTTTGACTTAACAGGCACACATACCTGGGTAAAATTCTGACCTTGCACTGTGATTCTAATCTCTGATTTTTTAAAACTCATTTAATTTTTGCCTTTCCCTCACTCTTTTCCCTAATTTTGGTCTAAGGAGAATAGTTAGTTATTAAGGCACTGGTAAACTAAATTGACCATTGATATCGTCCTGTGACATAGACCTTCGATCAATTGTTCTAGAAAAGAACTGGTTTTCTCACAGGATGCCCAAATAATATTGGATAAACACAATTCGAGTTATATTGTACACACACACACACACACACACACACACACACACACACACACACACACACACACACACACACTTTATTCAAAACAAAACACCCATCTTGTTTCACGAGTCGCCGGGTTCAAGTAGATGTGATAAAAAAAGAAGAGTGCTACTGTGTACATAGACAAACAGGTATAAATTTAAAGATATACACTAAAGCACAGATACAGGGATCTCCTAGCTAAGTATATATTTGCTACATAATTATAGTCAACATGAGATATACATACAGACGGTTGATAGAAAGCATACAAGAAGAGAAGCAGAAAAAAAAAAAACAAAGATTGTCTGACAGGAATGGCAATATAGGAAATGATAGAAGTTTGGAGAGATTGGCTGAAAAAGTGTGATGAGTTTAAAGTGACAGTTGGAGTGTGGTGAGAGGAGGCCTGACTGGGAGTGTTGGTGCAGACTTAAAGCAAGATTTGATATGTGTTGCTGTAGAGTAAGAACAGAAACGGAAAATGGTAGGTTATAGCTCCCTCATGGTGGGAACAACTCTAGTATTCCACTCCACATAACGCGGCTGAGTGAGTCATAGAGGCCTGGGAGGGATTATTTAGTGTGACATCTCTCCCCGACTCATGAATTATATCTTGGCTTAAAAGGTGTGATCAAATTCTGAAGACGACATGTAATCTGGTGAGATAAGAGAATGTTGCTGTAGACGTAAAATAATTATGAGTAGGGTACAGTAGAAGTGTGAATCTGACAAAGTCGTTATTTGGTTTGGGATTACCTTCTCATGGCTTCTGACTCTGTTCCAGTGCTATTATATTCAAAATATTATTTTCAGTTAACACGTCCTCTTAATTATCGCCCGCCTAAAGAAGCGATAATGTAATCGCCTGTGTGTGTGGGGGGGGGGGGGAGCTGTTTTCAAAATATCTCAATATCATGTGGGCAAATGGTATCCAAACTTTGTGGACAGTATCCTGTCATATATGGCTTGTTTAGTAATAATTTTGGCGAAGCTGTAATGATATGCCTATGATGGCCAGAGCATTATGCAAGGAAAAAAAAAAATCCCTTCTAACGTTTCCTTTCAGCTTGCCATTACAGTATTAACCATTTTCAGTTGTACCCTTAAAGAAGAGGATGGGTATTTAAATGGGTGACTATTAGAAATTTTTTCAAAGTCCTATTAAATTCAATGACCTACACCAACATAATACCCCTGACTTTAGGCTTCTGAATGCTAATATGATATTTAGGTCAGGCGTTAGTTAGTAGCTGCCTTTGGTTGTCAGATGATTATTGGGCATTTTTTTTTTTTAAATGGTGGCTGGAGCTACACATTCGAAGGTGAGTGCTTTGGCTTTTATTCAGTCACAATTTTCGTTTGCTCTCCTTACGTCTCCTTTATCTCTTTGTCAACTAAACTCTAGTCATGCCTGAATTTCACGTGATTTCGATCGTTGTTATTAGCTACATAAATTTTTTTTTTTTTGGCTTGTATTTCCCCCCTCCCCCCTCCTCTCTCTCTCTCTCTCTCTCTCTCTCTCTCTCTCTCTCTCTCTCTCTCTCTCTCTCTCTCTCCCTCAGTAATACCATTCTTTGTTTCCACTCCATTTCCTGCCACTCTCCTCTACATCCGCATTGGACTCTACCTCTCCACTCGTCCACTTTTTCTCTTCCCCTCCCCTGCCATATGTCAGCTTTCATTATCCTGCATCACACGTCCCACATCAGAGTCCCTACCCATACATTCCCTCACCTTCTCTTAATTATTTTATCCGATCCCTGTTTTGTCAATACGTTTACGTGTCCTGATTGCTTTGAAATAAAAGAGCTATGTGTGCTTAGTTTGTTCTTAGTGTTGTTCAAAGGAGTACAGAGGAAACTAAAGAGCAACAGACCTGTTGTCCTTTTGTGGCTGTTTCCTATAGGGAAGATATAACTAACAAAACTAATCAATCAGCTATTGACAAGTAGAGAAAAGCAGGAAGCCTCCCCTCCACCCACCAACCCTCAGCCGAGGCTGGCAGGAAACAGTGGTAAGGAACACCATTGAAAAGATATCGTGGAAATTTAATAGGGAAGAGGGAAAAGAAACTGAAGAGGAAGGTAATGTTATGTCAACAATATTTATCAATGTTGTTCTGTGATTGAATCATACAGGATCTGGAAGAAAAAAATACATAGAGAAATGTTATTCAAGAGTGAATATACACAGCAGAGAATCAAAAGTCAGAAGTTTGTCCAAGCAGTTTCAAAGCTTAATACTGCATCATATTTACTATACTGATGGGCAAATTGTGCCATAACTATAACTATAACTATATATATATATATATATATATATATATATATATATATATATATATATAAATATATATATATATATATATATATATATATATATATATATATATATATATATATAACTCTGTTAAGAAAAGCTTTGCTTCTTGTGACTGAAATCTTTTTCCAATGCCTTTATGCCCATTACCTCTACTATAATTTGAATAGTCAACTGTGAATCACCTTGTCGTAGTGGGAGGTTTGTTTACCCGATAAATCTGGTGGCTTCACCAGTGGGAGGAAATCCCCACTGGCACAGCAGGAGGACAGGATTATGCTGGAGGGGCCATCAGTGAGGGGCCAGACTAAGTGTTCCCTGGCCAACTTCCATGTGAATTACCTTTTAATGGATTAAGGTTACAGCAGTAAACCCCAAACGAAAAATCGGTAAGAAGAGACCCACGAAAGGAGGGTCTTGACAGACCTCTGACAAACTTCTACAACCATGATCAGTAGATGGAAGTCGTGTAAATTTCGCGACCATCAAAGGCTGAGAAGGTCCAAGTCATGTGGTGACAAGGAGTGCATGCCCTCATCAATCATTACACCATATCCCATCAGTGTGCACGCCCACTACAATACTCACCATCCATTTCATCCATTCACCAAAACCAAAAGCCCTGTGGCGGTAGGATGAGGCGACGGTGACAGGTTATGGATGTGGCTGCAAGTTGCTAGCTTGAGTCCTGCACTCAGGCGGCACTGGACCATTGGTTACCTGCATGATGGCAAAGGAGCAGGTCATGCCTCTGGTAGCATCTAGTCTCTCTGGACTAAGTATCCAGAAACGGACTCCCAACTTCTTATACCCCTGACAAAGAGGCATTTAGAAAGGGTAGCCTAACTTTTGCTGCTCCACACCACCTGGGCAGGTAAACCGGTCTGTCAAGGCATCCCACACTGTGGGTGAAATAATGCAAGAGAATTCCTCTGACCCTTGATACCTGGAATATACGAGCCTTGCTTGATACTGACCAAGATACAGAACAACACCATAGGGCTGGCCATATTGTCCATGAAGTGAAAAGGTATAAAACTGACGGTGCTGCCTTGTCTAAGACCCGCATATCAGAAGGCAACCTAACTGAATCAGGAGAAGGGTATACTTATTTCTTGATGGGATACCTCAATAATGTAAGAAGAAACCATGGTATTGGCTTTGTAGCCCGAAGCAACCTACTAAAGAGGATCCAGGAGTTACCTGAAGGCGTATGAGAGGCTCATGCCTAGGTGCATACCACGCTTTAAAGGTACACAACACTCATCAGTGCCTGTTCCAAATGTTTGACTCTGAGGATACCATCAAAGATTCCTTTTATGACTCTCAAGATGTTATCATTAGCTCAATACCACATATAGACAAACTCGTCGTAGTTGGAGATTTTACTGCCAGAGTAAAAAAAAGATAATCACTTCTGGCAAGACATTATAGACTGCCATGGTCTTGGTAACATGAACAACAAGGGCCTTAGAGTGCTTTCCATATGTTCATAACACAATCTGGTCATCACCAACACCATTTTTCAAGAATAAACGCAAGACCACGCAGATGCACCCACAATGTAGACATTAGCACCTTACTGATTATGTCATTGAAAGGCTGCAAGAAAAAATGTTATAACACAAGCTATGAAAGATGCAGAATGCTCAACAGACCATAACGTTATATACATATAACTGCAACTCGACCCACAAGTGCACTTTAGGCCATTCTCCAAGAAACTAAACTGTCGAATCTTAAAGGATGCAGTATTTTGTAACACCTTCCACAGCACTATTACAAACAAGCTCTCTCAATGTCCACCACTTAACACAAAGAACAGTACAACAAACCTAGATGCAGAGTGGCTGAACATTAAGACACTGCTTCAGAGCACTGCAGATAAAACCCTAGGCTTCTCCATTCGCCACAATAAAGACTGGTTTAATGAAAATGCTGAGGTTATCTTGTAATGAAGAACGGAGCATATAACAGCTGGTTAGCTCATACTTGCTGCTTAACCCTTAAAACTGAATTCCAGAATCTCAGAAGTGAAATTCAGAGAAACTGCGTGACACGAAGAACAAATGGGGGACTGAACAAGCAACAGAGCTGCAAAGACTAGCTGATATTAATGACCAGCATGAGTTCTACAAGTCCATGAAAACCATCTCTAGGCAAACCAAACATAGCATAGTCCCTGTTCGACAAGACGAAAAAGAATTTCTGAAAGACGAGCAAGCAATCCAAGAAAGTAACTTCAATACCTTACTGAATCGACGAAACCCAGTGGAGCGCAATATCCTTAATATTATCCCAAATGCCCCTCAAGGGTCAGATTTCTGTGTCACACCTGCACATGCAGAAACTGTTCAAGTCATCCAATTTCTAAAAAATAAAAATTCTGGTTCTGATGGCATCATACCCGAAAAAAATAATGGACTGCCAGTTGCTCCACCAGCAATCTCATGATCTCTTACTATCAGGAACCAAGAATGAACTGAATTCGTGGAATGCACGGGCATAGAAATAATACTGATAAACCAGATGAACAGTGCCAGTAAACAGAAAGGAAAAAAAAATCTAACTGAATAGATGTTATGTGCATACAAAAATTTATATTGCAAACCAGTAAAACAAGTAAACAAGGAGTTAACTGGCAGCAATTGTGGATTCAATGTTTAAATGCAAATTGCCTTTACATGTGACGCAAAAGGGGACTGTACCCGCTAAAATATTCTAACTTAAAGTCATATGCCACAACTCCAGCTCTTCCAGTGTGATCCTCTCCACTTCACCTCACCTTTTCTATTTTCGCATCGAATCTCTAAAAAATCTGTGACAACCTTTTCCACCAGCAATGTCACCTCTTAGTCGGTGCTCATCTTCACAAGGTGTACACTTTCCACCCTTTTTCTGTTATCCACCACTGTCTTGTCTCATCTTATCCTCTTCTTTCCGCCCATGCCACACATATTCCGCTTCCCCACTTTTGACCTACACCTGAATGCCATGTATACTGCATGCAATACCAGAGGGTATGCTTAACATGATATACCCCATGATTCACTATCATCTCATCTCATCCGACCATTAATCTCGCTGTTTCACTGCCCCTCTCCCCTTTCTCCCCATAAACGGCGAAGAACTATTTCTCTGACTGCTGGGCGTGCTACATCGCCTACAGTACACGGCCATGCTACTGTCATACCCAAAGAAGAGCAAGTCTGTGACCTACAGGGCAGAGGGGCAAAGTGAGGAGTTTTCAGCCATGACCTCCTACGAAAGGGCAGTGACGTCGATTCCTAGCGTCTGCTGCTGTGAGGAGGGAAGGCGCGAGGTTGTAAAAAATGTAAGCAAACAAGTCACCGTAGCCACCTTGCCACCCTCATATTCAAAGCATGTTCGCTGTGTAAGGGGAAAAAAAAATCCCCATTCAGCCAAGACTGAAGCTTCAATTTTTTTTTTAATGTGTCTGACTGTGGCCACAGGTTTCACAGCCAGCTCCTAAGGCCCAGTAATATTCCTGCATACCATACACCTCCACATTTTTTTTTTTTTTTATGTATCCGACTCTGGGCAAAGGATTCAGGGCCTATTTCTCGAGGGCAGTTGCCTATCCCAAGGCCCAGTAGTCCTCCTACATCTCCACATGTCACTACTTCGGCGCTAACACCCACGGCTCATACTGAATACATGCTAGGGCTGTTTCATAATTGTAGGACTGGCGTATTGGTATTAGCGGGGATACTTTTACATGTCGGCGGGTCTTTTGGTAGATCAGTAAAGTCTGCTTTTATGAAATTCAAATCTTTACACTGTTCCATGCCCCAGCGGGGATTCGAACCTGGGTCCATTAGGACTGCAGGCCACCATTCTACTGATTCAGCCACGCCTCCCCCAAAGATGGTAGAAGGTATATATTTAGGACAAAAATTATATTTTCCAAAAGGACAAGTAAATAACGCAGTGTTGATGCGTTTACCAGCAGTTTTGCTGTCATGTCATGAATTTAGGGATTACTGGCTTTCCAGAAACAATCGATTTATAATACATTGCTCACATAATTAACATTAGCCTATATAACACTATGGACTGATAAACGCTACAAATGTCTCCTTATAATGATTACATTGTTAAGTTCTTAGCAAGGGTTGTTGTGTCGGAGCATGTAGGCCTATTGCCAGAATGTTGCTTATATTTCTTATGTGTTAGATTATTATTTTTTTTTGGCATCAGGTTTTCTGTATGAGTCCTGTTATTTGTCACAGCATTTATTGCAACAGTGGTTTTTATTTCTGTCTTGTATTATGTCCTGGTGTGTGTCCTGTGTTAAAGCATGTGTTGTAGTAAAGCTTTTAGCTTCTGTTCTTATGTGTGTTTCATTGTGTACACAGTTCTGGAAATTGTAGTGCATTAATACTTTTATATCATGCTTTTCACAAAAACTTGTATTTCTGCATGTGTTTGTCCAGTTCTCTACATGTATATGACCTTGCAAGTTTCTTGCTTGCCACTAGTTTCCTCTAGTGCATGAAACAGCAAGTATAATAAGTGTAGCTATATTCAGTTAGGATTTGACAGTCATTATGAATGCGGTTGTATTTAAGAAGGAAATTGTGTGTGTGTGTGTGTGTGTGTGTGTGTGTGTGTGTGTGTGTGTGTGTGTGTGTGTGTGTGTGTGTGTGTGTGTGTGTGTGTGTGTGTGTGTACAAGCGGAAACCACATTCTCTAGCTTACCTGGGTCGGGCCAGAGATTGGGACCACGTCATTTCTGGACGGCGGCCCACTCTGAATATCACAGTACAATCCACACACACATACGCACAGTCTGTGAATCCTTCGAAGCATTGCTGTCTGTCTTGTTCTGCCCTTTTGCTCTGTATCTTTGTAGCAGTCAAAGGAAAAGTACATAGGTGACATTCATTCATTCATTCATCATCCAGTCCTACATTGCCCCATGAGGAGCGTAGGAGCACGGGGCTAGGAAAGTTGGTCCTGACATTCAAGATGAGAGTGACCAGCCTCACTCATCCCTGGGTGGCATTAAGTGAGCAATAAACCCCAACCATCCCATGGATATAAACCTTCACCGGCTCAATCCAATGGAGCTCGGTAATTACCCAATAAACCACCAGGCGCCAAAATTTGGTTAAATGGTTACCACCCAGCGTAGTAAATGGTTTCCTGTTGTACAGGACAAAATATGTATAAATATAATGCTGTCTTTTTATTCCATACCTTTCAAATTATCGTCATAGCAACTGGACGTGAAGAACAATTTCCACACTCTGGAGTTACGACATGAAGATCCGAATGACTACCATACAGGTGTGGGACCTGACGTCGTGGGTAGAAGGCCTGCTGCTTCATAGCGGATACGGGTGCTCAAAAATGTAATTATCATCTTTTTCTCTTGGAGATGAGGATGAATCAAGGTTGTAAGGGAAACAATGTGCACCGGGACGATGTTGACAGTGACCAGTGGGTGAGATGTCTCCAACAGTTAAATAGAAATAATTGTCATGAAATAGTTGCTGAGGATGAAGCTTGATGTTTAACACACACACACACACACACACACACACACACACACACACACACACACACACACACACACACACACACACACACACACACACACACACACACACACACACACACACACACACACACACACACACACACACACACACACACTGTAACGTTGTTTAATGCATTTTCTGATGTGGGGTGGCTACTTTGAACCTTAGTGTTAAAGTCTATTTCCTTCCTTTCCGTGGTTTACAAAGATAAATGTAAGGTAAAACGTGCAGTATTATGCAAAAAAAAACTTTGTCATACGTAGCAAGGTGAACATAACATGACATTGATAGCGAAGACTTGCAGGGTTCATAAAGTTTGTGTTCGTGTGTATGTCGCCCATGAAGCTTGCTGTGTGCATTTGTATACAGAGGTGGGCTGGTATTAAGTATTATGCAATAAGTGTGTCTACTGAAAGTGGCTGATTCTCCTTATAATATAACGTTTCTGAAACATATGGTTATATTTTATACATATTTTCACATTTTTACACAGATGAAGGGAAATAAAATTTAAATAGGTCTATGTAGTGTGGTGAAAGCATCGTCTTCAGTCATGATGCTCAGACGGACGTGTGGATGAACTATTTCGTACACGAACTATTTACCTATTTAATCGTAATTACGTCGGATGACGCCAGATATTTCAAGCACACACACAAGGTTTAAACTCGCTTATATCCGTTTTACACACACACACATACACACACACAACACACACACACACACACACACGCACACACACGCACACACACGCACACACACACACACACACACACACACACACACACACACACACACACATGTAAAAGCTGAAACCGTTGTGCGGATGCACTTGGTGGTTTGGAAGTCCTTAGTTTGATTCCTAATTTCTTAAAGACTCAAGGATTGTTTCCTCGTGTGCATGTTTAATGAAGATATTGCATAGAATAAAGTGCATTATACTAATACACTCTGCCATATATAAAGCATCAATATAATTGGGTAGCATTATCTCTATCAGGATGAAGTAGAAAGCTCACACTGAGCTCAAACCTCCGCCAGTGCCATTAAAAGGGATCCGGATCCAGATCCGTGGATATAGGATCCGGATAAGGAACCACGGATATAGGATGGGGAACCGAATGCAGATCCGCTCCAATTTTTTTTTTTTTTTTTTTTTTGCCCTAATTCCAACAAAATTTCATTTAATTCATTGAGAACTTTTGGAGATATTGTGCGGGATACTCCGGATCCGGATCCAGATCCGACCCATAATTTAATACCTTCTTGCCTGGGCCGTGGCCCACCCTTTCACAAAATGTCATCAAAATCCCTCCATAAATGTTTGAGTAATCCTGCTAAGAGACAAATAAACAGACAAACGAATCAAGGTGGGGTAAACCATAACCTCCTTGGCGGAGGTAAATATACAGTTGGAGAAACTTCCGCGCGGGACACCGCGAATTAGGCAGCAGGAGCGGCAAATAATTTGATCTGGTAACAGTGTTGGGGATAAAAGAGGAGTGGGACGTGCGGGGTAGGTGAGGGATTGGGGGGGTAATGGAGGCAGCTGTATGGTGGGGTGGGACGTGTGCTGGGAGGGATGGGAGGGTAGTGGGAGTAGCTGTGTGTTGGGAGGGATGGGACGGTAGTGGGAGTAGCTGTGTGTTGGGAGGGATGGGACGGTAGCAGGAGTAGCTGTGTGTTGAGAGGGATGGGAGTGGGGGTAGCGGAGTGTTGGGGAAAGACTTAGTGGCCATTTAATGTCGTAACATAATTTGCTTTGATTTAAAATGAATGTGTTTTTATGATAGGAGAATACACGAAATAGCAACAAGCTGTAACGTGATGGTTCATGACATGATGAAAAATGGTCAGTTCAGTGATCATGCAAGGCTGATTATAAACACACAATCACCAACACGTAACCTTATATAATGATTCGCCCTCCTTCGGTATCTATCACATCCCTATTGAAACACAGACTAATATCAGACGTTTACCTCAGATACATCTCAGAAAAGTTACTCATACATTCTTAATTGTAACGTAGATATGTAGTGTATGGAAAATAAAGTATACATAATATTCCATTTCTTCGTTGTTTCAGTCAACCATTAGTATTTTTTACCCCCAAAGGCATTAAATTATGTCAGATTTTAAGACAAATGCATCTTTGTTAGCTGTTAACCCGCGCCGTCCCGAGGACGTACTTCCACGTCCTCACGTTTTGTCACAGCTAATCCCGAGGACGTACTTCAACGTCCTGCAATTGCAAGGTTCATAATTTCCACAATTTTCAATTTTCGCGAGTCATTTTTGGTACGTATACACGGGACACCTTCCTCAACAAGATGCCAGGCAGAGACAATGCCTTACCCAGCATGACCTCCTCCCCCCCCTGCAGGCCCTTTTCTCAGCAATTCACCTGTTATCAGTGACCTGGCCAGTATAGCCATGTCATGCCACGGTACGAAATTCAGGGCCAGAGTGATTCCCCAATCAATGACAATGTGGAGGACAAACTTTACATAGCATTAGAGGAAGAAACAGTTAGAAATGATGATCAGGTAATGTGGCAAAAAAAGGTCAGGTATTAGTGAGTGAAACAATGCTTATAATGCCTATATTACTGCTTGAAAACCAATATACTCTTGTACTACATATAAATTCGTAACAGTAAATAAATAAATACCGTTTATGAGTGGTGTGAAATAGTTATCCTCCCATAGAACTCGTTTTCTTTGGTGCCAGCCTGATAGAATACCCAGTAAGGTAAGGAGGCTCTCCTACCTGTAATGAGTATTTTAAACCTCAGGTGAGCGATTTCTCTATGAATTTTCGATGTTTCTCACCAAAAGCGAAAGTTTTAGCAAAAAAAAAAAAAGGGTCGAAAAATGGTCGGGATTGGGGGGTACCAGTGGTCAAAAAGTGGTCGGGACGGGGCGGGTTAATGTGAAATTGATATATTTCCTAAATTATAAGCACATTCTGGCTGTTTGTCACTAACTAATTTAAGCATTAACCAGATCTAGGCCTTTTCATGTAAATCAATAGCTTCTGTGTGTGTGTGTGTGTGTGTGTGTGTGTGTGTGTGTGTGTGTGTGTGTGTGTGTGTTGTGCAGTGTATAATACTGGATCTCTCGGTGTCTAACTCTCTCAATTTATCTCACAGAGACTCATAAGTAGGCTTAGGATAATCATGCA
Organism: Coenobita brevimanus; assembly: GCF_032717465.1. NCBI lineage: Eukaryota > Metazoa > Arthropoda > Malacostraca > Decapoda > Coenobitidae > Coenobita > Coenobita brevimanus. Next base: position 14,448,674 of record NC_137041.1, read on the forward strand.
TTTGCATATGTGCACATGCAAATGCATATTCTTGCCATTTATGAGCGTAAGTGCATATTCGTACTTTTTGGTTTATTTATACGGCATATTCTTTGAAATTTCCTGGATGGAGAGGAGAGGTATATGAGAGGGGGTGTGAGTTGGGAGCAGGGCAGTGAAATGGCGGAGGACAAGGCGACGTGGAGGCGATTTGTTTGTGGCCACCCAGTGCGGGATTAAGACTTCTGGCAATATATATATATATATATATATATATATATATATATATATATATAATCTTTGCCGCAGTCCCTGGTGAGGTCGGCCGCTCCCATAATTTATGTTGTCGTCAGAAACTTTCTTCCTCCAGGCCTAACTGCCTCATTTCTTTCTCAATTCCATTTCTCCACCTAGTCCTTTGTCTTTCCCTCGTCCATTTCCCTTCCACCTGACTTCACAGGATCAACTTCCTCCATCCTGGTCACATGCCCATACCACCTCAAACGTATCTCTCTTGCCTTCTCCACAACTGACACAACTCCTGCCTCTGCTCTAATGTCATCATACCTCCTACTCTCTCTGTGACACTCCCATCAGCCATCGCAGCATTCTTATCTCTGTCCTTTCCAGCTGTTTCTCTTCATTCTTCCACAATGCCCAGGCTTCTGCGCCATACAGCAATATAATAGCAACGTTCGGAAGATGGCTTCAGGTCATTCCTCCATCTACCACACACATCAACAAAGGGGGTCGCGTTCCACAGTTTGGAAAGCACTGATTTACAAGAACACTGCCATCCGAGTGCTAACTCAACATAGGCATAGGTACTGACACATTCTATCAGTAAAGTTTTTTGCTCTTGGTTCGGTTAATAATATTTGTTTAACCAGACAAATGTTAGGACGCATAGTACTGGATTGATGCATGAAGTTTATCAGAAACTCAGTAGAATAGAATAGTTGGGTTGAGAAACAGTTCTTGTTTAAATGTAATGTGACAAATAAGTCCTTCCTTCGACCAAATTCCCAGAAGGAATTATTTTTCAGCTGTATTCTCCCCAACTGTGAGTTGTTTGAGACAATAAGTATGTGATATTATCTCTTAGTGTGTGTGGAAGGAGTGGGCGGAGAGGAGAACTGCCTGCCAAAAGTTAGGGCGTTTGAGTGTGTGCAATTCACAGGGTCGGTCAGGATAACGTGATTGGCGTGATCGTCAGCTCATTACCCTCCAGGAAGAGGGCTGAGAGCTCTCATAGTCCGACCTAGGGCAAGGCTGTGACCTTCACACACGCACACAACCATTCCCTTCCTCAAGAGGAACAGTAACCTCCCACTTCGTTAGTGAAACTTTTCGCACCCGATCCGGCGCAAGCCCCCGTCCTACTAGATGGCGGGCGAAAGCATTACCACTACACCAGTTGGTGTGTGTGTGTGTGTGTGTGTGTGTGTGTGTGTGTGTGTGTGTGTGTGTCTGTGTGTGTGTCTGTGTGTGTGTGGAGGCTGGTTAGAACAATTGTGTGAACGGGGCGACCGCTACTGCTAGCACATTTGTAGATATTACATTACGAAAATTCGTAAAACATTAGGTGCATGCACAATTTGTAGCAATGAAAGTCTTACATAGTGTGGTAATTTTGTGTGTGTCGTGTGTCTTTTGTCAAATATGTCACAATCTATAATAACGACATTATGTCCGTATTCACTTTAGTTGACAACTGAAAAATAGACTTTATCTATCTATCTATTGCCAGACGCCTCAATCCCGTTTGGGATGGCCACAAACAAAACGCCTCCACGTCGCCCTGTCCCCCGCCATTTCACTGCCCTGCTCGCAACTCACACCCCCCTCTTTCATACACCTCTCCACACCCATCCCTCCATCTCATTCTCGGCCTCCCCCTCCCTCTTCCCCCCTCCACCTCACTCACATACACTCTCTTCTTCAGTCTTTCACCCTCCATCCTCTCCACATGGCCGAACCACCTCAGTGTGTTCCTCATAACGCTTCCTATCACATCCACATCCACACCACAACGCTCCTTTATATCCTCATTTGTCAGCCTGTCTCTCCATGTGACTCCACAGGCTCCTCTTATATAACTCATTTCCACTGCTCTCACTCTTGACTTGTGTCTTTCCAACAACGTCCAAGCTTCACTTCCATACGTTAGAGTTGGTATCACAATACTGTCACATAGTAACTTTTTCACTTTCATGCTCACTTCCCTGTTTCTTATCACTGCTTTCAAAGAACCAGCAACCTTTCTTCCCTGCTGTACCCTTTCAAGCACTTCATCTTCCAAACCTCCATCCTTACTCATCACACTACCCAAGTACTTAAACATACTCACATTTTCCAATTTCTCACCATCCAACCTCGCTGTACATTCACTGACTTCACCTCTCTCAAAGACCATCACTTTACTATTCCCTACATTCACCTTTAGATTCCGTTTCTTACACACTCTCCCAAACTCATCCAGCAAGCCTTGCAGCTCCCCTTCGTCTTCACTCAACAACACAGTATCATCTGCAAACAACAGTACAGGGAGTTTCCAAACACTATCCTCTCTCACCAGAGCCACTCCAACATCCACTACCCTACCTTGTACCTCTTTTATTACCCCATCCATGTACAGATTGAACAACCATGGAGACATGACACATCCCTGTTTCAACCCAACCTTCAAAGAGAAAAATTCACTTAGTTCACCATCCACACGCACTGCAGCCTTAGCACCATCATACATATTCTTCACAGCATTCAACAACTTCCCGTCTACTCCATATATTCTTAATACTTTCCACAATCGTTGTCTATCCACCCTGTCATATGTTTTCTCCAAATCCATGAAAGCCGCGTACAACTTCTTTCTCTTTTCTAGAAAATTTTCCACTAAAGATCTAAGAATGAATATCTGATCTACGCAACTTCTTCCTTCCTAAAGCCTCCCTGTTCTTCTCCAACTAATTCCTCTGTTATTTCCCTAACTCTGTCAACAAGTATCCTACCATAGACTTTTCCTATTATACTAAGAAGACAAATGTCACTGTGATTACCACACACTTTTTTGTCCCCTTTTCCTTTGTACAAGGAAATAATTATACTTGACTTCCTTTCCTCCGGGACTCTACCTTCCTCCCAGGCCAATCTGCACATCTTCCATATCCATTCTACTACTATCACTCCCCCATGCTTCAGCATTTCACCACACACTCCATCAATTCCTGAGGCTTTCCCCAATTTAACTTTCTTTATTGTTTCCACATCTTCTAGCCTACTGATTTCTTCCTGTCTTCTCACCTCCCTCCTTCTCCCAGCCATTCCCCAGCCACTTATACTCGCATTACTTCCATCCTCTATGTTCAACAATTCCTTAAAGTGTTCTCTCCATCTGCTCACTCTTTCTCCCTTCTCCACTAGTAATCTACCATTTTTATCTTTCACTCCCCTGCTAACCTCACTTCCACCCTGTCTTACTCTCTTCACCTCTTTCCAGAACATTTTCTTACAGTCCCTCCCCTTTACACTCAAATTCCTTCCAAATTCCTCATCCACTCTCTTCTTACTCTCTCTTACTAATCTTTTCACCTCTCTCTTTCTACATAGAACTCTCTCTTCCCTCTCTCAACTTCTTCCACTCCCCTATTCCTCATCCATTCATTGTATGCTTTCTTCTTTTGTGCCACAGCCTGTCTCACCTCTTCAGTCCACCACGCTGTTCCTTGTACCCCCCTCCGTCTTCTCTTCCTCCCACACACCACATCACATGCTGCACATATTTCTTCTGTAAATATCCTGCACACACCTTCCACATCCCCCATCTGCTCCATTTCATATTTACCCAATCTTTCCTCCACTTCTCTCTTATACTCTGTCTTTTTCTCATCCTCTTGTAACCTTTCCACTCTCCTTGCAACTACTCGTTCCTCTCGCCTTTCCCTTCTTCTATTTCTCCATCTTACTTGGATCCTAATTCTGGCCACCACCAAGTAGTGGTCAGAAAGTCCACTCCCCCAGCCTCTATAAGCTCTTGCATCCATTACACATCTTCGCATCCTTTCATCCACACACACATAATCAATCATTGCCTTCCTTTCATTCAGTTCACCACCCACCCTTCTCATCACTCGCCATGTATACCTGTGGATCATTTTATGCCTGAAGAGGGTATTGGCTATCACCAATCCCCTCCCAGCACAGATGTCCACTAACGCACTCCCATTCTCATTTATCTCAGCAGACACACCCCACCCACCAACTATTCCATCCACCTTCACATTCCCTACTTTACCATTCATATCACCGATCAAAAACACTCTTTCATTCCTTCCAAACTTTTCCATGCACGCTTCCACATTTGTCCAGAACTCTTCTCTCACTCTGCTAGCACGATCTTGCGTTGGCGCATACACACTCACAATCGCCCACATTTGTATTCCAACTTTCAACATTACCCACACAATCCTTGACCCAAGTGATCCATACTGTCTTATGCTCTTCTTCCATCTTTTACTCACAACTATACATACTCCTTCCTTTGCCTTCTCATTCTCACCTACTCCTGCACATATACCCCATCCATGCTCCCATTCTCTCACACTTTCTCCTCTCCATTTTGTTTCAGTTATTCCACATACATCCACTTTCGCACCCTCAAGCACCTGGACAATCTCTCTCTCTTTCACCTCATCATTCGCTCCTCTTACATTCCATGTTGCCATTACCAAGTTCTTTGTCCGATCCTGGGTCGTCATCGTTTAGTCAGTCCTTGTCCGAGGCTTCTTGTTTGTCTTTTTAGTTAGTTGTTTTCCGGGGAGGGGCACTAACCCTCCGCCAACCCTTTTAGTCGCCTTTTACGACAAGCAGGGATACTGGGGGAACATTCTTCAAAAAACCCCTACCCCCAGGGGGTATCTTATTTCTGCCAACCAAAAGGTTTCCAGTGTGACTGTATGTAAGGTAATCTCCTGCATGTGTCAGAGAGAGAGAGAGATTATACACGTTTAATACTTGTATAATCACACACGTATGCACATTAGCATAAAGTTATATAGGCCTATTAAGATATGAGGTATCGGCCCTACAAAAGTGTTGACTGGAGTATGCTTATATTTATAGTCTGGTATGAATGCCAGGCTCATCCATCCGTAGGCACAGTAAGTGCCTATACGACTATGAAAGGATAACAAAGTATGCCATCAGTCTAAAGGGTGTGTTTTCCTTATCCTGCCAGCACTCAGTGTTAATATAACAGTAGTTGACTTATACAACTATAAAATGGACTATTACAGGATGTTAGATTCGGTATTCATTACAAGTTGCAATGAAAATTACGATGCTGTATCTTTGTCAAGCAACTTGCATGAGAAGCAGCTGAAATCAGTTCTAAATATTTGAAAATTCTCGGCCAACAATAGAATGCTTTGCGATGAGGGGACGGAATGACGGAGGCGAATGGCAAGGCTACGTATTGGCGATACCTGTTTGCTTAGGTATTGAACACACTCCATCAAATACTGAACTACCATTAGCAGCTTGTTGCCGCCACCTTTTGTTATTAATAGAAAAATCGTATTGGATTGATAATTATATAAGCAGAGTTTGTTGACACAATTAATGGCTACTAAACCTCTCCCTAACACACACCTACCCCCACCACCACCCCTCCTCTCCCCCATCACTCACCTTCCCCGCAACTCCCACCCCCTGCTTCACCCCCAGCACTGATAACAGATCATTTCTGTCTGTCGCTGCTGCTGCCATCTACACAGTGTCCCGCCCAGAAATTTCTCCAACTGTACATGACCGACAGTCAAACCTCGATTGGTTCATAACATCTGTCCGTGCGTGTGTTGTCCTGTGTTGGAGAAAGACGTCCGTCCAGAAAGGACCCAATCCTCACCAGGGTGGTCTAGAGACTGTGGTTTCCGAGTGTACGGTATATATATATATATATATATATATATATATATATATATATATATATATATATATATATATATATATCATCATCTGGACCTCCTTTCCCATCCAAGGGCAGGGTGAGGAGTAGCAATGTCCAGACAGCACAAACTTGTCCAATCCAAATAGGCCACACTTCCATTCAAGCCGCCGGTATCTTGGCTCTACCGGATACGCCAAACATTCACCACATTCTGCAGCTTCACACAAACATATCCGATTGAGTCAATCCGAGTCAGTCCGGATGCTGCCATGCTCGCAAGGGTGCCAAAATCACTGATCATGCACTTCTCCTCACAACATTCATCCAGCCAGCTCGATCTCTTGTCAGTTTCCTAGCCTCACCGACTTCCAAACCTCTCTTCCTCAAACACACATCCACCATATCTCTCCACCTTCTCCTTGGCCTACCTCGTCTCCTCCCTCCTTCAGATTTGCTTAGGTATACCTTTTTCACCATTCTATTGTTATCCGTTATCCATTCTTTCCACATGACCATACCATCTCAGGACACTCTCTGCGATTCTAATGTCCACCGACTTCCTCACTCCACACCTTTCACGAGTCACATTATTTCGTATCCTATCCACCCTCTGCACTCCACATACATCCCTCAGCAGTCCCATCTCCACTGCTCTTGCTCTTGACTTTCCATTATCATGCCACACCATAGTCTCACACCGATATGTTAAAGTTGGCACCAACGCTCCCTCATGTAAGCCTCGTGCAGCTGCAACACTCAAGCCTCTGTTTCTTATCAAGGCCCTCATTGCACCAGCTACTTTTCTTCCTTGTGTCACTGCTTTCAACTTCTTTTGCACATTTTCCTCTCTTTCCTATCACTGTACCCAAATATTTGAACTCTCTCACCAATTCCAGTCTCTCTCCATTCACTGTGACATCACGCCAGGAGTCACCTTCTCTCACAATAACCATCATTTTACTCTTCTCTACATTTACTCTCAAGGCACGTTGCTCACAGTCATCAGCAAAACTCTGCACTAGCCTACCAAGTTCTTGACCGGTATTTGCATGCAGTACTGCATCATCGGCATACAACAATTTTGAGATATTCCATCCATCACCATTCATTACCAGTGCCATCTCTCTCCATTACTCGTGTTTTTACTTCTCTCATCATCCCATCCATATATATATATTGAACAACCATGGGGACATCACACAACCTTGTCGCACGCCCACACTGATCGTGAACCATTCACTTAGATGCCCATTAATCCTTACACATGCTTCGCTGCGAACAAAAAAACTCTTGACAGCACCTAGCAGGTTACAATTTACACCATACATGCGCAAAACTTTCCACAATCCCTCTCTGTCTGCTTTGTCATATGCTTTTTCCAGATCCATGAATGCCATAAATACCTTATGGTTCTTCTCACAATCCTTCTCTGCTATCTGTCTCACTGCAAATACTTGATCTACACATCCTCTGCAACTCCTAAAGCCACCCTGTTCATCACTCACTAGGACTTCTGATATCTGTCTTACTTTCTCTGTAATAATTCTTCCATATACAGTATCTTCCCTACCACACTCAATAAACTTATGCCATGATGATTCTTGCACTCACGTCGCTCACCTTTATTTTTGTACATGGATACAATCACAGCCTTTTTCCACTCTGCAGGAAGTTTCACTCATCCATGCCTTCTTCCATATCTCCAGTGAGCATTTCATTCCACTCTCTCCGCTACACTTAAGCATCTCTACATACACCTCAAGAACCCCAGCTGCTTTCCCAATTTTTTCACCCGATTCACAGAGCTGTTTACCTGTGCGATTGTCACATCTCCTGGCACTGCATTCCTTTTCTGCACTCCCCCCCCCAAAACCAATCATGTTTACAGCTGCTCTGCTCTCTCTATTCCCATTCATCAGGCTTTCAATATATTCTTTCCATCTGGTCCTTACTTCATCTCCATGGGTTAGTAACCTACCACCTGCATCCTTTAAACCATCACATTTCTTTCCGCTTTCACTTCTACATTTCCGCACCTTTTTCCAGAATAACTTTCTATTTTCAGGGTAGTTCGCATTCATTTTTCTTCCCAGATCATCATTTATCTCCTTCTTTTTCCTCTTCACTAGTCTCTTTACGTGCTTCTTGCTCTCGATATACTCAGTTCTTATTTCAACTGAACCCCTATCCTGTAACCACTTTAGCCACTTCTTTCTCTTTTCCTCCACCGCTCTCTTAACTTCTTCATCCCTCCGTGCCGTACCCATTTTTTTGTTGATACTCCTGCCATACTACACATCACTTTAGCATTTCTAACTAAGCAATCCCTATATGCATTCAACAGGCTGTCCAGATCCAATTCATTCCAGTTCACTGATTCTAACTCGTCCTCTACTTGGTCCTGTAATTATCTGCCATTTCTTTGATCCTCAGCTTCTCAACTTTCAGTCTTTCTCCCTGACTGCTCCTCTCTCTCTTGATCCACCTCACTCCTCTCAGCTTGATCTTGCATACCACGATCATATGCTCTGACAGACCTCCACATTGTCCTCTCACAGCCCTCGTATCAGCAACCATTCCCATCATTGACCTTTCTATGAGCATGTAATCAATCAGGCTTCTTTCAACACGATCCCTGTTTCCTCTATACCATGTATATTTATGTGCATCTTTGTGTTTGAAGTACGAATTACAAATGCACAACCTCCTCTCGTGACACTTATCCTTTAGTCGATTCCCCTTATCATTTTCTGGTACTCCATAACAACTCTTTATGTCATCCTCAGGACCAGTGCCTATTGTTCCGTTCATATCTCCCATCACGATCACTTTATAGCGCCTGGGCACATCTCCCACTACTTTACCCAGCTCATTCCAAAACCTGTCTTTCTCTCTCTCACTCCTGTCCTCACACGGTGCATACGCTACAATCATTGCCACTTTCACCTTCTCAAACTTGAACTTGACATACATACACCTCGAACTGACACATTTGTAGTCTCTCATTCCACTCTGCCGCACCTCATTCATCAACAAAGCAACTCCTTCCTTACATCTTCCTCTCCCATTCATTCCCGATCTTACACATTTCACACCCTCCCACTCCTCCACTTCACACCCTTTCATCTTCGTTTCACACAATACCATCACAGCATATCTCACACTCTTGAACACATTCACCACTTCCACCCTCTTCCTCTCCTCTTTCACACATCTCACATTCCACATGGCCACGCAAGTCTGCCCATTTGGTTGGGGCCCTTGGCAGGTATTGGGCTCTCCAAGGTTCTCTGAAATGACTGCCATGATTAAGTGATTTTGGATAGGGGAATCTGGGGGACACTTAACCCTTCCAGAAACCGAGGTTATATAGTTACATGTTGTGTTTTGCATGACAATATTTATCTCTAGTGATAAAAAATATCTTACTCAATATTTATTATACAAGAATTTACTTACAAAGAAATGTGCTGTCGTGGGTGGGAAATTCAAACCCGAACTCCATGACACAGGCCTTCAAGTATGGGGTCCATGAGGCACTCAAAAGTAGCTGGGGCATTGCACAGGCCAAATGGCATGACTTTAAACTGCCATAAACCCTGCCTGTATGAAAATGCTGCCTTCTGTTCATTCTTCTCTGCAACCTTGACCTGGTGGTATCCTGCCTTCATGTCTAGGGTGGAGAACCACTAAGCACCTGACATAGCATCCAGCGTGTCATCAATTCTTGGCAGGGGGGATATGCATCCTTCACTTTCACTTCATTCAGTGATCGATAATCTATACAGCACCTTACTGAGCCATCCTTTTTCCTTACCAGAACCACTGCTGATGCCAAGGGCTGCTCCTTGATTTTCAAGATTCTCCATTACCTTCTCCATTTCTTGCTGTTGGGCTGGTGCCATGCTCCGTGCTGGCTGTTTAATCAGGTGGTGATCCCAGGTGTCTGTACTATGCTCTACTAAATCAGTGCACCCCAGGTCTAGGTCTCCGGTGGAGAAGACAACAGCAAACTTCGTCAGCAGCTACCTCAACTTCAGCACTTGTGCACCATCCAGGCTTTGGCAACTCCTTGAGAAAAGGTCTTGTAAGTGCTCTGGCAGATACCCATCTTCTTTGACTACGCTCCATTTACAAGCCTTCTTCTGGTGCCACTCAGGGTCCACCATCTGGCACAGTTCCACAATTTCTCCCTCGTTGATCATCTGTGGCTCACAGGAGAAATTGGCCACCACAACCAGCACTTCATCTGCACCTGTTTCCACCAGCGTTCTCCCCACCATCACTCCGGCCTTCTCCTTACACCATACATCAGGCTCCACTACCTTTATGCAATTATCAAAAGAGACACTCACCTTACAATGAAGCAACAGTTCTGATTTTGGAGGTATCACTGTAGTGCAGAGAGCCCTCATCTTGCCACTATAACTGGTACGTTTCATTGCCGTGACAGGGACCGACCTTTCTCGAACCTTCAGCTTCATGGAGCAGAACTCCAGTTCACATCTCATGGACATCAGATAGTCCAGACCCAGAAGGCGAGGATCCTCCATATCGTCCATGTAGACTGGAAGAGTGGCCCCTTGCCCTGCCACTTCAATCCGGACATCCAGGGGTCCCCTCGGTTTTGCATGGTGCCCAGTTACGCCACACAGTTGTTCTGATGACTCAGGCAGATATCAATGATGTAACACGTCAGGCCTCACAAAAGTCTGCTCTGAGGCCGAATCAATCACCAGGGAACACATCCTTCCATCTATCCTTCCGTCTATTCGCACAATGTCGATTGCCATCCTTTTGCATTTTCTCAGTGGTGGGACTACTTGGGAAAAACTGGCTGGTGGTTGCCCCTTCATACCAGCCTCCACTAGTTTTCCGCTTCTTTTTGGTCTTCTACAACCTTCATCTTATCATCATTTTTCTTCTTTGGACACTCAGAACTGAAGTGCTCCACCTCACTACATGCCCAACACGCTTTTGTTACAAGTGAAAATTTCCTTACACTGCCCTGTTCTTGCTCCTTCTTCCATTTGTGACAATCCTCTTTCTTGTGCCCCGACTTCCCACAGAACCAGCAGCCTCCTCCAGTCATCTCCTGTTCCCTCTTCCTCTTGTAGATGTCCACTTTTCTGTGTCCTGGCATTTCACAATACCAGCAACTTCCCTCAGATTTTTCTTTTTCACAGGCCTGCCCCTTTCTTGCCTTGAATCCCGCACTATGCCCTGTCTGAAAGGTGGATGTATTGGACCTGACATAGGACTCAAATTCTAGAGCCCTGGCTAGTGCTTCTTGCATGCTCCTTGGTTGTGCCTGCTTCACTTGCACTTTCAACTCCACACTATCAAGAGCATCGACGAACTGGTCGCTCAATAGAATAGCCAACAGGTTTGGTGCTGCCCCAGGGAATGCCTTGTATGCCATAATCTCCAGGTCATGAGCAAGCTGCTATAGGGATTCCCCTCGAGCCCATACTCGGCTCCAAAATCTTGCTCTGTGAACCTCAGTGTGATACATGGTTCCATATCTGTGCTCCAGCACCTCTACTAGGGACTGATAACTGTTCCTCTCCATCACTCACATCTGGCCCAAACTTTCCATTGCAGCATTGTTAAGGCTAGTAGCAAGCTGCACTGCCCTCTGCCTATCATCCCAACCATTCTGATCCGCAAGTAACTCAAACTGTGCACAGTAAGCTTCCCGAGATACTCTACCATCACGTTCCTGAGTTTTTTTTTCAATTGGACCCCCATTATAGCCATGCACTTCACTGGTTTGGGGCCTAAAAACTGGGGCATCATAATTAAGGCCAGGACTTAAAAATTCTGCATTCTGATTATTCATCCCTGTAACGCTACCTTTAGATGCCTGGGATCCGTCAAGATTCACCATATACTGTCCATTCCTTTCATATGCTCCATGTACACTAATATGAGGCTCAGCAGTGCATTATTTCACTACAGCCTCCATTTTGTCACTAATTATCTTCACATGGTCGAATTTATGCCTCAACTGGCTATCTACATGCTGTCTGCACTCCATCACAATTCCCTCATTAACCTTGCCTGGTTGTCTACATGCTGTCTGCACTCTGTCACTCTTCCCTTGCTAATCTTCAACTGGTTGTCTACATGCTTCTCCTGGTCATCTAGATGCTGTCTGAACTCCATCACATTATTGCTTACCTCACACCCCTGGGATTCAGTGGGTCAATGACCGGCAAACCTATCAGTCTCTTTAACCCATTGGAACCCGGTGTCCGGAATATTGGACAGAACTGGGGTTTTTCAAGTCTGTATAAAGTAGGGAACCCCCGGGTAGGGACCTATGAGCTTCGCGACCGTGAGCCGATAGGCGGAGGGTGGTACGCTTAGTACCCACCCATTGGCATGCCTTGCCCAGCACCCCTGGGATCCAGCGGGTTAATGACTGGCAAAAAAATCAGTCTCTTTAACCCATTCGAACCCGGTGTCTGGAATATTGGACAGAACTGGGGTTTTTCAAGTCTGTATAAAGTAAGGAACCCCCGGGTAGGGACCTATGAGCTTCGCGACTGTGGGCTGATAGGCGGAGGGTGGTATGCTTCATGCCCACCCAGTGGCATGCCTCGCCCAGCACGCTTGGGATCCAGTGGGTTAACGACCAGCAAACCTATCAGTCTCTTTAACCCACCCCATCCTGACGTTTTCTGGGCAGTGGTACGTGCCACTCCCGACATTTTTGGACCTTTTTTTTTTTTGGCTCAAACATACACTTTTGGTGAGAAACATCAAAAATTTATAGAGAAATCGCTCACCTGAGGTTTAAAATACTCGATCTAGGTATGAGTACCTCCTTACCTGACTGGGTTTTCTACAGCCTGGCACCAAAGAAAACGAGTTCTATGGGAGGGTAACTATTTTATCCACTCATAAGCAGTATTTATTTATTTACTTGGTACGAATTTATATGCAGTACAAGAGTATAGTTGTTTTCAAACAGTATTATAGGCATTATAAGCATTTTCGCTCACTGACTCATCACCATTCATGACCATTTTTTCCCACATTACCTGATCATCATTTCTGACTGTTTCTTCCTCTAATGCTATGTAAAAATTGTCCTCCACATTGTCATCGATTGGGGAATCACTCTGGCCCTGAATGTCTTTATTGGCCAGGTCACTGGTAACAGGTGAATTGCCGAGACAATGGCGTGCAGGGGGGGGAGAGGTTA